>NC_141465.1:136419079-136888462 GCF_009769465.1 Tauraco erythrolophus | reverse complement strand
GTCCTTCCAGCTGTATGTGACCCAAGTGTGCGTCACCCCAACCAAAGCCACCCAAAACACCATGAGCCGGGGACCAGGGCAGGGCGAGCCCTGGTGAGCAGCTCGCCTTGCCGGCATGGAGCCGATGGAGGGTTGCAGGGATGAGAGTGGGCACTGAGCCCCGCGGAACTGGGGCGCACTGAGCCCTGTGGCTTCACCATATGGCTGAGGGGAGTGGTGGGTTCACCGTGGCGAAGGCGACAGAAGTGGCACGGTGACATTGGGGTCGGTTCCACCAGGGTCAGTCCCACTGGGGTTGGTCCCACCGGGGTCGGTTCCACCAGGGTCAGTCCCACCAAGGTTGGTCCCACTAAGGTGGGTCCCACTGGGGTTGGTCCACCAGGGTGGGTCCACCAGGTTGGTGCCACCAGGGTGGGTCCCACCAGGGTTGGTGCCACCAGGGTTGGTGCCCCCAAGGTTGGTCCCACCAGAGTCAGTCCCACCAAGGTCAGTCCATCAAGGTTTGTCCCACCGGGTCAAGGGCAGCGGGGGCACAGCCATGGGGCCGTTTGCCGCCCCATCCCCACTCTGCCACCGCGTCCCCATGCCACGGGTCCCCCCGGACTGGGGCCGTGGGTCTAGCCTCTGGCACCTTGCTTGTTTTCTCGGGGTACCCAGAGCGTGTGTGTGTCGCGGGAGCGAGGGGGGACCCAAAACCCGAGCTGCCCCGGGGACGCCGTGACCCACGATCCTTTGCCTTACCTTCTCGGAGATGCCTTTAGCCAGATGCTTTGCCCCAAACCCCACTAGGACCCACCCGGTGCCCACGTCCGGCTGGTGGCCCGTGGCTTCGCCCCCTCAAGCCCTTCTCCCCCCACTCCCACCATGGGGATGACACTGGGGGGGGGGGCACGGATGGCCCCCCGGAAGGCAGCGAACCCCCGAACCGCAAGAGGAGGAACGGCGGCTCCATCACTGGCATGGCTGTGCCACCACCATGTGGTGGGCACCACTGCTGGGACTGTGGGCCCCAGTGCCAATCCAGGGGGGCCCGCTTGATTTGGGGGGGTCTCGCTGGCACTGATGGATGCGGGGTTGGCCCCTCGGGATAGTGGGGAGCGTGGCCGGCCCCAGCCCCGCTCCCCCACCCCACGCGTGTGCACGGGTGTGCGCGGGCGTGCAAAACCACCTCGGCTTCTCTGTCTCCCTCGCGCCGCGCTGGTTGTTCTGGGCTCTGGCGGAGCCCCGGGAGGAGACAACTCTTCTCCTCCTCCTCCTCCTCCCCCTCCTCCTCCTCCTCCTCTTCCTCCTCTCTTCCTCCTCCTTCTTCTTCTTCCTCTTCTCCTCTCTTTTCTTCTTCTTCTTCTTCTATATTATTATTATTTTTTTTTGTGGGTTTTGTTTTCCTAAATAAAATTATACGTCGATCTCCCGCGGTGGGTCGGTGGGGTGCCTCGTCGGGGGTCCCAGGGGTGCTCTGAGGTGCAGGTGGGGGCTTGGGGGTGCAGGTGGGGATTCGGGGGCACAGGCAGGGATTCGGGGGTGCAGGTCGGGATTTGGAGGTGCAGGCAGAGATTTGAGGGTGCAGGCAGGGATTTGGGAGTGCAGGCGGGGTTTCAGGGGTGCAGGCAGGGATTCGGGGGTGCAGGCAAGGGTTTGGGGGTGCAGGCAGGGGTTTGGGGGTGCAGGCAGGGATTTGGAGGTGCAGGCAGGGATTTGCGGGCAGGCAGGGATTGGAGGTGCAGGCAGGGATTGGGGGGTGCAGGCAGGGGTTTGGGAGTGCAGGCAGGGATTCGGGGGTGCAGGCAGGGGTTTGGGGGTGCAGGCAGGGATTTCCTTGTGAGGGGACCCAGGTCACCCTCAGCCACGTCCTGGCCCCGGTGGGGTCTGGGTGGCTCCAGCTGAGACTTACGCACCCCAAAATGCCCTTGGTGGGGGGGAAGGGACTCCAGCCCCCCCGGGGAGCTCCGACCTGCCCCAGGATGCTCGGTCCCCCCAGCCCTGCCTAGGAGTGGGACCCCCCCTCCAGGGCAGCAGTGGAGCCGGGACTAGGGCAGGACGTGATCCAGGACAGAACCCCTCCTCACCTGGCCCTGCCTCACGTAGCATGGGGGGGTCCCACCTTCAGACCAGCCCCCTCCCGGAGCCGGGGTGGGTTTTGGGGGGCTGCTCAGCCCCTCCCGGCCTCCTGTCCCCATCCTGCCGCCCCAGGCCTGGCCGGTCCCCTCCAGCCCCCAGCCCGGGGTTCCCGGAGGGGTCCTTGCCGGTGCTGGGCACCTTGGGCTGGGCACCAGCACCTGCTACCTGCACAGCGGCCACGCTGTGGGTAAACCAGTGCCCTTGTGTCCCCAATGTCCCCAGAGTGCTCAGTGACCCCAGTTCCCCCAATGCCCCCAGTGCCCCCAGTGCCCCCAGTGCCCCCTGTGCCCTCAGTGCCCCCAGTACTGGACTCCAGGCAGCCAGCGGGGCTGCGGAGGTCTCAGGACCACGGCTGCGTTCAGTGGGTGGGGGGCTCAGGGGGGGCTGACAGCTGAGTGCCCCCCTCAGCCAGGTACCCTCAGGATCCCCCTCGTGAAACGCGTCAGTGGAGTTTGTCCAGAGATCCGGGGCACCCCCTGCCCCTCCTCAGCACCCCCCTGGGGGTGGGGGACCTTCTGCCAGCACTAGGGCTCCGGGGCGCATCCTGCCCTCGGGCAGGAGAGCCACAGTCCTGCCTGTGCTGGCCCTTCTTGGGGTGACCTGATACCCCAAGTGGCCACTGAACCTCCAAGTGCCCCCAGCCCAGCATGGTGGACCCCATGGGGCTGGCCATGGCGGCTGTGCCTGCACCGCCACAGCACCTTTGTTGGGTGTGGACAGTGGGATTGAGGGCACCCTTGGCATGTTTGTGTGACACCAACTGTGTGGTGTGGTGGGCACGCTGGAGGGAAGGGATGCCATCCAGAGGGACCTGGACAGGCTGGAGAGGTGGGCCTGTGAGAACCTCATGGAGTTCAACAAGGCCAAGGGCAAGGTCCTGCATGTGGGTTGGGGCAATCCAAGCACAAGTTCAGGCTGGGCAGAGAATGGATGGAGAGGAAGCCCTGAGGAGAAGGACTTGGGGGTGTTGTGGATGAGAAGCTCACCATGAGCCGGCACCATGCGCTGGCAGCCCAGAAAGGGAAGAAATTCTTCCCTCTGAGGGGTGCTGAGGCACTGGCACAGGTTGCCCAGAGAAGCTGTGGCTGCCCCATCCCTGGCAGTGTTCAGGCAGGTTGGATGGGGCTTTGGGCAACCTGGTGTAGTGGAAGGTGTCCCTGCCCATGGCAGGGGGGTTGGAACTGGGTGGTCTCTGAGGTCCCTTCCCACCCAAACCCCTCCGTCTCTCCATGACCCCGCAGTGCCCGCCCGCCGCAGCCCCGTGCCCCCCCCGGGTGCAGGCAGGCACCGCCCCCCCCCCCCTCCGCTGCCCGCCCCGGACGCCTCGCGGTTGCGAAGCCGCAGGAAGTGCCGCGCCCGCCGGGGGCCCTGCCCGCCCCTGCCCCCTGCCCCTGCCCCTGCCCCCTGCCCCTGCCCCCTGCCTCTGCCCCTGCCCCTGCCCCTGCCCCTGCCCCCTGCCCCTGCCCCTGCCCCCTGCCCCCTCCCGCCCCTGCCGCCCCCGCCCCTGCGGCGGGGGGTGCGGGGTGTGTCCGGGGGTGCCCGTGGGCACAGAGCGGGTCCCCTCCCACCGCGGCTCTGATTGGCTGCTCTGTGGCAGGAGGCGGGCGAACGGGCGGAAGCGGCCAATCAGAAGGGGAGGGGCGGGGCTGCCCGCAAACAAGGCTGAAGTTCATTGGAGGAGGGCGGGAAATGGGCGTGTCCCCTGGCCTGCCCGGCGGGGAGGGGGGGGGCAGCAGGCAAGGGCCGGGCAGGGGGGGCGTCCCCGGGTGCCCCCGTCCCCGCAGCCCCGTGTCCCGCATCCCTGTGTTGCATGTCTGCGTGGCCCACGGCCCCAAATCCCTGTGTCTCCTTGTCCCTGTGTCCCATGTCCCTGTGTCCTCCTATACCTGTGTCCACATCTTTGTGTCCACGTCCCCGTTGTCCCGTGCCCATGTCCTTACGTCCCCTTGCCTATGTCCCCATGTCCGTGTCACATGTCCCCATGTCTCTATGTCCTCCTGTCCCGTCTCCTCATGTCCACATGTCTCCATGTCCACATGTCCCCGTGTCCACATGTCCCATGTTCCAATGTCCCCTGTCCCGTGTCCTCATGTCCACATGTCCCCGTGTCCAACATGTCCCATGTTACAATGTCCCCCGTCCCCGGTCTGTCCACATGTCCCCGTGTCCACATGTCCCCATGTCCCAATGTCCCCACGTACCCTATACCTGTGTCCACATGTCCCCGTGTCTCCACATCCCCGTCCCCATGTCACCGTTTCCCCATGTCCCTATGTCCTCCTGTCCCCGTGTCCTCATGTCCACATGTCCCCATGTCCACATGTCACCGTGTCCACATGTCCCGTGTCCCACATCCCCCTGTCCCCATGTCCCATGTCCCGGTCCCCGTGTCCCCATGTCCTATGTCCTCCTGTCCCGTGTCCTCATGTCCAGATGTCCCGTGTCCACATGTCCCTACATCCTAGTCCCCGTTCCCGGTGTCCCCTATGTCCCCCTGTCCCCCTGTCCCCGCCCCGTGCCCCCGCCCCGTGCCCAGCCGGGCAGGCGGGTCCACCGCGGTGGGGTGACAGCCCCCTTGTGCCCCCCCCCCCCCCGGTGGCACCCTGGACCAGCGCGCCCCCTGCCGGCCCCCTGCAGCCCGCCGGGACCCGCCCCAAAGCCGGCGGGGGGGGGTGAGTTGCAAGGGGGGTGTGAGTGGGCACGAGGGTGAGCACGGGGGGTGTGCGCGGGGGGGGTTGGGTGGGGCTGTGCGTGTGCACATGGGGGTGTGCGTGTGCACATGGGGGGGTCTGTGTGCACGGGGGGGGTGTGTGCACATGGGGTGTGTGTGCACATGGGTGGTGTGCACGCAGGCGTGTGGCACATGGGGGGGTGTGTGCACATGGGGGTGTGTGTGTGCACATGGGGTGTGTGTGCATGGGTGTGTGTGCACGCAGGCGTGTGTGCACATGGGGGGTGGGTGTGTGCACATGGGTGTGTGTGCGCACAAGGGGTATGTGTGCGCATGGGTGTGTGTGCTCAGGGGTGTGTGCACGTGTGTGTGTGCACATGGGGTGTGTGCACGTGTGGGTGTGCAGGTGTGTGTGTGCACGTGGGGTCTGTGTACACATGAGGGGTGTGTGTGGCACAAGGGGTATGTGTGCACATGGTATGTGTGCACATGGGGGTGTGTGTGCGCACAGGGGTGTATGCGCACATGGGGTGTGTGTGCACGTGCGTGTGCACGTGTGTGTGTGCACGAGGGTGTGTGTGCACACAGGCGTGTGTGCACATGGGGTGTGTGCACGTGTGTGTGGTGCACAGGGGGTGTGTGCACGAGGGTGTGTGCACGTGGAGGTGTGCACAGTGTGGGCACATGGGGGTGTGTGCACATGGGGTGTGTGTGCACGTGGGGTGTGTGTGCACACGGGGTGTGTGTGCACGAGGTGTGTGCACGAGGGTGTGTGTTCACGAGGGTGTATGCGCACATGGGGTGTGTGTGCACGTGTGTGCACGTGTGTGTGTGCACGAGGGTGTGTGTGCACATGGGGGTGTGTGTGCACATGGGGTGTGTGTGCACAGGGGTATGGTGTGCACATGGTGTGTGTGCACATAGTGTGTGTGTGCACGTGGGGGTGTGTGCACACGGGGTGTGTGCAGCGTGTGTGCACGTGGTGTGTGCACAGGGGGTGTGCGTGTGCACATGGGGGGGTCTGTGTGCACGGGGTGGTGTGTGCACAGGATGTGTGAGCACATGGGTGTGTGCGCACATGGGGTGTGTGCACATGTGTGGTGTGCACGAGGGTGTGTGTGCACGAGGGTGCGTGCGCACACGGGGTGCGTGCGCACGTGTGTGCACTTACGTGCGTGCACGCGTGTGCGCGCACACGTCTGCGTGTCACGTATGTGCACGTGTGTCTGTGCGTGGATGTGTGCGCGCGTGCCCGGGTGTGAGCGCGCGTGCCCGTGTCCCCCGCCCCCCCCCCCCGTGCGCGTCCACAGCCGGCGGGGGGGGGGGGGGCGGGGTGAGTGCTCCCCCCCCCGCACCCCCCGCGCGCGCGCAGGGCGGGGCGCACCCCCCCCCTCCACCCCCCTCAACCCACTTCCACCCCCCCCCCCCCCCCCCCCCCGCGCGTGCCCCGCCCCCGCCCCGGGGCCGCGCCGCTCGGGGGCGGGCGGAGGCGGCGGCAGCGGCAGCGGCGGCGCCGCGGGGCTGCGCTCGGCAGCGGCCGCACCGGAGCCGGGCCGAGCCGAGCCGAGCCGGGCCGAGCCCCACCGGGCCGTACCGAGGGCTCCGCCGCACCGAGCCGTTCCGGGCCGTACCGAGCCCAGCGCCCGCCCCGCCGCCGCCTCTCCCCGCCGCCAGCCAGCCAGTAATTTTCCAAGCCCGCTCGGCGCTTCCCGGTTGAGCTGCCCGGGGGATCGGCGGGGCCATGGGAGACAAAGGCACCCGGTGAGTGGCGGGGGGGTGGGGGGGGAGCGGGGCACCCCGGGGTGACGGCCCCGGGATGGGTGGGGGGGGGTTGGATCCCGGAGCGCCTCCGCTGCCCGCACCGAGCCCTCCGCGGCTGCCCGCCGGCCCCAAGGGCCGGGCTCGGCCGCCAACATCTGGGCACCGCTGTCGGGGCCGGGGGGGGTCCCCTGGGTCCCCACTGGGGTCCCTCGCTGCGGGGGGGGGCGAGGCGGGAGCCAGCGGCTGCAGCCGGGTGGGGGCCGGTGCTTGGGGACCGGTGGGGTCCAGGGGACGGGGGGACCCGGAGGCTCAGGGAGTGGGTCTACCCCCGCCTGCACCCCCTGCCTCCACCCCCTCTGTGCCCTGTCTGCACCCCCTCTGTGCCTGTCTGCACCCCTGCCTGCACCCCCGTTGCCCACACCCCCTCTCCCCTCTGCCCCGCACCCCTCTGCCCGCACCCCCCTACCTGCACCCCTTCTGTGCCCTGCCTGCACCCCTTCTGTGCCCTGCCTGCACCACCTCTGTGCCCTGCCTGCACCCCCCTGCCTGCACCCCCCTGCCTGCACCCCCCTGCCTGCACCCCCTGCCTGCAACCCGTGCCTGCATCGCCTCTGTGCCCTGCCTGCACCCCCCCACCTGCACCCCCCCGCCTGCAACCCCTGCCTGCACCCCCTGCGTGCCCTGCCTTCACCCCCTGCCTGCACCCCTCTGCCTGCACCCCCTCTGTGCCCTGCCTGCACCCCTCTGCCCGCACCACCTCTGTACCCTGCCTGCACCCCCCCTTGCCTGCACCCCCCCCTTGCCTGCACCCCCCCTTGCCTGCACCCCTCCTTGCCTGTACCGCCTCTGTGCCCTGCCTTCACCCCCTGCCTGCACCCCCTCGGTGCCCTGCCTGCACCCCCTCGGTGCCCTGCCTGCACCCCGCTGCCTGCACCCCGTCTGTGCCCTGCCTGCACCGCCTTCACCCCCTGCCTGCCCCCCCTGCCTGCACCCCCTCTGTGCCCTGCCCGCACCCCCTTGCCCGCACCCCCCTGCCTGCACCTTACCCCCGCTATGGGTCTGCGGTGGGTGCTCGGAGGGGTTACTGCTCTCCCTGTCTGATTTTGGGGGGGGGAGGGGGGTGTGTGTTTCACCCCAGTTCTTCCCTGCTCATGATCCCAGTGGGAGCCTGGAGCGACCCCCGGGAAGCCGGGCACTGTTCCCCCCCCCCCCCCCAATTTGGGGGGTGTTACGGAGCACGTGCCAGGGAGGCGCTGGGACCATGATGCCACTCGACGCCTCGGTCCTGGGGGAGCTGCCGCGGTGGGTGTCATCCCTGGGGGGCACCCCCTGTGCCCGCGGGACCACCCACATTTCCCCGGCTGTGGATTGCGGCAAACGCCCGGCCCGCCCCGGAAAGGGCCGTTGGGATTTCGGGACCCCACGGGAAAGCCGGGGACTCCCGCAGGGTCCGGGGGTGTCTCCGGTGACCCCGGCCAGCTCTGGCTGTCGCGGCGGGGTGGCCGAGGGGTTAACGCCGTGGCTCGGCGCTGCCGTCACCCCCCCTCCCCCTGGGTCTCCCCATCATTAACTATTTAGGGCCGGGGACTTCGGGGCCCCCAAAACACCAGCGGACTGGTGGAGGGGGTGGCATTACCCACCCTGAGATCCCCACCCTGGCACCGGGGCGGCGGGGCTGGAGGGATGCAGTGCAGCCGATGCCACCGCCGTGCCCCGTGGCAGGAGAGGAGGACGAGGGGTCCGGCCCGGCTTTGGCAGAACCTTCTAGAAACACTGCAGCGTTTCGGGGTGGCAGGATGGGATTTGGGGGCTCTCTTGACCCCCAGTATTGAGGGGGGCTGTTAGTGCCGGACGAGCTGCCCGGGTGCTGGTGCCACGGCCATCGGCATCCTCGTCCCCCGGCTCAGCATCCCTAATTCCCAAGAACCGGCGTGTTGCACCCCCAGAGTCAAGGGGCTGGAGTTGGGGGGGGGGGGACGGACCCCCCTGCTTTTGGAGCAGCGGGGCTGGAGCACCCGTTGGGTTCCCTCCTCCTGGGTGCCATCCCCGGGATGCAGCCGGTTGGGTCCCAGGAGGTTTTTGGGGGGAGCACGGGCGAGCGGTGGTGCCGGGGGCTGGCAGCAGTGGCAGAGGCGTGAGCTGAGCTCCTGCCCACGCAGTCGGGGCGGGGGGGGGGGGGGGAATTAGGCTGATAAATCCACCCCCCCCCCCCCCATCTCCGTTTCGAAGCTCTGACCCCAAATCCGCTCGGATTCGTGCCAAAGCTGCCGGGGGGGGTTCGGCTGCGGGAGCTGCTTTACCGTCGGATACCCCAAAAGTGTCGTTTCTGGTGGTTCCTCCGGTGCCAGCGCGGGGACCCCCCACTTTTCCTGGGGGTCACCGCTCCACGTCTGTCACCTGCCGGCCTTGGTGCCACCAGATTTGGAGTCACCCTGTTCCCGGGATGCTCCGTGCAGGGCAGGGATGGCATCCGGGGTGCGGATGAGCCCCTGGTTTGGCAGGGGGTCGGGGGGGCTCAGCTCCGGGCACCGTCATCGTGCCCCCGTTCCCGGCCTCCTGCCGAAGCCCTGTGGTGGGAAAAGCCGGAGGAAGCGGCGCGGTGGGGTAAACGGGCGAGTTTGTGGCTTTTGGGGATCCGGTTGCCACCGAACGCGTCGCCTGATTATTTGCGGCTTCTCCAAACCCCGGCTCTCCCCCACCCAGCACCCAGCCAAGTGGGCACCCGCTGGCCTCCGTGGGCCAGTGGCCCGCTCGGCCGGTGGCCCGTGGGTTGAGCCGGTGGCGAGGGTGGTTTCCCAGCAGTTGGCGGAGACAAAGCCGGAGTTGGAGCTGAGGACACGCCGTGGTGGTCCTGGCACAGCAGAGCCCACTGTGGTTGGCACCGGCCAACCCCGGTCCCATCCTGCCCGCGCCGTGGCATCAAACCACGCCGGGCCGGACGCGAAGCCGTAGGATCCGCGGGAAGAGAAGGAACCCTTGGAAGGTGGCCCGGGAGGGGAGACTCCTGCTTCCTGGATGTTGTTTGGAGAACAAACTCTTGGTAATAACAGCAGGATCCAGACACATCCCGGATCCCCCGGCCAAGGCGTTGCCTTGCCAAGGAAGCTGGCGAAGCTCCGCCGCGGCCGGGGGGATGCCGCCGCGCCTGGCAGGGCACGGATGCGGCCAGGGCTCGGCGGGGGCCGCGGGCAGCGGCGTTCGCTCCGCGCGATGCTCTCCCTTCGGGATGGGCCGGCGCGGTGCTCCGGCCTCATCCTGGCACGGCTGGCACCGAGCCACCGGCTGCCGCCGCGGGGTTACGCCGGAGCGTGTGATGTGGTTGCCGGCGGCTCCCGTTATCCCCGGAGGTCCTTTCCGACGAGGCGCTGGCTAATGAGATCCGGCCCCGGCAGTGGGAGAGCCCCGAGTTCAAAGGCGGATCGATGGGCGATGCCGTCGCCGCGCTCCGGATCGAATCCGCGTAAATCTGCCCCGCGCAGATCAACCGGCCCCCGGCTCAATGAGCAGCCACCCAGGGCAAGGATCGTTAGGCCCGGCCGGTGCCTAACGAGCTCATTAAGGTGCCGCCCAATGGCGAGGGAAGGGGGAAGGCAGGCAGGAGAGCGGGATCCGGCTTTGCGGCACCGTGCCGGAGCGCTCCGCGGGCACCCGCGCTGCCAGGCCCGTGGTGTGGGGCCCCCCGGGCTTGGAAATCACCAAGGGGCAGCGACGGCGGCGGCTTCCTGCCTCGTGTCTCCGGCGTTTCGACACCAGGAAGGGCTGGGGGGGAGGGAAGGCTCCGCACTTCCTCCTTCCCTCCCTCCGGATCGAGCCGGCAGATGGGCCAGGGTGACCCCCCCACCCTTCCCCCCCGCCCTGCCCGGGGCATCAAGCGGCTGCTGGAGGGCAAGAGGGCACCGTGGCCCTGTGTCCTCACCCCCCGGGTGCTTTCGGAGGGAGCCACCCAGTGGGATGTGCACCCGTGGGGGTCTTGCTTGGGGGGACCCAGGCGGGGGCTGGGGGGCTCCCGCACCCATAGCGGGGGGCTGGGTGGTGGAGGGTGCTCCCCACCCTCATTAATTACCCAGACCCCCCCCGTTAATTAAACGCTGGGGACCGTGGTGTTGGCAAACCCTCGTGCCGAACATCCCGCCTCTGGAAAAGCTCTCCCGTCTCTGGAGACCCCCCCGGCCCACCCCCCCAACCCCACCTGTCCCGGGGGCAGCCGTGCCGGATCCTGCTGCTGTCTCCGGGCAGAGCTCGGTCCGGCGGCGCTGAGCCCCACGGCTCTCGGGGTGTGGGGGGACAGGGACACAGGAATGCAGGGACATGGGTGCAGAGATTTGGGGACACAGGGATGCAGAACACAGGGGTGCAGGGATGTGGGGTATAGGGATGCAGGGACATGGGGATGCAGGGATTTGGGGACATGGGACACAGGGATGCAGGGACACAGGGGTGCAGGGATGTGGGGACGTAGGGACACGGGGATACAGGGATACCAGCATGTGGAGACACTGGGACACAAGGATGCAGGGCCGTGGATGCAGAGATGTAGGGATGCAGGGATGTGGGACACAGAACACAAGGATGCAGGGACATGACACAGAGATGGGACACAGGGATACGAGGATGCAGGGACGCGGGATGCAGGCAGAGATGTGGGGACACAGGGATGCTGATGTGGGGACACAGGGACGGGGTGCAGAGACACGAAGATGCGGGAATGTGGGGACACAGGGACAGAGGGATGCAGGGCCATTGGGACGCAGACATGCGGGACGCTCATGCTGCCGCCCGACACCCTGTGCAGGGGCTAAGCTGCCCCGTTGGCACGAGGGGGGCCCGACATCCTCTGCTCATCAGTTTTCCATGCCCGGTGTCCCCGGGCCGGAACTCCCCACTCCTTCTGCAGAGGTGTGAGGGCAGAGGACGTGGGGAAACTGAGGCACGACAAGGTGAGGGAGGTCAATGCGCCGCATAAGAGCATCCTCCTGCTCTGGAGCGGGGGATGCCGGGGGTTTTGCACCAGCTGGGTGCTCTGTGTGTCCCCCTGGCACATGGGCACAGGGGTGGGGGTCACCCCAGCACCCGGGCTCTGGGCGCCGGGCACCCTGGCACAGGTGGGGTCTGGCGGGAGGGTCCGTCCCGGCAGTGCCCGGAGGAGCCCCCAGTATTTCAGCAAAAGCCGAATGCCCGCCCCGGGGAATTGTTTTTCCCAGCCCGAGCAGCCGTCGCTAATCTTCGGATGGTTTTAATGGAATTGGAAGGGGCGAGGAGGGATTAGGCGAGGAGAACCCATTACAGGTGGCATCGTGCCAGGGCAGGATCCCAACAGGCTCCGGAATCGGGCGCTTGGAACACGGCGGTGGCGGTTGGACCCACGTTCTTCCCCCTGTGGGGTCTTGCAGAAGGATTTTGGGGGAGCGAGGGGGGCAGCTGGTGCTGGGTGCAGCTGGGCAACCTGGGGGTGCTGCCCGTCACGGTGGTATCTGGGCGCCTTCCCCACGCGCCGGCCGGCCGCAGGGTGGGCTGAGCAGCTCCACGTGCCGGGGTGCCGGCAGCGGGCGGGGGGGCTGCGCCTCGGCCCGGCTTGCAGAAAGGCTGGTTCTGCACAGCAGGGCATTTGCATGGCACCTTGCACAGCACCTTGCACAGCAGGGCCTTTGCATGGCACCTTGCATGGCACCTTGCACTGCACCTTGCACAGCAGGGCCTTTGCATGGCACCTTGCATGGCACCTTGCACGGCACCTTGCACAGCAGGGCCTTTGCATGGCACCTTGCATGGCACCTTGCACGGCACCTTGCACAGCAGGGCCTTTGCATGGCACCTTGCATGGCACCTTGCACGGCAGGGCCTTTGCATGGCACCTTGCACGGCACCTGGCACAGCAGGGCCTTTGCATGGCACCTTGCAGGGCACCTTGTGCAGCACCTTGCACAGCAGGCCTTTGCATGGCACCTTGCATGGCACCTTGCACGGCAGGGCCTTTGCATGGCACCTTGCACGGCCCTTGCACAGCAGGGCCTTTGCACGGCACCTTGCGTGGCATCTTGTACAGCACCTTGCACAGCAGGGCCTTTGCATGGCACCTTGCATGGCACCTTGCACGGCACCTTGTACAGCAGGGCCTTTGCATGGCACCTTGCACGGCACCTTGCACAGCAGGGCCTTTGCATGGCACCTTGCACGGCAGGGCCTTTGCATGGCACCTTGCGTGGCATCTTGCACAACGCAGCTGGTAAACTGAGGCACAGGGCTGGGGCCGGGGCCGGCTGCTGCTTTATGGCACATAGGGTCAGGTCCCGCCAGCAGCCCGTGCCGCTGTATGGGGCTGGGGGGCGTGGAGGGGGGGGTCTTGTGCCGTACGGGGTCGAATTCCATCACCAGTGCCACCCTGGCGTGGCGCCAGCGCGTCCTGCAGCACCCATGGGTGCCCCCTGCCCCAGCACTAACACCCCCCCTCCCCCTTTTGCTCTTTTCCAGGGTGTTTAAGAAGGCAGTCCCAACGGGAAGGTAAGCGGGGGGGCTGGGGCTTCCCGGGGTGACCCCCCTCCTCCACCCGCACCCCAAATCCTGCGGCACAGCGGGAGAGGGGCACGGGCACGTACCCAACCCCAAAAATGCCATGCAAGCTGCTTGAGCATCCTGCCGTGCCGGCAGGAGGGGAAACTGAGGCACAGTGGGTTAAAGGGGGAGCTGGGGGGAGCAGCGTGTGCCAGCACCGACACTGGCACTGCTGTGCCCCGCTGTCCCCCCTGCACACCCCCCCCCCCCCAGCGATGACCCCGCGTGACGCCATTATGCTCCGTGCCTCAGTTTCCCCATCAGGCGATGCTGTGGGGCTCGGCCCTGCCCCACCGCCGAGACCCCCGGGGACGAGCCCGTGGGGTGCCGGCGCGTGACGTGCTCCGGGTGGCCCTGACCCCCCCGTGTGCCCCCCCCGCAGCTCACTGTCTACCTGGGGAAGAGGGATTTCGTGGATCACATCGACGCGTGGACCCCGTGGGTACGTGGGGGGGCACACGGGGGGGGCACACGGGGGGATGCTTGAGCCTCCGTGAGTGGGACGGGAGGTTTTTGGGAGCGGGGACCCCCCCACCCGCCCCATCCGCTGGAGAAGCCCCCCCGTGCCGGGGCGGTGGGAACCCAGCCCGATTTTGGGGAATTACCAATTTTGGTTGATTAGGGCACCCGCAAGTGCCATGGGGGAACGACCCCCCCTCGGCCCCCCCCCCAGCCCCGGGTTTACCCCAAAATTGATGCCAAAACAGGCAGAAATGTCAAAGAAATGCTGAAATACGGAGCTGGACCTATCTGACCCCCCAAATCCCTGGAGACCCCCCAAATCCCTGTAGACCCCCCCAAACCTTGGAGACACCCCCCCAGATGCCCTCCCCACCCTCTGGAGTGCCCCCAAACCCACCTGAGACCCTGAAATCCGTGGCGACTCCCTCCAAACCCACCTGAGCCTCCCCCAAACCCTCGAGACCCCCCCCAAACCCACCTGAACCCCCCCAAATCCCTCGAGACCTCCCCAAACCCACCTGAGCCTCCCCAAATCCATGGAGACCCCTCAAAAACCTTGGAGATGCCCCCAAATTCCCTTCCTACCCCCTCGAGCCCCCAAAACCCACCTGAGTCCCCCCCCCAACCCTCCAGGACCCCCCCAGCCCCCTCGGTGGTCTGGTCCCGGCGTGTCCCAGTGTCCTCTTCCCACCCTACTGTGTCCCCCCCCCATCCCCACCTGGGTGTCCCCCCGGGGGTCCCTGACGTGGCCGTGTCCCCCTGCAGACGGCGTGGTGCTGGTGGACCCCGAGTACCTGAAGGAGAGAAAGGTACGGGCACGGCCGGGGGTCCTCGTGCCAGGGGCTGCAGGGGTGGCACCACCGCGGGGGGCGGCTCTGGGCCCTCGGGTGACGTTTTGCAGCCCCCCCGGGTGGGGGTCCTGCAGTGGGTGCCCTGAGGTGCGTCTGGCTGGTCTGTGGCACCATCTCCCCATCGTGGCACCTCCTGGGAGCCACCGGTGCTTCCTGGTGCTGGTGGGACTGGATGAGCCATGGTGTCACCACACCATGGTGCCACCACGCCATGATGCCACCACTCCATGATACAACCATGCCAGGATGCCACCACACCGTATCACGGAGTCACAGAATGGTTCAGGTTGGAAGGGACCTCAAAGATCATCCAGTTCCAACCCCCTGCCATGGGCAGGGACACCTTCCACTACACCAGGTTGCTCCAACCTGGCCTTGAACACTGCCATGATACCGCCACACCATGATGCCACCATGCCAGGATGCCACCACACCATGGTACTACCACACCATGATACCACCATGCCACGATTCACCACGCCATGATACCACCACCATGACGCCACTTTGGTGTGATACCCCCATGCCATGATGTCGCCATGCCTTGATGTCACCATGCCAAGATGTCATCACACCGTCATGCTGCCACACCATGATACCACCATGCCATGATACCATGACACCATGATGCCACCACGCCATGATACCGTCGTACCATGGTGCCACCACACCATGATGCCACTACACCATGGTACCATCATACCATGATGCCACCACACCATGATATCATCATACCATGGTGCCACCACACCATGATGCCTACACCCATGGTACCATCATACCATGATGCCACCACCTCATGATATCATCGTACCATGGTGCCACCACACCATGATGCCACTATACCATGGTACCATCATACCATGATGCCACCACGCCATGATACCATTGTACTGTGGTGCCACCGCACCATGATGCCACTGTACCATGATACCATCATACCATGATACCACCAACCATGATGCCACCATGCCATGATAACACCATGTCATGATACCACCACACCATGATGCCACTACACCATGGTACCATCATACCATGATGCCACCACGCCATGATACCATAGTACTGTGGTGCCACCACACCATGATGCCACTATACCATGGTACCATCATACCATGATACCACCACACCATGATGCCACCATGCCATGATACCACCATGTCATGATACCACCACACGATGATGCCACTATACCATGGTACCATCATACCATGGTACCATCATACCATGATGCCACCATGCCATGATACCATCATACCATGGTGCCACCACACCATGATATCCCACCACACCATGATAACCCCATGCCATAATGCAACCATGCCATGATGCCACCACGCCATGGTCCCACCCCGCCACCGACCTCCACCCCTCCTCACCCTCCCCAGTCTTCGTGACGTTGACCTGCGCCTTCCGCTACGGCCGCGAGGACCTGGACGTGCTGGGGCTGAC
Source organism: Tauraco erythrolophus (assembly GCF_009769465.1). NCBI lineage: Eukaryota > Metazoa > Chordata > Aves > Musophagiformes > Musophagidae > Tauraco > Tauraco erythrolophus. The sequence continues at coordinate 136,872,595 of NC_141465.1, read as the reverse complement.
CTTCCGCAAGGACCTCTTCGTGGCCAATGCCCAGGCCTTCCCCCCGCTCCCGGAGGAGAAGAAGCCGCTGACGCGGCTGCAGGAGCGCTCATCAAGAAGCTGGGCGAGCACGCCTACCCCTTCACCTTCGAGGTAGGGTGGCACCACACTGGGTGGTGACCCCCTGTGGGGACATCCCAAACAGCCCTGACCCCCCCCGAACATCTGAACTCCTCCAAGTCCTCCAGATCAATGAAAAAACCCAAATCATGGATTTGGTACAACCCTTCGGTTTGGTCCGAGGGCGGGCACGGAGTGGGAAGGAAGCGGGAGAGGACCGAGCGGGTGATGCCGCGGGTCTCCGGACGAAAGGTGGCTGCGGGATGGGGTCCTGGCCCCGCCCCGCTCCTGGACCCCCCTTTCCTCCTCAGATCCCCCCCAACCTGCCTTGCTCCGTCACGCTGCAGCCGGGCCCGGAGGACACGGGAAGAAGGTGAGGTCCGCCCGTCCTTGTGCCCGCCCTTGGTTGGGGTCACCCTTTTGGGGGGTGCCAAGGAGTTTCTCTGCCTCCTTCTCCGCCCTCTCCGTGTTTCCAGGCCTGCGTGTGGACTACGAGGTCAAAGCTTTCTGCGCGGAGAACCTGGAGGAGAAAATCCACAAGAGGTGAGCGGAGAGGATCCATCCAGCCCGGGTGGAGCAGCAGCCTCGGGGTGCTGGCAGGGGCTGCAGCCCAGCGGTGGGAAAGGGGCACCCTGGTTTGCTACCCACGGTGGGTGAGATGGATGGGGTGGTGATGTTCTCCAAGATGGGGCTGGATTGGAGATGTCCTCCACGATAGGGTTGGGACAGAGATGTTAGGCTGGGGCTGGAGCTGGGATGGAGATGTCCACCAGGATGGTGCTGGGATGGAGATGTCCACCAGGATGGGCTGGATGGAGATTCCTCGAGGTTGAGGCTGGGATGGAGATTTTCTCCAGGCTGGGCTTTGGACAGTGATGTCCTCTAGACTGGGGCTGGGACAGAGATGTTCCCTGGGCTGGTCCTGGAGGTGTCCTCCGGGCTGGATGTGGGATGTAGATGTTCTCTAGGTTGGGGCTGGGATGGAGATGTCTTGCTGGCTGGAGCTGGGATGGGGAATGTCCTCTAGGCTGGGGCCAGGTTGGAGATGTCCTCCAGGCTAGGCTTGGGACAAAGATGTTCTCCAGGCTGGGGCTGGGGCTGGAACAGAGATGTCCTCCCAGCTGGGGCTGCGATGGAGATGCTCTTCAGGATGGAGGTGCTCCTGAATGGAGCTGGGATGAAGATGCCTTCCAGGGTAGCGATGTGAGAATTATCTAGGAGTTGGGATGGAGACATCCAACCCTGCCTGGCGCGGCCGTGGGGTGCCCCCTTGCAGCCCAGGCAAACTGGGCATCCAGCTGGGACCTCCCACGCCATCCTTCTCCTGACCCAGCAGACCAGAAGAAAGAGGGATTTGACCCAAAACGGGCCAAGAAGGAGGCCCCAGGCAGGTGGACGCCTGGGTGCTCCTCCTCGCCCCCGTCTACCCCAGGAACTCGGTGCGCCCTGGTGATCCGTAAGGTCCAGTATGCGCCAGAGCGACCCGGCCCCCAGCCCATGGCCGAGACCCACCCGTGCAGTTCCTTCATGTCGGACAAACCGCTGCACCTGGAGGCGTCCCTGGACAAGGAGGTGGGCGAGGGACTGGGGAGGGACAACCCATGGTCGCCCCCCCGGGCGAGACCAGGGACCTCACCGTCCCCCCTTCCTCGTTTCCTGCAGGGGTCTACTCCACGGAGAGCCCATCAGCGTCACTCGTCCACGTCACCAACAACACATCAACACAGACGGTGAAGAAGATCAAAATCTCAGGTTAGGACCACGGCGTCACCGCCACCGGCTGACCCGCCCCGGCCCAGCGGGGGCCCCTCCCCCACCCCACCTCTCCATCTCTCGTCCCAGTGCGCCAGTACGTCCGACATCTGCCTCTTCAACACGCCCAGGTACAAGTGCCCGGTGGCCGTGGAGTGACCGCCGAGTGAGTGCCGGGGACCCTCGGAGGAGCCTCGGAGGACTCCTGCCCCCGTGCAGCACCTTCGGAGCAGTGGGGGGTTGTGGTGTTCAACGAGCAGATCCTGTGGGAGGAGCGGGGAGATGGAGACCCTTTTTGTGTGGCCACCTGGGGGATGTCACCTTCTGAGTCCCCCTGGACAGAGATGAGCTCCAGGCTGAGGCAGGGACCGAGATGTCTGGGGCACTGGATCTGGAGTTGGGATGGAGATGTCCACCAGGTTGGGGCTGGAATGGAGATGTACACCAGGTTAAGACTGGGATGGAGATGTCTGGGCTGGGTCTGGAGTTGGGATGGAGATGTCCACCAGGTTGGGGCTGGAATGGAGATGTCCACCAGGTTAAGACTGGGATGGAGATGTCTGGGCTGGGTCTGGAGTTGGGATGGAGATGTACCACTAGGTTGGGGCTGGAATGGAGATGTCCACCAGGTTAAGACTGGGATGGAGATGTCTGGGCTGGCGTATGGAGCTGTGAGATGGAGATGCTCACCAGGTTGGGGCTTGGAGGTTGAGGCTGGGATGGAGATGTCTGGGCTGGAGATGTCTTGGCTAGAGATGTCTGGGCTAGGTCCTGGAGTTGGGATGGAGATGTCCACCAGGTTGAGGCTGGAAGGTTGAGGCTGGGATGGAGATGTCTGGGCTGGAGATATCTTGGCTAGAGATGGTCTGGGCTAGGTCTGGAGTTGGATGGAGATGTCCACCAGGTTGGGGCTGGGCTGGAGATGTTCCCTATGCTGGGATGGCGATGTCCAGGGTGGGCGTGGCTTGTTGAGATGGGGAATCTATGGGCCTGGCACAGGACTGTGGCTGAAGGTGGCCATTGTCCTCAGTGACATGGTGGCCCCGAGCTCGACGTTCTGCAAAGTCTACACCCTCACCCCCTTCCTCGCCAACAACCGGGAGAAGCGGGGGCTGGGCACTGGACGGCAAGCTCAAGCACGAGGGACACCAACCTGGCCTCCAGCACGCTGTGAGACCCTGGGGGGCTTGGGGGCACCGAGGCCCTGGTGGGCATTCCGCCTCCTGCTCCAGGGGTGATGCTTGGGGTGGAGGAGACCCGTTGAGTGGGACCTTCAGGAGGGCGGGGGGGCTGATCTCCATGGGTGTCCCCCTGGCGTGATCCCACACCTGACCCTTGCCACCAGGTTGAGAGACGGAGCCACAAGGAGATTCGGGCATCATCGTCTCCTACAAGGTGAAGGTGAAGCTGGTGTTGTCCCGAGGAGGGTGAGTGTTGTGGACCAATGTATCCCCCCCATCTTCTTCTGCTCCTCTGGGCTCGGGATCCCGCCTTGGCACAGGCCCCCATGGGTTCCAGCGTGGTTGCCCGGCGGTGGGATGGCTCTGGGCGAGGTGCGTCCCGTTCTGGGGACCAAACCCCTCCGGTGACTCAGCAGCAGGGGTGCTGGGGGGGGCTGGTCGTCCCTGGGGAGCGGGTGACTAACCCCTGTCTCCCTTCCACCCGTGCCAGCCTGCTGGGAGACCCTCCGCCTCCAGGTAATGCCCGCGCCGCTGCCCCCACCCCGAATCGCCGCCGCAGCCCCCCCATCGCACCCCCCGGCCCCGCGCTGGTCCTTGGTGTCACCGCCGGGGACAGCGAGCGGAGCACGGAGGTGGCTCCTCGGGGCTGAGCATCTCCAGCTTTCCCGTCTCCATCTTCCCATCGCCCCCCTCCCGGGCATCCCACGGCTCCGGGTGCCCACCCATGCCCGCTTGCCCATCCTGGGGATGCTGATCCCACCAGGGGGTCAAGCTCAGGAGGCTCAGGGAGGATAATAAAGGGGTTTGCCCACCTTTGGGGTCTCCCCGGCGGCTGAACCATGGGGTGCTGCTTTGCCCCCACCCCCCAAATTAGCCTGGCATCGTGGCCGTGGCATCGTGACCACGGCACCTCTTGCAGCGACGTCGCGGTGGAGCTGCCCTTCACCTTGATGCACCCCAAACCCAAGGAGGAACCGGCACACCGGGACGGTGAGCGCTTGGCACCGGGTGCGGGGCAGCCCCCCCCCCCCGGCTTGGGGGGTGACGGGGGGCGACCGCCGCGGTTTACGCCGTGCCAACCCCCCCCCCTTCCCTCTGCTCAGTTCCGCGAGAACGAAGCGCCCATAGATACCAACCTGATCGAGCTCGACACAAAGTAAGAGACCCCCCCCCTGCCCCCCCGGGACGCGAGGGCTCGCGGCGGTTGCATGGCACCCCCTAACCCGCTCTCGCTGGCCTCACCCCCCGCCGCACGGCTCGCCCCCCCCCTCGCCGTTTTCCCCGCATATGGCTTTCCCCAAAAAAAAAAAAAAATCCAGGAGAAAACCGCAGTAAGAAAGCGCCCGCCGGGATCGGGATCGTGGGTCCGGTGGGATTGGGGGGGGGGGGGGATGGTTCACCCCCGGCTCGCGTTCGTGCTGCAATAAGTGGGTTCGGGGAAGGTTTTGGGCTGGTTTTGGGGTTTTTTTTTTTTTTTTTCAGCTTTTTTGCGCTTTGCCAACCCAGCCGCTCGCTGCGGGGCTGTGGGCCGTGCGGGCACACACGGGGTGCTCAGCTCAGCAATAGAGCCGTTTTTGGGGGGGGGTGGGCACAGAGGGCAAGTTGTTGGCGAGACCCCATGGGGTGCTCAGGTCGCCCATAGAGCTGGTTTGGGGGGGGGGGGCACAAGAGGGCAAGTGTTGGCGAGACCACCTGGGGTGCTCAGGTCGCCCATAGAGCTGTTTTTGGGGGGGGGGGGGGCACAGAGGGCAAGTGTTGGCGAGACCCCTGGGGTGCTCAGCTCACCCACCGAGGCATTTTTTTGGGGGTGGGGGGGGCACAGAGGGCGAGCATTGGCACAGCTTCAGAACCCCAGGGCTGTTTGCTGCGGGACGGGGTTTTAAGAGCTGGGAGACAGGAGCATCCTCATCCTCACGAGGAAGAGGGGTTTTAGGGGTTGGGGGGGGGGGGGCCAAGGAGGGGATTTGGGAGGGGGGGGGGGGGGGCAAAGCCGTGGTGGCGAGGCAGGTCCCGTGTCTCCGCCAGCGACGACGACATCGTCTTCGAAGACTTCGCCCGCCAGCGACTCAAAGGCATGAAGGACGACAAGGAGGATGAGGAGGAGCGGACAAACTCCCCGCAGCTCAACGACAGATAAGCGAGCCCCCCCCGGCCCCCCCGGCACCCCCCCCCGCCCCAGCTCGCCGGAGTACCCCCGTTCATGAGGCTTCTTCTCTTATTGTAAAACGATTCGTTTGGTTTTCTACCTGTACCGGAGCGGCTGCCGGCAATCGTGCCGCGGTGCCGCTCGGACATCCAGCTGCTGTTTCCCACGCCGAGGCCACGGCTGGGGGGGGGGGAGATGCTGGATTTGGGGGGGGGGTTATGGGGGTAGCAGCACCCCTCACCTTAACACCCCCCCCCTCCCTTCCCAAATCGAGCCCCGCGCTCGGAGCCCTTTCCGATGAGCCGCCTCTTTACGTGTTTTATACAAATCCGGTCTCAACCACCAGTTTGCTACGGGAGTGGGGGGGGTGCAGCAGAATGGGGAGGGGGTGAGGTGGGGGGGTCTTTTCTAGGCAGCTTGCTCATGGGAAAGGGGTTCCTGTGTCACCCCCCCCCCCCAAGCCCCATCCGGCCCTGCTGCATGCGTTCCCTCGCCGGGATGCACGAGCTTGGCATTCCCCCACGGACCCTGCCCGAGCCCTGAGCCCTCCGGCTCCCTGGCACCAGGGTTTGGAGCCAGTGGGATGGGTGGGCTCCCCACCCCCCCTGCCATGCTTGTACCCCTAAAGCGGCCGAGCCTGGGGGTTTATTCTTCCGCTGCGTGGATTTTTTTCCATCGATGGAGCCTCCCTGGGGGAAGCGAGGTCGGAGCTGGGATTTGCCGGGGCCGGGGAGGTCGGTGGCCGCGGAGCTGGCACGGGGGGCTCCGAGCCATCGCGGCCCCCGGGGCTCGCTGCCCTCAGCCACACGTGTTTTGCTCCGGAAGAGGAGGTGGACACATCCCGCCGTTACACCAGGATGCTTTGGCCCCCCACGAGCCGCAGAGCTGCCCTGGTTGATGTCCCCCCCCCCACCCCGCATGGGGTCAAGCACCTATTTGGGGTCTGGAGTGGGGAAGGGGACCCTGGCGTTTACCACCCCACCCAGTGTTTCACCAGATGCTTGTGCCACCCGGCATGGCGGTGCCCATCCCAGGGCTCCCTCGCTGGGTGCCGGGGACCACCCCCCCTACCCCATGGACCCCCACTGCAGCACTGGGCTCGGGTCTCCCACCCCATCCCAGAGGCCGTTCCCAGTATTTATTGTGCCGTTGCGTTTCATCTGAGAGCAGCCCGTGGGGACAGCTGTCCCCCCCACCCCTCCGGGGGGGTGCAGAGCTGAGCCCCCCCCCCCCCCCACCTCGTTATTTTTGGGTAAAGCTGATGGCAGCGTGGTACTTCTTTTTGTAAAGTGGTCTCTTTGTACTGGTCATCGATAACCTGCTTCTTCGGTTCCTCCACCATATCCGTGATGTTTCTGTGTTCTGTCAAATAAATTATTCTAGTTTATTAAACTCAGAAAAAAAAAAAAATAATAAAAAAAAAAAAAAGATGATAATAATAAAATCAAGTCCCAGCGCCTGGACCCTTCTGTTTGGCTCAGGGCGGGGGAGCTGACCTGGTCCTGGCAATCTCCTTCCAACACGGCACGTGGTGCTGGGGGGGGTCGGAGGCTCTCACCTCCCCCGACCCCCCACACCCACAGAGTCAAACGCAGCCCCCCGAGAGGAGATGTCCCCATCACAGCATCCCACTGCTCCTCAGCCACACGTTTCCGCACTGGGAAATTAATTATTCAGGTTGTTAACGAGCAGGGGGGGGGTCCCCAGCTCCAGCCCCGGGCGTTCCACAGCACTCACCACCCGTATGTCGGAGCTGGGACAGCCCGCTGGGTTCCTGGGAGGGGCTGTCTGCCCTCCCCAGCCCCCAAACCACGTTATCTGCTGGAGGAGATGTCGCGTTGCCGTGTGTCTGCGCTCCCCTGGCGTGCCCTGGCTCCCGGCGTAGCGGGTGGATGTCAGCCCGGCGCGTGTCCTTGGCTCACACCGGTGTGCCCGCGGTCGGTGTGCCCTGCGAGCGTCGGGCTGCCGGAGAAACCACCCGAAGCGATGCCCAAATGCCACACTGAGCCGGTTCTTGGCACAGCAGGGGTGGGGTGGGAGCATGGGAGAGCCTCCTGCTCCGGCACGATCCGTACGGCTCCCACCGCCCCGGTGCTCTCGGCCAACCTCGGAAATGTGGGGTGAGAAAAGGCTCAGGCAGTGCCAGCCCATCCTGCCCGGGCGCCCGCCAGCGGGAACCGCAGCTGGAACCAATGTGCCACTCCCCTGAGAGCAGCCAGGCAGCCAAATCCTGGGCTGCACCCAGAGCAGCGTGGGCAGCAGGGCGAGGGAGGGGATTCTGCCCCTCTGCTCTGCTCTCCTGAGACCCCCCTGCAGTGCTGCCTTCAGCTCTGGGGTCCCAACACAAGAAGGACACGGAGCTGCTGGAGCGGGCCAGAGGAGGCCACGGAGATGATGCGAGGGCTGGAGCACCTCTGCTGGAGACAGGCTGGGAGTTGGGGCTGTTCAGCCTGGAGAAGAGAAGGCTCCGGGGAGACCTTCCAGCACCTTCCAGTACCTAAAGGGGCTACAAGGAAGCTGGAGAGGGGCTTTGGACAAGGGTGTGGAGTGACAGGACACGGGGCAATGGCTTTAACCTGAAAGAGGGGAGATTTCATAGATTTCTAGGTTGGAAAAGACCTTAGAGATCATCGAGTCCAACCAATCCCCTAATCCCCATTAAACCATATCCCTAAGTAGATCATCCACCCTATTCTTAAGCACATCCAGGGATGGGGACTCAGCCACCTCGCCTGGGCAGCCTATTCCAGTGGCTGACAACCCTTCAGAGAAGGAAAATACTTCCTAACATCCAACCTGAATCTGCCCTGACTAAGCTTATGCCCATTTCCTCTTGTTCTATCACCCAACACTAATGTAAAGAGCCCTTCCCCCACCTCCCCACCATCCTTCTCAAGTATTTCGATGGGATCTGTGGAAGAAATTCTTCCTTCTGAGGGTGGTGAGGCACTGGCACAGGTTGCCCAGACAAGCTGTGGCTGCCCCAACCCTGGCAGTGTTCAAGGCCAGGCTGGATGGGGCTTTGGGCAACCTGGTGTAGTGGAGGTGTCCCTGCCCGTGGCAGGGGGTTGGAACGAGATGATCTGAAGGTCCCTTCCAACCCAACCCATTCTATGATTCTCTCCCGCCGGGCTGTACCCTGCCTCGGGAACACCGGCATCTCCCCTCAGTTGGGATTCTGTCCCAGATGACCAGCACAGATGGCCACGGCCACCGCAGGGGATCCCTCTCTCTGGGCTCAGCAGGCAGCCCTTGCCCTCCTCACGGCTGCACCACGGAGCCACCCTGTTGTCCCACTCTGTCCCCTCCTCGCAGCACCCATGACGCCTCTCCCTGGGGCGCAGAGACACCCAGATTTTTCAACGGGAGCCATGGAAGAGCCGAAGGTCTTCCGTTTATCCCGCAGCAGGAACTGGGCATAATTTTGGCAATTAACTGCAAGGCCAGCGCGGTGCCCTGCTCACGCGGCGTACTAACGAGATACTCGTTAAACGAGCAACGTCCAGCCTGCGTCCTGCTGAGGAGAGTCCTCACAGGTGGTGGGTTCAAGAGCGTCGGAGCTGCAGCGCTCGACACCCTTCCACCCAGGAGTGGAAGACCAACCACCGAGATGACCAACCACCACCGCTCATCTAGAACGCGATGGCCGCAGCAGATGGAGCCTGTCAAAGCCGAGGCGTCTCCGGTGCGTGCGATCCCATCCAGGCTTACAGAGGGAGGGAACGACTCCCAGGAACGTGCTGAGAGATGGACACAAGTCTGCGTCCTTGCTGTCTGGGACAAGGCAATCTGGGTGGTCCCAGCGCAAACAGAGGTGTCCCAGCCTCTCCGGCGCAGGGGGATGGGCACACGCAGGCACTGCCCCTGTTGAGATCCAGGGAGACCAGCCCGTGCCAAGCTTCTCCCCGCAACCAGAATCATGGAATGGTTTGGGTTGGAAGGGCCTTCAAGATCATCCAGTTCCAACCCCCCTGCCATGGGCAGGGACACCCTCCACTACACCAGGTTGCCAAAGCCCCTCCAACCTGCCATTGAACACTGCCAGGGATGGGGCAGCCACAGCTTGTCTGGGCAACCTGTGCCAGTGCCTCAGCACCCTCAGAGGGAAGAATTCTGCCTTAGAATCCCATCGAATTGGCACACAGGAACTGGGGAGCTGATGCTGCCGTGAGCTTCACCATCCTCCCTGGGAGCAGGAGGAGCCGGGACTGGGGGGATAAGCCGAATAACTAACCCCCCCAACTTCTGGGCATGTTTTCACAGAAATGCGTGACTCGTCCTGGGAGGAGGAACCCAGAGCACAGCTTGCTTTGGCCAACATCCACACACCATTCCGGATCCGTTTTCCCCTGCTGGGAAACGTCTCTCCAGCCCTGGGTGTCCAGCCTGCTCGCTCTCCCCCAGCCGTGACGCCTTGCCCTGGGCTTAAACCAGAGGAGGGACGCCTCTGTGGCCAGTCTTGCCTCAGGTACCTGGCTGACCTTCCGTGGTCCCACAGAGAGCAGAGGTTGGACACATCCATGCCCAAGGCAGCTGCGAGCTGCCCCTTCCCACGCCGATGCCGCGGAGAAGGAGAGACCGTCCTTCAGTCGCTCCATCTCCAGGGGTGTCCTGGGGGCAGGGTCCCGACCTTCCCCACCAAGGGCAAATCTGGCTCTGGCAAAGCCGAGCTCCCCGCAGCCACACACCCGGACTCTGATCAACCATCCTGGCATTGCCACAAGGTCCCCGTGGTGCCTTCCTGGCAGAGGCGATGCCCGGACCGCCCGGCGCGAGTGCTCCAGCGCACGTTTAGAGGCAGATCCCTCCTCCCTGCATAATCCCTTCCCACGGCAGCTGCAAGTACTTAAATGTTTTGGACGTCTCCAGTCCCCTGTCAAATCTGGTTCAAGCTGGACAACAAGGCTTAAGTTATTTTCGGGGGAAAAAAAGAGAAAAAAAAAAAAAAGGATGTTTACATGAGTACAAACTGTGCTGTTGCTTAAGCCCCGTTTCTCCAGAAATCCGAGCAAGTTTGCTTCCCTGGCCCGTCCGCCGCCACCCGCGTCACGGCGACGAGGGTGGGGGTCAGGCTTGGCCTGCTGCTGCGGCTCGTCAGCTCCCCCACCGCGTCCCCGCAAAGGAGACGGCAAGGAAGACAAAGCCTGGCTGCTGGGAAGATGCCAGCGGTCACCCCCATAGAATCAGGAATGGGTTGGGTGGGAAGGGACCTCAGAGATCATCCAGTTCCAACCCCCCTGCATGGCAGGGACACCCTCCACTACACCAGGTTGCCCAAAGCCCCATCCAACTGGCCTGGAACACTGCCAGGGGATGCGGCAGCACAGCTTCTCTGGGCAACCTGTGCCAGTGCCTCACCACCCTCAGAGGGAACAATTTCTTCCTTAGATCCCATCAAAATCTCCTCCTCTTTCCGTTTAAAGCCATTGCCCCGTGTCCTGTCACTCCACACCCTTGTCAAAGCCCCTCTCCAGCTTTCCTGTAGCCCGCTTTAGCACTGGGAGGTGCTGGAAGGTCTCCCCGGAGCCTTCTCTTCTCCAGCTGAACAGCCCCAACTCTCCCAGCCTGTCTCCAGAGCAGAGGTGCTCCGCCCTCGGGTCACTCTCCTCAGAGCCCACGTCCTCCAGCGCCAGGCCTCACCCTGGTCACTGTTTCCATCCAAAGGCTTCAGGAGGAGCCAAGAGGAGCTGGCAGAGCAGAGCTGTGCACCTCATTTACCAAACCACCCGCTCTCAGGGGTGCTCAGAAAAGATCCCCTTGGGGCGCCAGGATCCCTCTTGAGGAACCCTCCATGTCCGTGTCCCCATCGGCCACACGCTGCCCTTCCTGGGACCGCACATGCTCCCCGCTTGGACCAGAAAAGCCACCACCCCACTCCTGAACCTGGAGGCGAAGAGCACGCTCACATTCTCCATAGCACACACAGAGCCTGGAAAGCCAGGAGCCCTCCTGGGGCAGGAATTCCCACCAGTCTGGCATCGGCATGGCTGGACTGGTTTTGCTGGGGTTCCTCCAAGGCTGTGTAAGAAGGACCAGGTGCTCCTGCATGAGCGCTCAGCTCCTCCTGGCTCAAACAGGCTCTTCTCTTGGCTGGTGCAGCCACCATCGCTGCTGGTGGGGCCACAGACCCACGGCTTCGGTAGGTGACAAAGCACCGAACGGGGGGTACGGTCCCCCCATTTCACCCGCAGGAGCAGGAGGATGGCCGAGGCTGGTGCTGGGATGGGGAACACAGCTCCTCGGTGAAACACGCTGTCCTTCGCCGTCAGGAGGAAAGAGAGAAGTGTTGGTTGTGGTTTTTTTTTTCCCCTCCCTCAACATCTCGGTACCAGCGTAGGCCGTGCGAGAGTTATCGCCCGGTTTCCTCAAGCCCAGGAAAATCACATTAGCTCATCAGAATTAAAAAAAACCTTCCCAGGCGGTGGGAGAAGAGCCAAGGGACACTCAGGCCTTCTCCTCTCCGGCTGCAGAGGGGAGGGCGCAGCTCGCAGCAGGCAGGGGTTAAAAACGCCGTTCCTGTTCCTTCCGCAGCCGCGGTCGCGCCACGACTTCCTGAGCGGAGACCGCTGAGAACGCAACACCCCCCGGGTGCACACCCTTCCCTGGGTGCTCAGGTCTGGAAGCAACGGGTTAAATACACCCCGGAACATCCCCGTTTCCTCCAACCGTACTCGTGCTTTTTGGTCGGTTTTCTTGTGAAAAAGCGCCGTGCAGCCGCGGCACCAGCCTGTGAGAAAATGACGGGCGGGGTGTTCTCTGCTGTGGGACACGACCAGAACCACGGGCTGCTACTACAGCCATGGAATCATGGAGTGGTTTGGGTGGGAAGGGACCTTCATCCAGTTCCAACCCCCCTGCCATGGGCAGGGACACCCTACACTACACCAGGTTGCCCAAGCCCCATCCAACCTGGCCTTGAACACTGCCAGGGATGGGGCAGCCACAGCTTCTCTGGGCAACCTGTGCCAGTGCCCTCAGCACCCTCAGAGGGAAGAATTTCTTCCTTAGATCCAATCTAAATCTCCCCTCTTTCAGTTTAAAGCCATTGCCCCGTGTCCTGTCACTCCACACCCTTGTCCAAAGCCCCTCTCCAGCTTTCCTGTAGCCCCTTTAGGCACTGGGAGGTGCTGGAAGGTCTCCCTGGAGCCTTCTCTTCTCCAGGCTGAACAGCCCCAACTCTCCCAGCCTGTCTCCAGAGCAGATGTGCTCCAGCCCTCGCATCATCTCCGTGGCCCTCCTCTGGACCCGCTCCAGCAGCTCCATGTCCTTCTTGTGCTGGGGACCACAGAGCTGAAGGCAGCACTGCAGGGGGGTCTCAGGAGAGCAGAGCAGAGGGGCAGAATCCCCTCCCTCGCCCTGCTGCCCACGCTGCTCTGGATGCAGCCCAGGACACGGTTGCCTTTCTGGGCTGCCAGCGCACGGTGCCGGCTCATGGTGAGCTTCTCATCCACCATCACTCCCAAGTCCTTCTCCTCAGGGCTGCTCTCCATCCATTCTCCACCCAGCCTGTCCTTGTGCTTGGGATTGCCCTGACCCACGAGCAGGACCTTGCCCTTGGCCTTGTTGAACTCCATGAGGTTCAGCAGCCAACCTTTGAAGGCTGGTACACCGGAGAACAAGTAACACAACCCAAACTTTTTACTGTATCAAAACAAGACTCTTTACAGTTGCTTCTCTTCACCACGACTGTCTCCAAACAGCATCCGCTGCTAACAGCTTCCTCGCAGCCTACGCAAAGTAGAACATGGACAGGAAACACACCCCGTCTCACTGCAAGTAGCATCTACCCACACTTCCCACAAGGCTGAACCCAGTCCCAAACGTGCAGGGAACCGTCGCTCGCTGCTGACAGTAAGGTTCTCGGTTTCTGCGGATGCCACGCGTGTGTCCGTGACCAGGGGAGGGTCTCCGCCGCTGCCCGCTCCACCCAACGCGTGCCCTTTGTGAATAAGATGGGTTTCTGCTTCTCTGCCAGAGCCGTCCCAGCTCTGCGCGTCATACACCTGCACGGTCCCATCAAATCCTGGAGAAAAGGGAATCCGAGAGACTGAGGAGTAAATGGCTTCGCTCCGGTCCTACCAGGCTCACGCTCCTCTCCCAGCAGGGCTGTCGAGACAGAATGAGGACAAAGGCCCAGACAGTGACAGCAGAGCTTCCAAGCCTCCGAGGAGCTTGTCTCCAGCTGACAGCTGTCGAGGAGAACCCTGCCCAGATGCAAAAAGCTTGCAGATTCACTATGGGAATTTGCAACGCTCTGGCCACGAGGCAGCCGTGCTGCCCAGCTGGTCCCATCAGTGCAGCAGCCCTGGGGCCAGGCTGTCACTGGTGCTATTAGGCAGCATTTGCTGAGGGCTCGGGGTCTCTGTTCTCCCGGTGAGGGAAGTGGGAGACCCCCCAGAACCCATCCAGGCCCATTCTGTAGTTACTGGAGAGATGCAGCTGCAGAGGATGATTCGCTTGACTCTCTGCTGGCTCCAGGGACCAGCCCCTAACTGGGCTGTTTGAGGGCAAGATGGGCTGAACCAGACCTCGACAGAAACACAGATCAAAAAAAGCATCCGGAAAAGGAGATCCCTACTTGGAAAAGGTAGATCACATACCTGAAACAGCCAGGCAGCCTTCCAGAGCAGGAGCCCAGGAGACGCACAGGAACTCCGTGCCGGAGCTGGGAGAGGGAAGTCTGCACTTTGCTGATGCCAAGGGCTCCGAGGTTTTCCTGGCATCTGTGAGGGTGAGGTGCCCTCCGCTCGAGAGGCGAACTACGGGCCAGGAGCCTGAGTCAGAGCCTTGAGGTCTGTGCCCGACTCCAGCACCATCGCTCGCCGCACGGCGCCGAGGGGGACGGAGGCGGCTTCCAAAGGATCCCGCGGCTGCCGAACGTCGGCCAGGCACAGCGGCCCCTTGGCACAGCACAGCAGCAGCGTGTTGCAATCCAGGAACGCCAGGCCGCTGAGCTCCTCGCCGTTTCTTCTGCAGGCTGGAAAAGAGAGGCAGGTCTCAGGTGCCACGAGGAGCGCTGGCAGGATTTCTCTGCTGCAATGGTGTCTGAGAGAGCAGATCTCCAGCCTTGCCCCCTGGAAGCGGCTTCCAGCAATGCCACATCTTCAAGAGGAGCGGGCACACCTCAAAAGTTGATGTTAACCCCCTGGCAGAAGGGACAGGCAGGCTCACGACTCGCATGGCTCCACTCGCGGTGCCCACAGGGCTGGGCACTGAGCAGGGCTCTGACAGCACCACCCCTGGCAGCGGGAGCCACGCGAGTCCCTGTGGCACGGAACTGAGCCCTGCAGGGACACACGGACTCGCGCTGGGCTACGGCTGCTGGACACGGGCGTTTTCCTCCCCAGGGGATGAGGTGTGCGGGGACGGAATCTTACGGCGTAGGTGGAGGCAGATGGTCACCAGGACCCCCAACAAACTGGATTAAGCCCCCCGAGGTGAGGGAGCCAGGGATGAGGCTGCCACGGTCCCTCGCCCACCCGCACGGACAGGTCACAGAGTAACACGAGCTCGCTCGGAACTCGACGGCCCCGAGGGATGCGACTCCAGGGCTGGCACCTCCCTCGTTGGGACAACATGGACAGCAGCAGGATTCTGGGCACTGAAACCATCCACGGTGCTCTTGTAGTGCCCAGACCCTGGGGCAGAAGCCTGAGGAATCACTGCCATGGGAGTAAGGAGAAGCTGGAGATGGACCAGAGCCTCGTAACCTCTTTCCTCTAGACCATGTACTTTCTGCAAACCCTCTGACACACATTTGGAAGCACCCAGGCAGTGGAACGTTTGCCCCTTGAGCAGTTACCCTCCCCTTAGCCAAACCCCAACTTGCCAAAAATCATGGCATGTCTACCTGCCATGTAGACATTTTTTCCTTGATTCAACTTCCGTAACTTGGACGCTGTCGAGTCCGAGCCGTGAAGGACCCATGGGGCTCTGGCCGAAATGGTTGCAATTTTCGCCCAAGGTTGCCCAGTGCCATTTTCCGTAGGTATGGCACTTATGGGTTTAATAACATCTGTTTGAAAGAGATGCAAGCAGTTGTAAAACACATCAGGAGTCAGGAGATCCACAAGATTAAGCTGTTTCACCAAGACGCCTCGCAGAGCTAAAAGCAACCTACCAAACCAACCAGAAATCCCATGATGACCAACCTCCCCTCCAGAATCCCAACACATCCCATGAGGATTGACAACAAGCCATTTAAAACGCATGGAAAGTTGTGAGTTGAGGTGTTTATTTTCAAGGAAGAAGAATCAGAAAGTGTCTAACAGCGTTTTGCACTTCCTGTCTGGTGGTTTCAACACGTTTCACAAGAGCAGGCACCAAACAACGGCCATCCTGTTCCGGAATTGGGCAGACGTGGGTTTGGAGACCTGAGGTGGTTCGTGGTATAACCTGAAAGGTGGCGTACGGAGCTCTTACTTCAAACCCGCGAGTTACTCAGGGAATGCTGTGCCAACTACATGATGAAGGGTTTTGTTTCCATGACTAAGTGCTCACGAAGAAGTGGAAAGCCACCGGGGACAGGTCTAAAACCAACTCATTCCCCTACGAGGTTGTGCCGTTGAGTCCCTTTCTTTCCAAGCCACTGGAATTGTCAGAGGCACTTGGCTCGTGCCCTTCTCCAGCTCTGCCATGCAAGGGCAGCCACCCAGGACCTCCACGGAGGAGAGCACTGCTTCTCTCCTCATTTTACCCCAGGAAGAAGGGGAAGCTGGAGATGCTTGATGCAACGACTACACTGAGAAACTACTCAAGCTCAGAAACTACATTGAGAAACTACTCCAAGTTTCAGCCTGGAGAAGAGAAGGCTCGGGGAGACCTTCCAGCACCTTCAGTGCCTAAAGGGGCTACAGGAAAGCTGGAGAGGGGCTTTGGACAAGGGCATGTAGTGACAGGACACGGGGCAATGGCTTTAAACTGAAAGAGGGGAGATTTCAATGGATCTAAGGGAGAAATTCTTCCCTCTGAGGGTGCTGAGGCACTGGCACAGGTTGCCCAGAGAAGCTATGGATGCTCCATCCCTGGCAGTGTTCAAGGCCAGGTTGGATGAGGCTTTGGGCAACCTGGTGTAGTGGAAGGTGTCCCTGCCCATGGCAGGGGGGTGGAACTGGATGATCTTGAAGGTCCCTTCCAACCCAAACCGTTCCGTGATTCTATGAAACATGTTCCCTTACCTGAGTCCTCTGCTGACACCTGCCAGACCTGGAGGGAGCTGTCTGGTGGGCCACTCGTCACCAGCAAGCTGAGGAAACAAAAAGAACCCCACAAAACCCTTCAGGAGCAGAAAACAAACTTTTTTTTCCCCCCAGCCTGGGACAAACTGGTTATGATGAGCACGGCTGTGCTCTGTCACTCCTCCTGCACTCCTGCTTGGAGCAGAGATGGGGCCATAAGGACCATAATCCCAGAACTCCTGATGCCAGGGTGCTTTACACAGCCCAGGCAAACACATTCCTGAATGCAGAAGGAAGGGATGGCAAAGGCAGAGCAAGGAAGCTACACAGGTCCCTGCTACTCAGAAGTGGGGTAGGGAGGGATCCCTGGTGAGCCAGCATCAACGGCGGCAGCCCCTGTGGTTTTCTGCTGAGGATTCCAGTTATCCAGCAGCAGCTTCAGCTGCCCTGCCAGCTGCCCCACGAGATGCCCCACCACAGCTTCCCGTGCCACAGCAGCGGGGTGTGCTCCGTTTTCCTGAGCACCCCGATGGATGGCTCCTCTACCGCTACGTGCCACCAGCCAGCAACTCCCCCTCCCAGACTCAGGCTGCTCTCAGAGCTGGCAGGATTGAGCAGCTGGGTTGGGAAGCAGGCAAGGAAAAAGGGCTTGGCTCTCAGTGGACAAGCTCCCTCTCCATCTCCACCACACCCTGGCAGGACCTCATAGCCATACCTGGTGTCTGGCACGTATTTCAGGCTGTACACTGGGCGGTTTGAGAATCCACCACATTCCACCTTGAAATCCCTTTCAGGACACAGGCCCTGGAAATCAGAGGCAAAGTCATTTCTTCACACGGAACGTGCAGAGCTTGGTGTGGTCAGTTACCATGAAAAGAGAGAGAGACACAAGACACGCACTCGGTAAAGCTCTTGCCTGTCCAGTAATGCCTGTTTCAACAGGAGCTACAGGACTGAAGGATCCCAAAATAGTTAAGAGGAAAAAAGATGGAGAAAGCTGCTGCCAAGAGCTCCTCCTGGGTTCGTGGCCATCCGTGCAAGTCTGGCTCAGGAGCTTTCTGCTTACCCAGCGACCAAACATCACCTTTTGCTTTAGTGTAGAGGTCACCCACCCAAGAGCCAACCTCACTGGTCAGCAGTGTGGCCCCCAGGCTCGGATGTCTCAGCAAGTCCCTTCTTCATGTGCCTGGGTGTCCTCACCTGTCCTATTTCCCCACGAAACGCTTTCATTCACACACCTGGAGATGAAGTTTTTGCAGCACAAGCTGCCCACAGAGCAGCACGATTACATGCCTGGCGTGCCAACCTGTGCTACCTCAACCCGACAGCAGCTGGGTGACTTTTACCTGCCAACCAGAGCTGCTCAAGAGTTGGCCAAGCCCTTGCCAAAGCAAGAGAGACCAGGTAACAGCTTGTGAAGCCCAGGCAGCACAGCCCGGTCTCTGAGGCACCAGGGCAAGGAGGACAGAGCGACCTGGTGCCACCCTGGCTGCAACACCCACCTGGGTCTCCTTCACCTGCAGCGTTGGCGGTGGGAGCAGCTGCAGGATCTCGTTCCCACCAGACTGTCCGTACCCGGCTACGCAGACTCCTTGGAGGTGGGGATAAAGAACCAGGCACATGGTGAGGGATGCCCCCCCGCTGCCTGGCCCACCTTCCCTGAGCCAGACCCTCGAGATATAGTCACCCTGGAGCCAGAGGCCCAGCCCAGGCTGAACCCCAGCACAGCCCCCAGCCCAGGCTGAGCTCCAGCACAGCCCCCAGCTCAGGCTGAACCCCAGTACACCCCCCGCCCGGGCTGAACCCCAGTACAGCCCCAGTACACCCTCAGCACGGCCCCAGCCCCTCGGCCTGAGTCCGCCCTTCCCCCGGGGCCCTGCCTTTCCGCCCCGGCCTCCCATCTGGGGCCCCGGCCCGGCCCGACCCCACGGCCTCCCGCCTCCCTTCTCCAGCCCCTCTAACCCCCTCCGGGAGAGCCGGCCCGGCCCGGCCCGCACTCACGGTTCCCCCGGGCCCATTCGATAACGCGGGTGGGCGCCTGCAGCTCGAAGGTGTGTAAGTCCTCGTACCTGCGGGGGCAGGGAGCGACGGCGGGTTGGCGGGGCCAGGGCCGGAGCCGGGGCCGGGGGGCCGGGATCGGGGGACCGGGACCGGGGGAGCGAGACCGGGGGAGCGAGACCAGGGCCGGGGCCGGGACCGGGGGACCGAAACCGGGACCGGGGGAGCGAGATCGGGGCCGGGCCGGGGGGCCGGGACCGGGGGAGCGAGACCGGGGCCGGGGCTCCCTCACAGGCGCAGCGACTGCAGCAGCCACTCGTCGGCCGCCTCCTCCTCCTCCCCGGCGCCCACCGCCTCCATGGCAACGCCCGCCTGCGCGGCGCGTCTCTGACGTCACGCGGCGGCGCGTTGCAGTGACGCTGCCGCCGGCGGCAGGCCGGGCCGGGCCGGGCCCCGCGGCGTCGGGGCCGCTCGGGCCGGAGGGGGCCGCGGGGGCCGAGCGCTGCCCTCCCGGCGTGAAACGGCTCCGCGGCGCTGTCGGGGGGCGGATTCTTCGCCGTGTCCGACCTAAACCCCCCCTGGCGCAGCCCGGGGCCTTCCCTCCCGTGCTGTGGCTCGGGGCCTTCCCCAGTCCTGCTGGCCACACCGTGGCTGGTACAAGCCCGGATGCCGTCGGCCCGCCTTGGCCACCTGGGCATGCTGCTGGCTCGTGTTCAGCTGCTGCTGACCAACCCCTCTTTGCCACCAGGCACCTTTCCAACCACTCTGCCCCAAACCAGTAGGGCTGCGTGGGGCTGTGGTGACCCCAGTGCAGGACCCAACACTTGGCCTTGCTGAACCTCATACAGTTGGCCATGGTCCATGGATCCAGCCTGTGCAGATCCCTCTGCAGAGCCGTCCTGCCCCTCCAGCAGATCAACGCTCCTGCCCAGCCTGGTGCCATCTGCAAACTCACTGAGGGGGCACTCGATCCCCTCGTCCGGATCATTGAGGGTGTCCCTGCCCATGGCAGGGGGGTTGGAACTAGATGACCTTTGAGGTTCCTTCACAGAATCCCAGAATCCCAGAATGTCGGGGATTGGAAGGGACCTCAAAGGATCATCTAGTCCAATCCCCCTGCCGGAGCAGGACCACCTAGATCGGATCCCCAGAACGCGTCCAGGTGGGTTTGGAACATCTCCAGAGAAGGAGACTCCACAACCTTTCTGGGCAGCCTGTCCCAGTGTTCTGGTGCCCTTACTGGGAAGAAGTTCTTCCTCATGTTTAAGCGGAACCTCCTCTGTTCCAGCTTAGATCCCTTTCCCCTTGTCCTATCATTGGATGCCACTGAGAAGAGCCTGGCTCCATCCTCATGCCAGTCACCCTTTCCATATTTATAAACATTAGTGAGGTCCCAGACGTTCAGTGATTCCCACCCAAACATTCCATGATTCTATATTAAACAGCACTGGCCCCAGTACTGAGCCCTGGGGAGCACTGGTGCAGATGTGTGCATCTTCTCAAATATACAGAAATATCTGCCCGCAGGTGCGGTGGTAAATTCAGAAGCCCCAAATCCTGATAAAAGCCAGCCTGACCTCTGCCCTTTGTGCCAGCGCCTCTGTATAACGCGGTGGGCACGTGCTGGTTCCCCACTAACCCTTACGTAGGTTTTGCTTTTTCATTTTTGACAATTAAACGTGTGTCATTCTTGGGTACTTTACTATTTCCCTGACAAATTCTGTGCATCATCGGGTCAACTCCGGTTTCTCCTGCTGAGACAACTGTGCTCAAACCGAGGTGGCGGGGCTGGGCCTCGCCAGGAGCCCACCTTTGCAGAAGACGGCCGCTCTTCTAGTCATCCGTTCCTCTCCGTTCCTCTCCGGCGTAGGCTCAGACCGGGCACTGAAGGTGATTCTGCCCCTCTGCTCTGCTCTCCTGAGACCCCCCTGCAGTGCTGCCTTCAGCTCTGGGGTCCCCAACACAAGGAGGACATGGAGCTGCTGGAGCGGGGCCAGAGGAGGCCACGGAGATGATGGGAGGGCTGGAGCACCTCTGCTCTGGAGACAGGCTGGGAGAGTTGGGGCTGTTCAGCCTGGAGAAGAGAAGGCTCCGGGGAGACCTTCCAGCACCTCCAGTGCCTAAAGGGGCTACAGGAAAGCTGGAGAGGGGCTTTGGACAAGGGTGTGTAGTGACAGGACACGGGGCAATGGCTTTGAACTGGAAGAGGGGAGATTTTGATGGGATCTAAGGAAGAAATTCTTTCCTCTGAGGGTGGTGAGGCACTGGCACAGGTTGCCCAGAGAAGCTGTGGCTGCCCCATCCCTGGCAGTGTTCCAGGCCAGGTTGGATGGGGCTTTGGGCAACCTGGTGTAGTGGAGGGTGTCCCTGCCCATGGCAGGGGGGTTGGAACGGGATGATCTGTGAGGTCCCTTCCCACCCAAACCCTTCCGTGGTTCTGTCGTTCTATGAAGGATGGGTGCAGCTGGCTCACTTCCAGCTGCGGGCCGGCTGCCCGTAGCAGTGACGCTCCAGGATCGGCGGTGCTAACTGGGGATTTGTTACAGATTATTGGGCTTTTTCTGGCTTCTGGCTGGCGTGCACGATGTCGTGAAGCAAGCCGTGTCTATTTTCTGCAGCACTGCAAGGTGGCAGCCTGCAGCTTCTGAGGCGGCTCTGGACTAATCAGAAAAATGACTTGTTCTCCCAGAAATACGCCTGAATGGGAATTTTTCCTCTGTGTGGTGTCTCCTATGCCAGCCGACGCTCTGTCCTGTTTATTTTCCCCTCGCTTCGCAGCGTGCTGTCAGTGTCGGTCCTGCAGAAGTTGTCAGAGAGGAACGGAGATGCTTTGGGCAGGTTTCCCGGGCTCCTGCAGTGCTCGGAGAGGTGGTAGGACGTTCTGGGTGACGCGACGGGTTCAGGCTTGGGCTGTGCTGTCTGGACACGGTGCTGGGGGCTAATTCTGGGCTGTCAGTACAGAAGTGAGTGAGAAAGAAGCAAGGGCGAGAGCAGGTACGGAGGCAGAAGTGCCGGGAAACCAAGGATGGGAAGCCAGAGCCTTTTCTTCTGCCAAGAATCCGCGCGCCGCTCTGGAAGCAGTAACTGGAGCTGGTCGATGTGAGAAGCGCTTCTCCTCACCGGTGGTTGACTTTCCTGACATCTTCTGCTTTGTCACTCTGAGATATGTGGGTATTAGAACTGCTCAGAGAAAGGGTGGTGAGGATCCTCCCGTGCAGAGGAAGTCGTGTTCCGTTCACGTTATTTTTGTAAAATAGCTCAACAGTCTGAAATTCCCTAGAAGCTTTGTCTCACCAAGTCTTTCTACATACTATGATTCCAAAAGAAAGTGTTGAGCTGATTCTTCAGCTCGTGAAGAATCTGAAACAGACTGACTGCTCTGCAGTTGTGGTTTTTTGTTTTTTTTTTTTTTTTTAATGGAAAAATCATGATTGTTATAATACCTTTGATAGAAACCTGCAAGGCTTGTTGGAGTGAGTCGGGAAGTAAAACCATGACAGTACCAGCTGGATGCAAGAATACAGAGATGTGGCACTCTGTGGGCTCAGAGCTATGTCAGCCTTGTTGTCACCTTTTCCCATTAACTATTCTCATCTGTGTTGATTAATTGCAGGACATGAGCTTAGCCTGAGGTGGACAAGTGCTCAAGTCAGCTCCAGGTGCTCCTCCAACAAGGGGTGAGAACGGAGAGAAGGAGAAATGGCAAAAGAAGAGCTGGGAACCAGATGTTTGGCCATGAGCTGTGGTGCAGCCTTGCTCTCATACTGCCCTGCATCGCCTAAAATCCACGAAGAAGCAGGTTGTGTCTGCCCTGAACTCCAGAACTTCAAAGAACTGAAAGAGGGGAGATTTCGATGAGATATAAGGAAGAAATTTTTTACAATGAGGGTGGTGAGGTGCTGGACCAGGTTTCCTAGAGAAGCTGTGGCTGCCCCATCCCTGGCAGTGTTCCAGGCCAGGCTGGATGAGGCTTTGAGCAACCTGGTGTAGTGGAAGGTGTCCCTGCCCATGGCAGGGGCGTTGGAACTGGATGATCTTGAAGGTCCCTTCCAATTCAAACCAATCCAAATAAAAAAATTCTTTAAGTGTTTGATAAATTACATCAACATCCAAAAAATCAGTTTTCTCTTGCTATAAGGCATTGAAGCCAGTAAAACTATGGGGGCTTCAAAAAGCAGCTCCTCGGTACCTTCATCTGCTCTCAGAAGAGTCGTGCCCATCTCGTCCCAGAAGCTCCTCAGATCATTTGTCGTAGACATCATCCCTGTGAAGCACGCCAGGCTGCCTTAAAACCTTCTCACCTCCCATCCTCCTTCTCCACATGGTTGCTGGGATTCTGCGGTGACAAATTATCGTGGAATAAAAAAGACTCGCTCCAGTGTCTTGGAGAAACACAAACGTCGCCTTTATGAAGAGCAAATGGATTGTTTCCACATCAGGGCTAATTGAGCAGATAAGTGCCTTCAGCCATGAACAAGGAATGATAACCTCAGCCCTCACGAATTTCATTCGCAGGCCTTCAGGGCTGAGCAGTAAATTTTCACGGATAAGCTCACCCTTCATACAAAAAGTCTCTGAAAATCCACCTCGTAAAACTTCTTTGATGAATACAGAGTCTTTCCTCTATCTTTCATCAGCTCCAAGCTTTCAGCAGTGGTGGTCACTCACCCCTGAAGACTACAACGTGCGTGTTCCTCAATAACTGATTAACTGAAGAACTGTGACAGTAGCCGAAGGGCTCTGCCAGATCCTACAGATCCTCCCCACACGGCAATTAAGGATCACAAAGGAGGTTTTTTCTCAAACAGAGCTGAAAAGAGCAATTCCAGATTGCACAAAACCAAGGACTTGGCACTTTGGGATGGGGTCAAGAGCTCGCCCTCGCAGAGGAGAGCTCAGCAGCCGGGTTCAGGCTCCCAGCAGTGGAGCTGGTCCCCCCTGGCCTTCAAGGGTGGCATCCTGCACACGTATTATGGTTTGCCAGACTTCGTCTGCACGCACTGAAGTAGGATAAAAATGAGGATTTGCCTGCAGATATCACCCGTGCATCAGAGTGAAGATCCTCAGGGAACTCCTCTTGTTAAACTGTTGTGAGGATCCTTCAGGCTCAGGCTCTCCTGAACTCTGGAAGAGTTTTCCTGCCAATAAGCAGACCTGAAGAACCGCTCGCTTTGCTTTGGCAGTGCTCCTTCCCAGCCGTGACCATCGAGCCCGTTGCCGTTCCACTCCTGAGGAAGAGGTGATACAGGGATTTGCACAGCAGACTCCAAGTCTTCAGGTGGCACTTCCTACCCACAGAGTCATCCCTTCGGCATCTCCAAAGCTGGAACACAAGAGGACCACACTCCTGTAACAGGAGAAAGGGCAACTCACCTTGCGACAACCCAGTTTTCCCAGCAGTGCCACCCACGGTTACACCAGTGACTTACGGGGTGCGGCAACGGCACCGGTCCGTGTGGGGCTGTGGGTACGGACACATCCACCCCACATGGGGACAGATTTCGGTTTGTGCAGAAAAGCTACAATGAAATAAACCCACATAAT
Source organism: Tauraco erythrolophus (assembly GCF_009769465.1). Taxonomy (NCBI): domain Eukaryota; kingdom Metazoa; phylum Chordata; class Aves; order Musophagiformes; family Musophagidae; genus Tauraco; species Tauraco erythrolophus. The sequence continues at coordinate 136,848,698 of NC_141465.1, read as the reverse complement.
GTCCTGAGCCTCTTTCCAAGCATCAGAGGGTGGCTTAGCTGTAGAATCATAGAATCATGGAATCATAAAATCATTTGGTTGGAAGAGAGTCTCAAGGCCATCGAGTCCAACCATTCACCCTGCACTGTCAGGGTCCCTAAACCATGTTCCTCAACACCAAATCCACATGGTTTTTAAACACCTCCAGGGATGGGGACTCCACCACCTCCCTGGGCAGCCTGTTCCAATACTTCACAACCCTCTCCGTAAATAAGTTTTTCCTGCTGTTCAACCTAAATTTCCCCTGGTGTAACTTGAGGCCATTCCCTCTCATCCTGTCATTCCTAACATGGGAGAAGAGACCGACCCCCATCTCCCTACAACTTCCTTTCAAGTGATTGTAGAGAGCGAGAAGGTCCCCCCTGAGCCTCCTCTTCTCCAGCCTGACCAGTCCCAGCTCCCTCAGCCGCTCCTCATGGGACAAGTTCTCCAAACCCTTCACTAGTTTTGTTGCCCTTCTCTGAACCCGCTCCAGCACCTCAACGTCCTTCCTGAAGTGAGGGGCCCAAAACTGGACCCAGTACTCCAGGTGTGGCCTCACCAGTGCTGAGGACTGGGGGACAATCACTTCCCTGCTCCTGCTGGCCACACTGTTTCTGATCCATGCCAGGATTCCGTTGGCTCTCTTGGTGCTTGGATGCACTGATGGCTCATGTTCAATAGAAATAGCAATGGGAAATATTATTTTTATCCTTGTGAATTAACTACTGTGTAATATTCAGACTGAAGACTGCTCGGACAAGTTCCATTCCATCTGATTTCAAGAGTGGATCAGTTCTCAAACTGATGATTTCTGCTCCTAGCTCCTTCACAGTTTCCTTTCCCAACGCACGCATCTCCAAGGCTGCCCCAAAAGAGACACAGTGCAAAGTCAGTGGGCAGAGAGAAGCAATGGGGCTGTCCGAGCCTCCTCCGCTCTGCCAGGCTCTCTGCAGGCACAGAACTCGCTGAAAAAACCAACAGTTTTTTATTTTCTTCCTATATATATGGCAGAGTCACATACTGGGGCATAACGAAACAGCTCAGCCCGTTCCTCTTATTCTAACTCTGGAACAAATGTTCCCGTTTTTGACTCTTTCCTCTTCGAAATTTTGATTTTAAATATTTCTTTTCTGGAGAGATTTTGAAATAGCCTTAAACGGTTTGTTTTGTTTCAACATAAATGGTCGTTTCAGTTGTCTTCATTCAGGCCTTGGTACTTCAAAAAGCCTCTGCCTTACTGGTAGTACTGGGGGGCTTTTCTCTTTTCCCACTGCTTACCCACTTGGCGCTCTTAGTACATGGGAAAGATAAAGAAAAGATAAAATAAAAGGCACAAATGTGCAGAGAAAACCGTTTTGGGGCTCCCTGCTCTCCCCGCCTGGGATCCACAGCGTCCAGTCACTCCCCGCACTGTTCTGCCTCCTGCTCCTTCTCCTCGGACAGTGGCCACCAGGAGATAATTTCCAAACACCTACTACCACCCCCTAAATCATAGAATTGTAGAATCACAGAAGGGTTTGGGTTGGAAGGGACCTTCAAGATCAGCCAGTTCCAACCCCCCTGCCATGGGCAGGGACACCCTCCACTACACCAGGTTGCCCAAAGCCCCATCCAACCTGGCCTTGAACACTGCCAGGGATGGGGCAGCCACAGCTTCTCTGGGCAACCTGTGCCAGTGCCTCAGCACCCTCAGAGGGAAGAATTTCTTCCTTAGATCCCATCGAAATCTCCCCTCTTTCAGTTTAAAGCCATCACCCCGTGTCCTGTCACTCCACACCCTTGTCCAAAGCCCCTCTCCAGCTTTCCTGTAGCCCCTTTAGGCACTGGAAGGTGCTGGAAGGTCTCCCCGGAGCCTTCTCTTCTCCAGGCTGAACAGCCCCAACTCTCCCAGCCTGTCTCCAGAGCAGAGGTGCTCCAGCCCTCGCATCATCTCCATGGCCTCCTCTGGCCCCACTCCAGCAGCTCCATGTCCTTCTTGTGCTGGGGACCCCAGAGCTGAAGGCAGCACTGCAGGGGGGTCTCAGGAGAGCAGAGCAGAGGGGCAGAATCCCCTCCCTCGCCCTGCTGCCCACGCTGCTCTGGATGCAGCCCAGGACACGGTTGGCTTTCTGGGCTGCCAGCGCACGGTGCCGGCTCATGTTGAGCTTCTCATCATCGAGCACTCCCAAGTCCTTCTCCTCAGGGCTGCTCTCCATCCATTCTCCGCCCAGCCTGTCCTTGTGCTTGGGATTGCCCCGACCCACGAGCAGGACCTTGCCCTTGGCCTTGTTGAACTCCATGAGGTTCTCACAGGCCCACCTCTCCAGCCTGTCCAGGTCCCTCTGGATGGCATCCCTTCCCTGTCAATACTCTGTTAATACTCTGTTAAAATTTAGATTAATGTTGTTACCTGTCCACATGTCTAATCTTTGCATTATGCTCAGTGCTTGATTTCGTCAACATCTTGTGATAATGACTGCCATACTTTAATTAAGTGTTGACAGAAAAAAGTAATTTTCCCCATCTGCCTCTTTAGGTTCACTCGTTCTGCGTGATGTGGTGGACCTCCTCAGTGCAATATAAAAAGAAACGCAGCATTTTTTAACTTCTTCCCAGCCCAAATCTCTTGTGTTGCAGTTTAATCTCATCACTTTTTATTCTGCCCGCAATAAGCCTGAAGAGCAAAGTCTCAGTTGTGGTTGCCTTGAATCTATTTGGGGGTTTTTATCCAATATGCCCCCAAGTCACCTCTTTTAATTATAGAACCCACATCTGCCAGTCTTCCCTTGAAGACCACGAGTTTCTGACCCCAGGGCTCTTCTCTGGGCCTCTTGGATGGGTGATCCCTGTGCACGTGGTGCGAGGTCAGACCTTAGCTGCTCTTCTTTCTGACTTTATTTTCTGTTTCCTGGTTCCTTCTCTGTTTTCTTGTGCTATTCTGACTACAAGAGGCAGGATTTTTTTTTTTTTTTTTAAATTTTTTTTTCCTAGGGAGCTATTCCTTGGAAAAATTGGTCTGATAAAACTGCATCAGCTTTGATGTAGTATAGATCAGCCAAATTCCTGGAGGATCGAGCAGCCTGATTGAGTCCGGCCAGGACTGGGGCAGAGGCTTGAACTTGACCCTCCTGCCTGGCAGCTCCCTGCCTGGGCACTATGGTGTGTGCCACCTGGTATTGCTCATTTTAGGAGACATCCCGTGTTTGTCCCAGTGTAGACAAAACTCCTGTTTTCTGCCAAGGGCCAGCATTTTGTTTGTGCTTTCTTCAGCCGTGTCGTCGAGCTAGTGCCAGCTCCTGAAGCAATTACCCTGAATGCACTTTGTTTATAGGAACTCAGTGTTTTTACCCTAAACTGTCTTTTGATGTAAATTCAAACAATTTTCTGCAGGTACGCTGCACGCACTCTGCGGTGGGTCCTCGCTGGCAGCCTTCAGCTTGCACTGGGGCAGCCAGAATTACTGAGAAAGGAAAAGGGGTCTGGAAAGTACCGAGAAGCTGCAGTTTTCCAAACTCCTCCGAGAACGTCATTTTCAAACATCAGAGGTGGGAGAACACCACTTACTTCTTCTCGGGGAGGAGTAGGAGTGGTGTTGTGTTTTTTTTTCCTAAGTCGCCACCTATAATGTAAAGTGCTCCGTGGACGTGAACTTTGGACAGTGGTTTCATGCAGAATAAGATGCTTCAGTTTATGGACAAGTACCTTATAAGAAATATTGGGTGGTTTTTTTGAAATCATGTTCTCTGACATGGATATATAACATGTAAATTATATATATCATGTGTATATATTTTTTTTTTGGTATAATTGTGTATATATGTAAAATGACAAGAGAATAGAATCATAGAATCATGGAATGGTTTGGGTTGGAAGGGACCTCAAAGACCATCCAGTTCCAACCCCCCTGCCATGGGCAGGGACACCTTCCACTACACCAGGTTGCTCAAAGCCTCATCCAACCTGGCCTTGAATGCCCCAGATCCCCGTGGTAAGGGGAAATAATTTATTATATCTGCTCTGGAGACTATAACGTAGGGTAGAGACACCTAAATTGGTGCTCCATGAGGTAACTGAGTACTAGGAGAGTCTCGCTGCAAAGCGCAGAACAAACTTCCATGTGGTTTTTTTCCCACTTCTTGGCAGAATAAATTAGCCCAGCAAATCTGAAGCATGTGGATCTGCAGAGATCATCGAGGGGAATGTCATCGTTACTCTTCTGGTTTGGGATTTTGAACGTTCTCCCTGTCTGCAGCCACATTCCCATATTCTTTCAGTTAAGCTGTTAAACCCATTTGACCTGGGAAAAATGTACAAAACAGTAAGAGGATAAGAAAGCATTTATCCTCCGCACACTGTTTGAAAGTCTTTCTTTTTTCAACTTCTGTTTGCATTATTCAGTGAATGAAAAAAGTGAAAATCAAAGGCAAAGGTAAAAAAAAAAAAAAAAAAAAGAGGGATTAAACATTCCAAAAGAGAAAAAAAAGGAAGAACCGTTTATAAAAAGCCAAATTTTATGAAAAATTATCCTGAAGTTAGACAATAGTTTTAGTTTCAAAACATCTAAGGAAAACTTTTTACAAGTGCCGGGAAGGATTAAAAACTCTTAAGCTCTCGCTGCCGTTTCTAGAGAAGAGGCAGCTGTGACCAAGCTGCATTCGCAGACCCGAGCTCCGTTGGTTGTGTCATCTTGCAGGTGGTCTTTGAAGCAAGAGGATCTTGATTTGCAAGAGAAGTGGCCGGCATCGCGCCGTGAACTCATGCTGAAACTCTTCTTGGGAAGGGATGCTGAGAACCTTGGTTGGAAACATTAAACGTGCCGTGGTTTTCCCAGGTGATGTAGGGACAAAAAAAAGAAGAGTAAAAGGAGCATTCCAGCAGCTTTTCCCGTATTCCTTGCAGCTCTCCACACTTGCAATGGAAGAGAGAGAGAACATCACGCTCCTGTGCCCACCAGGCATTTCTGGCATAATTGTAGATGCCCCGTCCCTGGAAGCATTCAGGCCAGGTTGGATGGGGCTTTGGGCAACCTGGTGTAGTGGAAGGTGTCCCTGCCCATGGCAGGGGTTGGAACTGGATGATCTTTGAGGTCCCTTCCAACCCAAACCATTCCATGATTCTGTGATTCTAACAAAACACTAGTAGAGACGTTGGTTTGTCTGTACGTTGGGATATTTGTGAGCGCACACGCTCAACCCCAAATGAGCGGATGCTCGTTTGCACGATCCCTCCCTTCTGCTCTTGGGCTGGGTCTCCAAGGCACCTCCACCACTCCCTACCTAGGACCTACCAGCATTCTTATCTTTCTGAGAAACAATAAAAAGTCCTGGAGGCATGTAAAGTATATATAAATATATCTATATAATGCTATATACTTTATATATTCCCGTAGTGCTGGAAACAAGGGGTCTGTGGGACTGCGTGGTAAGGAGTTTGAGGACACAATGAATGAGCAGGATGGCTTCTGATGTGGTTTCCTGACAGGGACATGCAGATGAAGAAATATCCAAGGACAGCACTGAAGGATAAGTGATGTGAGCTGAACGCCTACTTCAGCTCATGGCTGGGGCTGCAGGATAAATAAATGGGAGAGTTTTTTTCATAGGGAAGGTGTAAAAGGGTTGACTCCTCCCCAAGCAAGTGTTAAGGAGACCCTAGCAGAAGCCTGAAACTTGTCATTGGCCTTTCTCCATGAATTGAGAGACGTTACCACTTGGGTACCTTCCTTTCTGTGCAGCAGGTGAAATACCACAGTGGGTTGATACCTGAAGAGCAGCTGATTTTGGTGTCTAAGCCATTATCTGCTCAAAAGAGTTCTATGTCTGCAGGGCCAGTGGGCCCATTGCTGCTTGAGCAACCTGCCGTTTGCCTGGTCAAACAAACAGCAGGAAGATCTGACAGTTCTTCGTCAGCAGCAGAACTAATGAGCAAAGAGGGTGGAGAAGAGCCCGCAGGCTGGCAGCTGATGGTTTGTGGAGCACCGCTGAGTGACTGCGTGGGATTTCTTAATCAGCAAGTCAGAACACTTAATGTATAGAATGGAGAAGCATACCTCTCAGAGGTACCTGCCAGGATCGCATTTATTTATGTCCTGTCCTCTCAGGATTGCAGCTTTGCTGGAGATCTCTGTTAAGAGGAGAGGAAGATTTTCCTAAGAGGGTTTTGATGAGCTCAGAAGACACCCCTCATAAACCATCTTAATGAACTGTGTGCTGGCTGCTTGGCCTCGGCGATAATGGAATCGATCTGCAGGTTGGGTGGGTGCCCTGAGAATAGTCTGATAGTCAGGCAAGGCTAGCATGACTGGAATGGGGGAAAAAAGGGAGAGAGAAGAGAGGAGAAGGGAAGGGAAGGGAAGGGAAGGGAAGGGAAGGGAAGGGAAGGGAAGGAAGGGAAGGAAGGGAAGGGAAGGGAAGGAAGGAGGGAAGGACGGAAGGGAAGGAGGAAGGAAGGGAAGGGAAGGACGGGAAGGGAAGGGAAGGGGAGAAAAGAAGAAGAGAAGGGAAGGTAAGGGACGGGAGAAAAGAGAAGAGAAGAGAGGAAGAAGGAGAAGAGAAGAGACGAAGAAGAGGAGAGGAAGAAGAGGCCAGAGAAGAGAAGAGGAAGATCGAGACGAGAGAAGAGGAGCAGAGGAGAAGAGAGAAGAGGAGAAGAGAGAAGAGAGAAGAGAAAGGAGAAGAGAAGGAGAGAAGAGAAAGAGAAGAGAAGAGAAGAGAAGAGAAGAGAAGAGGAAGAGAAGGAGAAGATGAAGAGAAGAGAAGAGAAGAGAAGAAAGAGAACGAGAAGAGAAGAGAAAAAATCTGACATGGCTAAACACAAGGGACCAAGAGATGTCTGAACGAAGTCTGAAGTGATCTGAGAGTACAGATGAAGAACTGCTGAACTTGTGCAAGAAAAAATAAAGCTGTGCAGAGAGGTCCCACCCCATCACACTTACTGGGCAAAGAAGGAGGTGGACCACTGCCGACACGGCCTCTGGATCCTGCCAGCTTGCCGTCTGGAGGGGCCCATCCAAAATCACAGTGACAATTTTTCTTATTGTTGCAGACCTAAAAGAAAACAGGTATTTTATGGCATGAAAAATAAAGAAATCGTGAGGTGGCCCTGGGTTTCTCTGCAGAATGGGCTGCTGATTGGTGGGCACAGACAAATTTGTTGCTCTGCTTTAGCTGCCACTGTGGAAATGTTCAACCTGTTTTGTGCGAAGGTGATAGACCAGTGCCCCTGGCCACAGGCTGTGGTGGGCTCTGTGGCTTGTACCGGTCACGGAGTGTCTGCTACACTGGTGAAGTGAGGGCAGTGGGACCTCCTGATCCATCACTGAGGTGATGGTCCTGTTGGAAGAGGTGCTACAGACACAGCAGGGAAGAGATGACAGCGTATAGAAGGTGAAAGACGGTTTTATTTGCCTTTCTCCAACTCAGCAGGAGTGCTTTTTGCATTTCACAAGCCCTTTTTGGTCTCAAAGTTGGAAAGCGTTTTTGCAGTCTTCATTAACTGCAGAGCTACCCCGCACTCGTGAATGCTTTGGCATTTCCGTTGCGACAACGCATTTCACAAATATGTCCAAAACGGAATTTTCACCCTCATGTCATTCAAAAATTACAGCTTTTCCTACAAGACACGACCACGACTCCCTTAGATGCTCGTCGGCTGGTTTCCTATTGTATGTTATTATTGTGTCAGATTTACACGCCCGTGTAGATAATGACAGTTTCCCACCCAAACATAGCAGCTCTGCTTCGAGTAACATTTTTCTCTCTTCTGGGGAGACAGGGTTGAGGCTAGCTTTCTTCACTCGTTTGTGCAGCCCAAACCATATAGAGCAATAATTATTAATTTTCAAGGATGTCTGTTGTGTTTGGAGAACTACTTCCCATGAAAAAAAGCATCCATGACAGGCTGGGAGAGTTAGGGCTGTTCAGCCTGGAGAAGAGAAGGCTCCAGGGAGACCTTCCAGCACCTTCCAGTGCCTAAAGGGGCTACAGGAAAGCTGGAGAGGGGCTTTGGACAAGGGTGTGTAGGGACAGGACACGGGGCGATGGCTTTAAACTGGAAGAGGGGAGATTTCAATGGGATCTAAGGAAGAAATTCTTCCCTCTGAGGGTGCTGAGGCACTGGCACAGGTTGCCCAGAGAAGCTGTGGCTGCCCCATCCCTGGCAGTGTTCAAGGCCAGGTTGGATGAGGCTTTGGGCAACCTGGTGTAGTGGAGGGTGTCCCTGCCCGTGGCAGGGGGGTTGAACTGGATGATCTTTGAGGTCCCTTCCAACCCAAACCATTCTATGATTCTATGACTTTTTGGATTATACCCCTTCTCTCTGGAGACAGCAAAAAGGCATAGTTACTCCAACTATTTTGAGAACATTGTTGCCAAGAATCATAGAATCATAGAATCATAGAATCGTTAGGGCTGGAAGGGACCTTCAAAGGTCATCTAGTCCAACCCCCCTGCAAGGAACAGGGATATCTCCAACTAGATCAGGTTGCTCAGGACCTCCCCCAACCCAGCCTTGAACGTCTCCAGGGATGGAGCATCCACCACCTCTCTGGGCAACCTGTTCCAGTGTTCTACAACTCTCATGGTAAAAAATTTTTTCCTAATATCCAACCTGAATCTACCTCCCTCTATTTTAATATTCTGATGGACTCAGCCACCTACAGCTGGTGATAGAGCAGAAGAAAACCAGACCTCAGACCCTTCCAGTTACAGGTTGACGGACTGCCAGTCACTGGTCCTTAGCAATATTACAGATAAAAGATAGATGATAGCAAATCTTCCCAATGTTCTCCCTAAACATCCACATGAACACCCAAATAGATCTTCTGCTCATCTACAACGATATCTGTCTGGAAAGGGGCAGGTGCCTTGGAAGTGGTGTCATGATAAGAATGGACATGTGAAATAATTCTGTCAGTATTAATGTCTGAAATGCACATTTTACGTAAGACTACGCGCAGCCAAGGTTGTACAAAGTGTGTCATTCCTGTGGGATTCGTAAGGAAAGCGAAGTTCTAGAACTGAGCATGTGTTTTTCAGAAGATCTCTCCAGCTCCACCTGATTTAAATTCAGGAGCGCTGACAGGCACGATGAAGGATGAAGTGTTCTGATGTGGAAGTTGGTTTTCACAATATTTGAGGGAACAAAGAAGAAAAATGGTAAAAGTAACCAACAAGCACTGCTATGAAGAGCTGTGGATGGCCAGAGCAGAATCTGGGTGGACAGCCATGGGTGAAAACCAAAATAATCTCTGTCCTGCTGAACCAGGAATGATTCTGGGCTTCTAATACCACGTCTGAGAGACAAATTTACACTTCTTATACTCTACTATTCAAAGGATACTTAGATGTTTTCTGCTTACCCCTCTGCTGTTGCATTTTTTCTCCGTACAATCATTGAGAAAAGCTGCTCTGACACGTCCTGCTCGTACGTATCTGCAGAAAGCGGCAGATTTATATTAGTGGAACAATAAAATAAGGAAGAAATTTTTCACTCTGAGGGTGGTGAGGCACTGGCACAGGTTGCCCAGAGAAGCTGTGGCTGCCCCATCCCTGGCAGTGTTCCAGGCCAGGTTGGATGGGACTTTGGGCAACCTGGTGTAGTGGAGGGTGTCCCTGCCCATGGCAGGGGGGTTGGAACTACTTAACCTTGAAGGTCCCTTCCAGCCCAAACCATTCTATGATTCTGCGAAATGACAGATACAGGAAAGGGCACTGACTGGTGAATAGGGATAAAAGTAGATAGAAGGAGTGGACCAAGTCTTGTCAGTGATGCATTTCATTTCATTCAAGGCTTTCTTTCTCCAAACAGCACTGGGGGAGCATAAAAGGAAGATCTTGGGTTCCAGGTTCAAGACAAACCCATGGAGGGTTACAAAATGCACTTCTACCTCAGGAACCGGATAATTAAAAGCTGAAAATAATTGAAGGTAGTGCCAGTATTAGGAGAAAGTATCATGTGTGCCTGCTGTGTTCATATGCTTCCCTAGGTACCTGTCCGAGACTGGTGGAGGATTCTGGGATGGATGAACTCTTGGACTGACCCTGCACAACCATCAAGATCTTTGTACATAAATGCAACGTTATTTCCCCAGCATGCTCTCCACCTCCCGGCAGTTTGTGGCTCAGGAACTCCGGTCTTGTCCTGTCCAGTCCATGACATGAACAAGACCTTGGAACTACAGAAGATGTTTCGTTTGCACAGTGAATAACTCAGAGCCTCTTCTGAGCTCTAGGAGACACAAACGCATCTCCTCTGTGCAGAAGGAGAATGAAGGAAATGTATTTCCAACTTTTTGCCTTGCAAATTAGTTGTTAGTTATTTTTGGAATTAATATTTGCAATTCATAGAATCATAGAATGTTTTGTGTTGGAAGGGACCTTCAAGGTTGTCGAGTTCCAACACATCTTCCACTGGATCAGGTTGCTCAAAGCCCCATCCAACCTGGCCTTGAACAATTCCAGGGATGGGGCAGCCACAGCTCCTCTGGGCAACCTGTTCCAGTGCCTCACTACTCTCACGGTGAAGAATTTCTTCCTTAGATCTAATCTAAATCTACCCTCTTTTTGATGAAACCCATAGTGAAACCCATGTCTCCTGAAAGGAGAACTCTACCAAAGCCAACACTGAGAAGCTCCTTCCCTTTTTGTGGAACTCAGCACCTCTGTTTTGTAATAGCAGGAAACTCGTCCTTTAGTGTGTCACCAGCTTGACAAGAATTTGGTCTTCTGTGTGGGTCAAAGGGAAGAAGTGAGTCCTGTTCTTGGAACAACACTTCAAATTCTTTTGTATGTACAACAAATAAACTTTGGCTTTGGCTAGTAGCTTCAAAAGAAGAGCGCAATCTGCTGCTTTGCCCTTCTGATGGAAAAAATAGCTGTAGTGTTATCCACTCAGTCTGAGGTGAAAAAAGCCCAACACAAACCCAATGCAATATGTTGCTATTTTTCAGCTGCTAAAGGAGGCTTTAACGGAAGGAATTATAGGCTTTATATCAGAGATCAAGAACATCTGCTTTAGGAACAAAATCCTTCCAGCAGCCTTCTGGTACCTAAAGGGGCTGCAGGAAAGCTGGAGAGGGGCTTTGGACAAGGGTGTGGAGTGACAGGACACGGGGCGATGGCTTTAAACTGAAAGAGGGGAGATTTTGATGGGATCTGAGGAAGAAATTCTTCCCTCTGAGGGTGGTGAGGCACTGGCACAGGTTGCCCAGAGAAGCTGTGGCTGCCCCCCCATCCCTGGCAGTGTTCAAGGCCAGGCTGGATGGGGCTTTGGGCAACCTGGTGTAGTGGAGGGTGTCCCTGCCCATGGCAGGGGGGTTGGAACTGGATGGTCTGTGAGGTCCCTTCCAACCCAAACCATTCCATGATTCTGTGATTCTATAAACTGCTCACAGATCTGGATTTCAGTAAGACAGAAGCAATTTTAACCCAGAGGACTCTCATTTTTTTTCAGAACATGTTTATATTCACCACGTGTTGTGTAAGAGAAACAGAGCACTGAAGGAAAAGGTGGAGAGCAGGGGTCTTGTCAGGTGTTTTTTGTAAGTTTTCAAAGCATCCAAAATGTTCTCAAAGTAAAACCAACTGCCAGACTGCCCAGCTATCCTGCAGAGGAGGCTGAGATCACTGTTGGCCATGTTAGCACCACACAAACGTTCATGTGGTGGTTCCTTCGGTGTCCCATGCCAAAATGATGTCAAAAATTTTCTGCTTTATCAAAATATTCTGCCCTATCAATACCCTTGCCTTTCCCAGCAATGCCTTCCGTGGTAAATGCTATTGTTGTCACGTGCAAGGGTTCCCAGAGGCTCCAAACTTCTCATAAATGTGGTAGATCTCAGAGGAAGTGTGGTTTCACTTACAGAAGACTTTCGTTTTGTTCACAAAGATACCCAGGACGCAGCTCGTGATGGGTACTACTGCCATCGCTAACGAGGGAGCGCAGAACGGGTCCGCTCTGCCGCAGCGTCGGGACACGTGCACTGGGGAAGTAATCTGAAATAATCTGGAAGAGGATGTGGGGGGGGTACTCAAAAAAATCACGTGCGTGCTTAAAATTTAAACTGGGGCAAATGTAGATGCACGGTTCATAGGGTGGAGCTGCTTTCGGAGGCGTAAAACTGATCTCAACGACTGTCTCCAGCACATCTTTGTTTCTGGGACTCTCTACTGGCAAATGGACGAGGGTGGCCAGGTCTGCTGGGCCATCCCATGCTCACTGGGCGTGGGATGTTCCTGAGCAGCACTGCAACAACTGCTGCCCGAGGAACCCCCTTTTCTGTTACCCGAACTGTCGTAAATGTGTAGAAGCATTTAGGTTGGAAAAGACCCTTAAGATCATCAAGTCCAATATTATATTTTATATACACGTTGTTATAGATATATACATTGATATAGCTATTGTTATAAACTTGTGTAGTGACAGGACACGGGGCAATGGCTTTGAACTGGAAGAGGGGAGATTTCGATGGGATCTAAGGGAGAAATTCTTCCCTCTGAGGGTGGTGAGGCACTGGCACAGGTCGCCCAGAGAAACTGTGGCTGCCCCATCCCTGGCAGTGTTCCAGGCCAGGTTGGATGGGGCTTTGGGCAACCTGGTGTAGTGGAAGGTGCCCCTGCCCATGGCAGGGGGGTTGGAACTAGATGGTCTTTGAAGTCCCTTCCAACCCAAACCATTCCATGATTCCATGACTTTTTTTTATGCAAGTGCTTAAGTAACTGGCCCATCTACCTAAGCCTGCCTTGCAAACAGCGAATCTTCAGTGATTGAGAAGAAAACAGACTTTTTCAAAGCAGGGGCAGAGGGAGGAGAGTTGATGAGAGATGAAGTGTTATCTGCAGGTGAGAGCTAGGTCCCCATCCATCAGTTCCTCAGATGAGATGTCTCCCCTCTGCCAAACAAAGCTTTGCATTGTGCCCCGTGGCTGTGGCATTGCCCACGGTCATTGTCACCGCACAAGGTTCCGTCTTGCTTAAATACATCCATGGGGCAGGTCCCTGAAGAGCTGTTGCAGTGCTCGGGGAGGTCACATTTCTCTATCCTCTGCAGATTTTTCCTGCTGGCTGAAGCTATAAAGAAAAGCCCATAAAATGAGCCTTGAATGGATTTTTTTTCTGGAGTGGCTGGCCTGAATTACTGAAACTCGTGGCAAAATCTTGGTGAATGCTCTAGAAGTGTAAGATGAAGAACAGAAACTGGAATTTCCAAAAACTCAGACAGAATAAGGACTGGAGGAGCATAAGGGACTAAAGTCCTTGCTGTCCATAGAATCATGGAATGGTTTGGGTTGGAAGGGACCTCAAAGATCATCCAGTTCCAACCCCCCTGCCACGGGCAGGGACACCTTCCACTACACCAGGTTGCCCAAAGCCCCATCCAACCTGGCCTGGAACACTGCCAGGGATGGGGCAGCCACAGCTTCTCTGGGCAACCTGTGCCAGTGCCTCACCACCCTCATCACCTTCATAGTGAAGAAAGTGAAGTCCAACAGAGACATTGCAAACGATATCCCAGCAGAGAAACTCGTGGTTTTATTTCTGCATTTCAGGCTAAATCCAGAATGCTTCTACAAATACAGTGGTGCTGGATTTTCCCTAAAAGCTCAAAATCAGCAGGAATGTAAATGAGATTTTAACATCTCTTTCCTTTCACCCAGACTTGTGATCGTTGGGATGTTTGGTCCGCGACACCAATGCTTGGGTTGGGTTACTCTGTCCTTACACCCTCGTTTTGCTGCTCCTGCTGATGTTTTTACTGCCTGATGTAATTTCAGTGATTAAAAACGATTTGTTTTCTACACAAGCATGAGCAGTTTCCCTTCCAGCTTATGCATCTCTTCTGACCAGTTATATTGCAGGAAATAAACACTGTAGCACCTAACAGCTTTGAAAAACAATTAAATTATGACTTTACCCTTCATGCCAAAGCCAATAGCAGTTGTTGCTGTTATAACTCACCTGACGTTTGTGACAGCATTCACCTCGTCACAGGAAGCCCCGGGTGCAAGCAAGCAGCTGGAGGAGAAGCAGCATCCTTCTTGGAGACACGCCTGGAAGTAAACAATTCTGTAGTGTCTCGGTGTGAGAGTTTCCTACTTAGATCATCTTCTCTAGCTCAAGAGACACAGAATTGAAGTTAAGGGAAAAGTGCTGTTTTCTGCTACTTCTCAAACTCTGGACATGCTGGAGTTCTGCTTCAAGGGGAAATATGCCTTGTGTAGACACTTTTCAAACAATTCACATTTTTCTCCCAACAATAATGGTTCTATCTTATCTCCTCTGTTAATCAGTCAACTTACCTGCTTCCCAGGAGTGCTCTAAGAATAAGTTCATTAATGGTTTGGTTTGAAACTACTTTGAAACCCTCATGAGCACAATGGGAGACATTAGTTTCCTTTTGTATCATTTTTTTCCTTCTTTCATACTTCCCTTCCTTCCCTTTTTCAACTCTTTCAGCAAAGATTCACCATTTCCTTAGAAGTTTAAGGTCCTGCTCATGGGTCGGGGCAATCCCAAGCACAAGGACAGGCTGGGCAGAGAATGGATGGAGAGCAGCCCTGAGGAGAAGGACTTGAGGGTGTTGGGTGATGAGAAGCTCAGCATGAGCTGGCACCGTGCGCTGGCAGCCCAGAAAGCCAAACGTGTCCTGGGCTGCACCCAGAGCAGCGTGGGCAGCAGGTCAGGGAGAGGATTCTGCCCCTCTGCTCTGCTCTCCTGAGACCCCCCTGCAGTGCTGCCTTCAGCTCTGGGGTCCTCAACACCAGAAGGACATGGAGCTGCTGGAGCGGGTCCAGAGGAGGCCACGGAGATGATGGGAGGGCTGGAGCACCTCTGCTCTGGAGACAGGCTGGGAGAGTTGGGGCTGTTCAGCCTGGAGAAGAGAAGGCTCCGGGGAGACCTTCCAGCACCTCCCAGTGCCTAAAGGGGCTACAGGAAAGCTGGAGAGGGGCTTTGGACAAGGGTGTGTAGTTACAGGACACGGGGCAATGGCTTTAAACTGAAAGAGGGGAGATTTTGATGAGATCCGAGGAAGAAATTCTTCCCTCTGAGGGTGCTGAGGCACTGGCACAGGTTGCCCAGAGAAGCTGTGGCTGCCCCATCCCTGGCAGTGTTCAAGGCCAGGTTGGATGGGGCTTTGAGCAACCTGGTGTAGTGGAGGGTGTCCCTGCCCGTGGCAGGGGGGTTGGAACTGGATGGTCTTGAAGGTCCCTTCCAACCCAAACCATTCTGTGATTCTATGAAGTTCAAATTCCCAATCCAAATCATTCGAGGTGCTCGAGCTGTTGGCCGCTGAACTTTGTCACATAAACACAATTACTTACTCATATTTTAAGGATATCTGGGATGTAAGGGTGTCTGCTTTGTAAGGAGAGCTGATTAATGGCTTTTGAGGAGAGAGGAGCAGCAACAAATTGATCATACAACGTTGATGAGGAGGAGATGATGGGAACATTAGCAAAGACCAGAGCTCTCAGGTCACTAATGGAAAACAAGATTTTCTTGAATCTCCTGAAGAGAACCCAAAGTTATGATGTGGTGTTTGAGAGAGAATGTAGGATTGTGTAAAGCTGACTATGGAATGTTTTCAGGTGAATGTCAGGATGTGCAAAGCTCCGTGTGGGATGGTTGTGGGAAGGATCAAAAGCATGGGAATCATAGAATCATAGAACAGTTTGGGTTGGAAGGGACCTCAAAGATCATCTAGTTCCAACCCCCCTGCCATGGGAGGGAAGGGAGAGAATAAGGTGGATTGGGGAGGAATAAGTGTAGGAAAATGGAGAAGAGAAGGGATAAAGGAGGCAATAATAAAAAGTGTCTCCTGATCAGTGCAGTCGTACGGCTGAGCCCCGTGCCTGATTGAGGAGAAGAGGTCTGGGACCGGTGGTTGGAGATACTAGAGGTCTGGGGGCTTTAAGCAGTAGGGTTTGTTTTTTCCCAGTGTAATTTTTTAAAGCAGGTGAATCTTGTTTACCAGCGAGGTGCAGGATGTTCAGCCCGAGTCCGGGTGCAATAAACACGCGAAGCGCTCTGCGTGGGAAACGTCAGTGCAAGGGCTGAGTTTTGACAAAGCGACAGAAGCTTTGTGCAAATAACGATCACAGAAAACGCAAACGAGAGTTTCCACTGGAAAACTGCAACTTTTCAAAGCGTCACGGCTGCGTGGATCCTGGGATCAGAGCTGCGACGATACCGGCGCGCAAGTGCTTCGGAAAAGCGTTTTGTTCGCTGACTTCGGGGTAAATACAGCAGAAGAAAGAGCAGAAATGGAGAAACTCTCCTTTTACAGAGAGTAAGAAAATGCAAGTGTCCCTGCTGCCGAGTCTCCCACTTTGACTGCAGCACTGCTCAGATAGAATCATAGAATCATAGAATGGTTAGGGCTGGAAGGGACCTTCAAAGGTCATCTAGTCCAACCCCCCTGCAAGGAACAGGGATATCTCCAACTAGATCAGGTTTCTCAGGGCCTCATCCAACCTGGCCTTGAACGTCTCCAGGGATGGAGCATCCACCACCTCTCTGGGCAACCTGTTCCAGTGTTCTACAACTCTCAGGGTAAAAAATTTTTTCCTAATATCCAACCTGAATCTACCTCCCTCTATTTTAAAACCATTACCCCTTGTCCTATCACAACTTGTCTTCAGACCCCTCACTCCGACCAACATCAGTGCAGCCAGAAGGAAAACGCCGTTTCCATAAGGATGAGGTACGGAGAGGTCTCATCTCTGTCCCGGGAGCGTGACTCCGGGTCAGGCAGAGCCCACCGTTAGCTCTGCGCAGAGCCTGCCGTGGAGGGTCCCTCCGTAGCCACGGAAGAAAAACTGAATTTATCTCGAGACGTGCCCTGCGTGTGTTTCCACATATTGTGCGTGTTTTGCAAAAGCGAAGCCATATTTGGGAAAAATCCTCGCTTCAAGGGAATTCATAGATTCATAGATTTCTAGGTTGGGAAAGACCTTAGAGATCATCGAGTCCAACCATCCCTAATCCCCATTAAACCATATCCCTAAGTAGATCATCCACCCTATTCTTAAACACATCCAGGGATGGGGACTCAGCCACCTCCCTGGGCAGCCTGTTCCAGTGGCTGACAACCCTTTCAGAGAAGAAATACTTCCTAACATCCAACCTGAATCTCCCCTGACTAAGCTTATACCCATTTCCTCTTGTTCTATCACCCATCACTAATGTAAAGAGCCCTTCCCCCACCTCCCCACCATCCCTTCTCAAGTATTTGTAGGCTGTAATCAGGTCTCCCCTCAGCCTCCTCTTCTCCAGGCTAAAATTCGCCGAAGTGGAAGCCAGTGGGCTCGTTTGAATGTGCAACACTTCAAAGATGACTTCTTCCCATGAGTCAGGGAGCTTTCACTCTTGCGAAACCACCCCGGTTTTACTGACATTACTCTAATATGTAAATTGCAGTGAAATATTTAGTTGCTGACCTCATCACTGCCACAGTCACATTCTTCCTCTTTTTCCAAGGCACCGTTGCTGCAGAATTCAAGAAGAAATGGCTTTAAAGATGGTATGTTGAGTAGACAATGTAGATTTTTTCTTATTACTTCATCGTAATATTCGCCCATAGTGCGGTTACTGAAAGCCAAGCAAGATCTGTAAGAAAAAAATATTAATTATATATAACCATACCATATATAGAAAGTAATTGATGGACTCAAAGAGCTAATAGATTAACTAGCAAAGAGGAATATGGGCAGTTTTAGGGAGAACAAGCATTTTTTCTCTCCTTTTTTTCGTGAATAGAGACACGGAAGGCAGGAATAGTTGCCTGGATGAGAAAAGGGGAAGACCACGAAGCAGCTTTGAAAGTGTTTTGGTTGGTGTGTGCACACACCCTCTGTGTGTGCACATGTGTGGAAAAATACAGAAGAGGACGATGGAAAAGGGAAAAGCAAATTCTTGTATCAATTTACATGACAAATACGTGGCTGATTCGTACATGGACTGGTTAAGCTGCTACTTTTTTTTTTTTTTTCCCACGAGATATCACCAGGACAAAAGACTTATCAGCATATAGATGTAAGAATTAGAAGAAGAAAGAGAAGAAAATGTTCTTGCTCCCTGCTTATCTCCTTACAGCAGCAACTGGATATGGTCATAATTAATGTGACTGACAGTTTCCTTCTGATTTCCCTCTGATTTCCCTCTGACACCACGTGGCACATCTCTGCAGCACCCGGGCCAGGCTGCGGGCGCTCGTCACCTCCTGGTCCACACCTCCACCGCGCTGATGATGATCTGCAGCTTCGTGGGCTTGTAGACCTGGGAGATGGCAAGAGCTTGCATCCCCTGCAGCCCACGGGACGTGCAGCGACCCCGGGCACGGCACTTGCCTCCGCGTTATTTGTGCAAAAAAACGGTTTCTTGCTGAAGTGGAAAGAGCTGAGCGTGCCCTTTGTTTCTGTGCTTTATTTTAATTTGATGGAGCTTTCTGCATAGCTCGTTTTTGAGCACCTCGTGGCTGAGCTCGTGGCTGATGCACTGGCTCCTTGTCGGTGTATTGATGCAGCAGAAAAGGAAAACTCATGTCCTGTTTTGGAGGATTCAGAGCAAGGAGAGGATGAAAAGAAAGGGAGGTCAGAATGAGCTACCAGAAAGCATTTAGTAACAATAATGCGTATTCCCAATCAACCCTTGTATAGGGATCGTTTCAAAGTTATCTTTAAACTGACTTCTCTTATTTTTGAACTATTGAGCTATATTCATAGACTCACGGAATGGTTTGGATTGGAAGGGACCTCAAAGATCATCCAGTCCCAACACCCCTGCCATGGGCAGGGACACCCTCCACTACACCAGGTTGCCCAAAGCCCCATCCAGCCTGGCCTGGAACAGTTCCAGGGATGGGGCAGCCACAGCTTCTCTGGGCAACCTGTGCCAGTGCCTCACCACCCTCGGAGGGAAGAATTTCTTCCTTGGATCCCATCGAAATCTCCCCTCTGCCAGTTTAAATCCACTGAACTGGATTGAACTAGATGATCTTTAAGGTCCCTTCCAACCCAAACCGTTCTATGATTCTATAATGCATTTTTTAACAGTTGAAGTAGGCTTTATAGCATTGAGGAACACGTTGGTTCCTGGTAGAGCAGCTGCAGTCAGGCACAGATCATTCCTCTCTTTCCCAGGGGAGCGGGTTAGGCAGCCAGCCGACGGAGCAGAACGCCGATCGTAATTACCACGTCAGTAAAACTCACCGTGTTTGGGAGGTTGCTTGTGGAAATGAACAGATGTAGCATCAGGGTTTTGTTGCAGTTGTCAACCTTAAACTGAAAAGGGAGAAGGGCTACGTTACAGCGCTGAACGCCAAGGGCTGTCCCCAACATAACTAGATGATCTTTGAGGTCCCTTCCAACCCTAACCATTCCATGATTCTATGATTCCATAGCACGGCCACGATTTCGGATGCTTACCAGCTCTCTGTTTGTGATCAGAGCCAGCTCCAAGTACCTGGTGGGCACCGGCAGGATCTGGAGACCAGGAACCTCCTGGAAGCAAACAAATGATGTTATTGAATTATGTTCAGGAGCTTTAAAGCTTATACTGCATTGCAAAAACCTCAGCGGTGTTGCTTAAGCTAATCCAGAATTTCCCTTAAGTGCAAGAACACGGAGCAATTATGCGTTGGAGAAGGATTAATGAGCGTAACGAGTAATCAGGGCGAGAGCAGAGAGGTTTGGAGACGGAACGCAGTTGTAGGTGGGGTTTTCTCGGTGGCAGGGGGATTACCTGGCATTGCTCACGTTTAATCAGCTCACTATGAGCTGCAGAATTCTGCACGTGCTCAGGTCATATTTTAAATCATTAAATTTGGCACCGCAAAAACTATGTCAAAGGGAGAACCGAGCGGGGTCAGCGTGCTCGGGGTCAGTGCTGGAAACCGGGAGGGTGAACAGATAATTGCAGATACAAACTGGTCCTCAAACGAAATTTTTCAAGCCTTTTAAAACCGTGAAAATAACTCTTAGTTCTTCTTTGTTTTGCCCAGCAAAATGGGAGCGTGCCCACCGACAGACCCAGCACCGTGTAGTGTTCCTGGGACCCAGCAGCATCTGGAAATAAGGTCTTTAGTATTTCTTGCTTGTGCCCTCTGCACATTTCATAGAATCATAGAATCATAGAATCGTTAGGGCTGGAAGGGACCTTCAAAGGTCATCTAGTCCAACCCCCCTGCAAGGAACAGGGATATCTCCAACTAGATCAGGTTGCTCAGGGCCTCGTCCAACCTGGCCTTGAACGTCTCCAGGGATGGAGCATCCACCACCTCTCTGGGCAACCTGTTCCAGTGTTCTACCACTCTCATGGTAAAAAATTTTTTCCTAATATCCAACCTGAATCTACCTCCCTCTATTTTAAAACCATTACCCCTTGTCCTATCACAACAGGCCCTCCTGAACAGCCTCTCCCCATCTTTCTTGTAGGCCCCCTTGAGGTACTGGAAGACCGCTATCAGGTCACCCCGGAGCCTCCTCTTCTCCAGGCTGAAAAGCCCCAACTCTTTCAGCCTGTCCTCATAGGAAAGGTGCTCCAGCCCTCGCATCATCTTCGTGGCCCTCCTCTGGACCCTCTCCAACTGGTCCATGTCCTTCTTATGTTGGGGGCTCCAGAACTGGACGCAGTACTCCAGGTGAGGTCTCACGAGGGCAGAGTAGAGGGGAAGAATCACCTCCCTCGACCTGCTGGCCACGCTCCTCTTGATGCAGCCCAGGACGCGGTTGGCCTTCTGGGCCGCAAGAGCACATTGCCGGCTCATATTGAGCTTCTCGTCCACATTTACCTGTGTGTGGGCAGCTCCACCCTTAACATCTGCTCTAAGTGTGACACGCTCAGTCTTGGGCTGGGTAGACCTCGTTGACTTCTACATTTTGTCCATCCAGCATGTTAATTGCAATTGGTTAGTGGGTAATCTGGGGGGTTATTATTCTCCTCCGAGCATGGTGTTGCTCAGTGGCAGCATTGTCCCACGTCTGATGGAGTGAGCGCACGGTGGGACCATAAGGGCATTAGAGATCTGCAGATTTGGTCAATTAATGAGGAGGAAACGAAGCTGACCCTTCAAAAGCCTGGGTGGTAGCTTTGGCACTGGCTGAGATGGGAACAAGGAATCAGAATCATAGAATCATAGAATCACAGAATGGTTTGGGTGGGAAGGGACCTTCAAGATCATCCAGTTCCAACCCCCCTGCCATGGGCAGGGACACCCTCCACTACACCAGGTTGCCCAAAGCCCCATCCAACCTTCCAGGGATGGGGCAACCACAACTTCTCTGGGCACGTTAGCAAACACGTTAGAGGAAGACACGTGAGCATTTCTCTTGAGTAGTTCCCAGGCGTTTTGGTGGTAGGAGGAAGGAGGAGGAACTGCTGCCTCTCAGAAAGACAACTTTCTAAATGGTTTGGCTGTTGCAGAAGTAGGCACGGTTAAAAAAATGCTATTGCTTAAGTAATTTTAAGCATGGGGGCCCATCTCTCTTCTCTGTTGAGCAAATACCACTTTATTGTCATTATAAATTATCCTCTTTCCCTGGCAGGTTCTCAGTGAAATCAGTGAAATTGCAGCGATTTATAAAACTGTATTTCCGCCGTGGGAGCTGATAGGTAATTCTTTCATCTAAATGCTTCGTGTTATTATCAGGAGGCAGCATCTCTGGATGTCACTCTTTATTTCTTTCGCCGCCTGCAATCACGGCATCGTGGCACAGGCCAGGCTGTCGCTATAAATAATCCACGCTCGCAGGTACGAAAATACCACCTTATCTCAGCTCTTTTGAAAGCAGGAACAGCAGTGACAAAAGTCCTCACGAGCTCTGAAAGCTTTCACGAATCAAAGCAAATAAACGGTTTTTCTAACCAAGGCGTTTCCGAGAACAACCGCCTCGGTGGTATCCAGTGGCGAGTGATGTCAGAACAAACTAATTTCCTCCGAAAACGTGGAAACTGTGTCTCTGAACAGAAAAGAGCCAGCAGATGTGTGCATTTCGACATCACTAAAGCTTTTTTTTTGGCGGAATTTAAGCAAACTGGGGCAGCAGTTTTGCCTACTATAATCATAGAATCGTAGAATGGTTAGGGCTGGAAGGGACCTTCAAAGGTCATCTAGTCCAACCCCCCTGCAAGGAACAGGGATATCTCCAACTAGATCAGGTTGGAATATATATATTATTATAATATAATATATAAGGTGAATACTCACTAAAAACACAGAGAGAGCAGCTGCTGGTCTTTATTGCCGAGATGTAAAGACACGTTACGGCGGGGTTGGAACTAGATGATCTTTAATTAATGGCAATATTTTATCATAGAATCACAGAATGGTTTGGGTTGGAAGGGACCTTCAAGATCATCTATTTCCAAC
Source organism: Tauraco erythrolophus (assembly GCF_009769465.1). Lineage (NCBI taxonomy): Eukaryota > Metazoa > Chordata > Aves > Musophagiformes > Musophagidae > Tauraco > Tauraco erythrolophus. The sequence continues at coordinate 136,826,333 of NC_141465.1, read as the reverse complement.
CCCCCTGCCATGCGCAGGGACACCCCCCACTACACCAGGTTGCCCAAAGCCTCATCCAACCTGCCCTTGAACACTGCCAGGGATGGGGCAGCCACAGCTTCTCTGGGTAACCTGTGCCAGTGCCTCACCACCCTCAGAGGGAAGAATTTCTTCCCAGATCCTATCAAAATCTCCCCTCTTTCAGTTTAAGTCCATTGTCCCTTGTCCTATGGCTACATACCCTTGAAAAAAGCCCCTCTCCCGGTGTTGAAACGTCGAGGAGTCCTCCACAGGCTTGATTTCGTACCTCAGATCTCCAGTTTGCAAAACTCCACTGCGGATTTTCAAGCAGAGAAGTCAGTAAGCGATGTGAACTAAATGACTTCTTAAATTATTTAGTAAATACAAAAATAAACAAGGAGAAGGCACAGGGTGCTTGTCGTAGTGTGGCTGGAGATACGGGGCAGCCTTGTTCCTCTTGCCAACAGGTAGAAGCTCCAGGAGCCACCTCTGGGGTTCAGGGCTGTTGGGATCAGCCCATATTTCATGTTTGTTTGTTTTTTTTTTTTGAAAGGGGGGATATAGAAAGGTTTAGCTCTTTCATACCACTGCTCCTGTGGGCAGGGATCCCCTGAGAAGACACAAAGAACTCACCTAAAAGATCTTTTATGGAAAAAAAGTGTCGTGCCCAAAGTTTAGGATACAGAAGACAGCCTTGAGAGAGCAATCATGCAGCTTTGGGAAAAAGTAAAGAAGCTACAAATGAATGCCATGTATTAAATGAAAGTGAGAAGGCAACAAAAGCTCTGTGCTACGGCTCTTCCAAGGAGCATCCGTCTTAAAGATACGTTTATCTCCACGTAGACACTGCAGCTGAACGGGCTGCATCTCATAATAAGCTCGTGTCCTAAAAACCACCCACTTAATTCAGAGACCTTTTGGGGTGCTTGCTTGAGAGAGAAGGTACAGGTAGGTCTACCAAGTCTCAGTCTCATGTCTGGTCTTATCAGAGAGGCTCAATGGGTCTTGGTTTTACCAAACACTGACCTGGAAACCCAGAAGACTTTGCTAAGGTGGTTGTGCTGGTGCATTTATCAAGAAGGTGTTTAATGCAAAAAATAATGGCTTTTTTTTCCCACCCTGTGAGTCCCCTGCATCCAGGCTGTGAAGGAAGCCAAGACTTGCTGCAGGGAGTCTGACACTGGTGCAGAGCGTGGGCATTTCTGCTGGGTGCTGTAAATTGTGGACGGCTGTGTGGAAGGCTGGGTGACTTCCTTCCACCAAAGCCAGTGGAAATAATACAAAATAAAATGAAATATTTTCAAAGTTAGGACAATCTATTTAAAAAAAAACAAACAACGCTCCTACTCCCCAGGAGTGATATTTCTGGAGAAGATCAGAAGTTTGGGTTTGATAATGTTGTGGAGGAATAATGTAAGAAGAGGACTGCTGAGCTTGATTCGTTTAAATATCCTCTTAATATAAGAGGAGAGCTTAAACTGGTATTCCTTTTTATCTGACTAATATAAAGTGAATAAGTTCTACAGGAAGGATTTCAAGAGGAGTTTTGCTGATGGATATGGATGACCACCCATATTTCGGGAAGTCTGATTTGCAGGAGACTGTTATGCCCAACAGATACACTTTCTGTCTCAGGTTCAGAGCTCGTAATATCAGAAATAAAAATATCCCAGATATGTAGCACACTTGAAGAGGAAAGTTTCCTGAGCAGTGCTTGTCTATTTTACTGTCTTTTAGAGTAAATCTTTGAACTGTCTTGGCATGTCATAGAATCATGGAATCATCATAGCATGGTTTGGGTTGGAAGGGACCTTCAAGATCATCCAGTTCCAACCCCCCTGCCATGGGCAGGGACACCTTCCACTACACCAGGTTGCCCAAAGCCCCATCCAACCTGGCCTGGAACACTGCCAGGGATGGGGCAGCCACAGCTTCTCTGGGCAACCTGTGCCAGTGCCTCACCACCCTCAGAGGGAAGTCAATGTCAAACCTGCAACCTGCTTAGAAGCTGCCAGAAGAAATACAGCGCACTGTTTGGCCAAAAATTTCATTTTCATGTTCATATCTGCCTTTAAGATCAATACTGGAGATGCTGTAAAAATCTGTAACGCTAAAAAAAAAATAAATAGCTGCATTTGAAGATTTGAATTTTAGTAGCGAGGCGCAGCACGACAAAGTGAGGGCACCTGCTTTAAAAAGGGAGATAAATCCCCATCCCAGTTAATTTGACATGGAACCCCCCGTTCTTCCCTGGGAAGAGCCCCACCTGATCCCGAAGCACGTGCTGAGGGAGATGATGGATCCTGGGGAGCCTTCTAGAAACCTCTTGTAGTAGTGGTCATCCTGCAAAGTGCAAATGTGGCTTCAGGCTGCGGGAAAGGCTCCCATGCCCAGGTCAAAAAAACTCTGCACCAGTAAAGAGACACATAAAACCTCCCCAGATCCATCCTTGACCACTTTGGAAGGGGCATTTCTTGTGCAAAATAAAAAGCGAAGGCAAGCAGGGAAAAAGCAGGAACCTGAGAGCTCATCATTGAATAGTGATGAATTTGATTGGGGGGGGATATTTTGTGATTTCTCCATTTTTCTTTTGATGGAATAAAAATATTTTAAAAACTTTAAGAGTTTGAAAGGGAAGTCAAGTGTGCTGATCAATCTGAAATCGTTTTTCCAGTTTTTATCAGCCTCTGTACAATTTCCTTCCTTTTTTTTTTTTTTTTTTTTTTTTTAAACAACCAGTGTGAAAATAACAGATTTTTTTTAGAAGCAGAAAGCCATCCCTTGCTTAACCCCACTGGTGTATTCGGAGGAGCCTGCGAGGAAGAGGAGGGTCATTTAGTTCTGCCCGTCGGTGCATCCTTGGCAGACGTCTGAACTTACCCGAACATCTGGAAACTCGGTTATCAGGTCTCCCTCCGGACTGTCAATGAAAACCAGGATGTCCTTGGCTATCAGATTTCTGAAAAGCAGAGCAGAAACCCTCGGCGCTGCTTAATTAATTCCCCATAATGGCCCTGTGCAGGAAAAAAAAATAAAATAGGAGAGGAAGGAAAACCGCGGAAGAGCCTCACTGTGCCTGCGTCAGATGGGCGGCGTGGTGGTTTCCTTCTGCCGTTATTAAATAGGACGTGACCCCCTGGAATTTATTAATTCCAGAAATTAATCCAGCAGCGGAAACACCATTTACAGGCTGATTTTGGCGGATTTGGGGCAGTCTCCTCAACCCCGCTCTCCCTTTGGCACCCACCCGCGGCACATGGCAGAGCAGGGTCTGGGCTGGGGGGGACCTATGGTCTAAAAAAGGTTCCCTAAAACCCAAATGACCTCTGTGAAGGTCCTGTCCTTTGTCTTGGGCCACCCGGGCACTGTAACTTCAGAGTAGATGATTCTTGATTTCTTGATGCTTCGGTGAAACCTGAAAGAGATTCTGCATTTAGGGAAAAAGGGCATTAGTGCACCAGGCAACGAAGGGTTTCCCATCCCTGCGGTGCAGAAGGAGGATTTTAAGTGGAAGTCTGAAAATTTCGTATATTCAAATTTTTCAAGTCTGTCTGTCTTTGATGAGAGCTGTAAAGGAGGAGGTTGAGCAGCTCTTTGCTCTTAGTGCTGGCTTCTGATGAAGCTTGAGATACAAGAAACCCTGGAGAACTTTTTTTTTTTTTTAAAAGGAGAAAAATGAGATGAGTTCTGAAATGACAAGATGCTGAGCCCAGCGTGCATCCCCCTGTTTGTGTCCCCAGCCCTTGTTCCCCAGCCCACGTCCCTCCATGCTCATCCCCATCCTGCATCCCCTGCCTGTTTCTCCCAGCCTGCGTCCCTGCCCTTGCATCCCCCTCCCTGCATCCTCCACCCAGATGCCCCGGGCTGCATCCCCCAGCCCCCTTCCCCTGACCAAGGTCCCCCAGCCCATGTCCCCAGCCCACATCCCCCCTCCCACATCTCTCTGCCTGTTGTCCCCCCTGCCCTCCACACCTGTTCCCATACCCACATCCCCCAGCCTATGCCTTCCCATGCATGTCCCCCACTTACATCCCCCCGTGGATGTCCCTTCCAACCCAAACCGTTCTATGACTCTGTGATCCTCATCCCCATCCAATCCCATCCCCATCCCATTCCCATGGAGTGGGCCCCATCCCACCTCCAACTGCCACCTGGGCCTGTTCCACCACCTTCCAGCACCCCAATCCCACGTCCAACCGCCACCATCCCTCCTCCAGCTGCCACCCATCCTCTCCCATTCCGTCCTGTCCTTTTCCACCCCGTCCCACCTCCATCTACCACCTGGGTCCACTCCTCTGTCCTACTACTGGGACCCAACACCCCCCCTGCCCCCCAGCCTATGCCTTTCTCAGCAGCACATAACTGAATTCCAGAAATCAGGGATCCGTTAACGCTGAAATTGTCATTCTTCCCATCGGAGCATTTAAATGGAAAATTCTGCGTGACACGTGCTTGCCATCTCTCCTTTCCCCGAGGGGCATGGTGCTGGGCAAGAGGGTCATGGCCAAGTTCAGCCCATCTCCTGCCCATGGCATGAGGCTCTTCTCCTGGACGTGCCACCCAGGGAATGGTGTGGCTTCTCCTGGGATGGAAGCTCCAAGCTACCTGGGTCTCTTGTGACTCCTCAGATAAGGGATGGCAGCTCCTTAAGGAAATGCTGTTGAGGGCATGGATGAGGAGCAGAGGTAATGTACTGAAACGTAGAAGGAAGACAATGTGGGGAGTGATTAACACTCTGGGAGCCCTCAGTGATCCTCAGCAGGGAGACAAAGCACGATGAGCACGGCGTGAGACCACAAGGAGCAAAATCGGAGCAACACACGAAGGGTTGGAGCCAGCCCGGGCTGGAGGAGAGCTTCTGCGGGTGTGTGTGCAGCAGCAGAAGCACCAAATAATCCGTTTTGGGGTGGAGGAGGAGATAAGACCGTTGGGTGCAGTATCTGAGGATTCAGGGCATAATGATGCTTTTGCTTTTGCTCGGTTTGCTTCCCAGTGCTCGTGATTATTCTGCTCCAGTTCGGAGGCAGCCGATGGTGCTGAGCTGTTTTCAGAGACCTGCCTGGGTTGTCTTTGTGCCCCTTCCCGAGCAGTAACACCTGATTTCTGACTTGTTAGTGCTAGTTGATCTTTTCCATCTGCATCACCAGAGCAGTAATTCCCTGGTGTGGACACTGGCTTGCAGTGGGATTGCAACCACACCAAGTATCTCCCCCAGAAGCTGCAGAATCGTGGAATCACAGAACTTTGTGAGGTTTGCCATGTCATCTCAGACACAGCAACATCCCTGCTCTGAAAGGGCAGGTCACCAACCTAGGACATGGGAAAGGAGACATCTCAAAGCAGAGACGTGCAGGGAAGACCAAAGGTTTCACGACCACTGGAATACCCTGAAAGATGCCCAACTCCTGGCGAGGTTTACAGCTGTGCCAATTTCCGAGGAAAAAATGGTGAAGAAAGCCATTAAGCAGGGAAGCTGCAGCAAAGCGTGACTTGGGAATGGCTTCCCAGCTGTTTCCCAAGCTCCCTGAGGTTCTGACCATAAGGCTTTTCTTCTTCTGTGTACAAAACCCCCCTTTTTTTCCCCTCACCTCGACTATTTTCAGACTCTCCCAGCATGACAAATGCACAGCAAATGTCATGTAGCTCTCCTGGAGTGAAGGGATGCAGTCGAAAGGAGAAAAATCTATGCAAAAAAAAAAAAAAAAAAGAGGGGAAAAAAACAGATGGCCGTGTCACCAAGTGCTGCACTGCTGGTGCAAGCGATCAACAATGGTGTTAAACCACCAAGAAGAATGACGAGTTCATTCTTCAGATTCTGGGACTTCTGCCATGGCATGTCGCAGTGGAGAAGCTACATGTCTGTGGGGTCTGCCTGCAGGTGCACCCCCTTCTCAACCTGCAGTTTTACTTTTATTCTATTAAAAAAAAAAATAATCAAAATCTGTATCGCTCTACTGCAGATGTTATGATGTTTCCAGCCCAGATTTCCCTGGTTCTTAGATCTATAAACAGCCTTGGAAACCTCATGGTGTTGTGTTCTCCTGCTGTGATGCTGCAGCAAGATCCCTTGTGAGCTGATCAGAACTGATCTGCCTTTAGGGGAGAAGAAATGTCCAGCCCAGCCCACCCTGGTGACTGCAAACATTTCCAGGTGCAGACCATCCCGCATGGAGAAATACAAGAGGCAAGACGACGTAGCCCTGAATATGGCTTTAAACTGGAAGAGGGGAGATTTCGATGGGATCTAAGGAAGAAATTCTTCCCTCTGAGGGTGGTGAGGCACTGGCACAGGTTGCCCAGAGAAGCTGTGGCTGCCCCATCCCTGGCAGTGTTCAAGGCCAGGTTGGATGGGGCTTTGGGCAACCTGGTGTAGTGGAGGGTGTCCCTGCCCATGGTAGAGGGGGTGGAACTGGATGATCTTTGAGGTCCCTTCCAACTCTAACCATTCCATGGTTCTATGATTCTATGTCTCTTTTTTTCCCTTTGTTGCCTATGGAGGAGCCCAGCTGGAGAGCTTGGCCCTCATGGATGAGAAGGGGGGACCATCAGTTGTGGGAGGACGGGGTTGTTTGTGAAGGCTCAGGGGTTTCTTTGGAGGATTTCGAGTGACCCCGGTGAGCATTGTGCTTTTCTGGGAGGGAAGGAGATGCTCGAGGGCACCCGTGGGTGCCTTCTCCATGGAGCGCTGCGGTAGACGAGGCCACTTTTCACTTCACGCCGTGTGAGAACAAGCAAAACAACACAAAAAAACGATGCACACAAACGTGTTTTGAAGTTCCCGTGTTCGCTGGTGAGAGTAAAGGAACCGTGGAAAAAGAATATCTGCTGTTACAAGAACTTTCTGCAGAAGAATTCTGGTTGCAAAATAGATTATGTAAACTCTGACGTCATTTCAAGCCGTTATTCTAATGGCACTTGGAACAATCCGGTCTTTGCTTCGCATCCCCTTCGTTGTCCCCAACACAAGAAGGACATGGAGCTACTGGAACGAGTCCAGAGGAGGCCACGAAGATGATGCGAGGGCTGGAGCACCTCTGCTCTGGAGACAGGCTGGGAGAGTTGGGGCTGTTCAGCCTGGAGAAGAGAAGGCTCCGGGGAGACCTTCCAGCACCTCCCAGTGCCTAAAGGGGCTACAGGAAAGCTGGAGAGGGGCTTTGGACAAGGGTGTGTAGTGACAGGACACGGGGCAATGGATTTAAACTGAAAGAGGGGAGATTTAGGTTAGATATAAGAAAGAAATTCTTTACATTGAGAGTGGTGAGGCACTGGCACAGGTTGCCCAGAGAAGCTGTGGCTGCCCCATCCCTGGCAGTGTTCCAGGCCAGGTTGGATGGGGCTTTGGGCAACCTGATGTAGTGGGGGGTCTCCCTGCCCATGGCAGGGGGGTTGGAACTGGATGATCTTTAAGGTCCCTTCCAACCCAAACCATTCCATGATTCTATGATTCTATCCATGTGCACGCAATTTGCACAACGTGTAAGCTCGTGACCCACTTGGGAAGGGCATCTCAGGCATGAAGAAGCAGCAGCAAGCCAAGGAGGAGAGGGCTCTTCTGGTGGAGGGGGGAGACCAGCAGATAATGTGGGCACTGATGAGCTCCTTGGGGTGCATATATTTTTATACGGATGCAGAACCGGATATCTTTCGACCGTATTTTCTGATTTTCCTTCATTTTGAAATGAGAAAAAAAAAATAAAATTGTGGTTTTCCTGCAAGATTTCTATAGAAAAAAGGAGAGTGGTCTGAGCTGCTGGGATGGGGAGGGGCTGGAGAAGGGGAACTGACATCCCTAAAGGTGAGGTGGAGAGCTCTGGAGTAATTTAAGGGCAATAATGAGAATTAGGTGAGAAAATTTGCTGCTTGGATGGGGGATAAAGTATTATGCAGTGTTCTTCTGGCTCACACACAAATTGGGCATGGGAAGGATTTGGGGGTTCATATTCATAAACAAACTGTATCTCCTGGCTCAGAAGTCCCCAGCTACCTCTGGAAAACTGGTGCTCAGGGTGTGCAGGTTCTTCTGCTCAACACAATCCTTTTTTTTTTTTTGGTTTGTATAAAACTGAGGGGAAGTTTCGGAGCAGAAGACGCATCGTGTGGCTACAATATCTTGTCAAAAGCAGCTGCGTGACCCTCTGGATATTAGTGTGATGCTATTGCTGCAGATAACAAATAATATCAGCTGGAAACGGTTTCTAGCTGCTGGGCAAAATTATTATATTGTCAAATGTGATGAATGAGGAAGCGGAGGAGGCTTTAGCATTGCACTAGATGACCTTTGAAGGTCCCTTCCAGCCCTAACCATTCTAGGATTCTATGATTCTATCTCGGCAGCTGTATTCCACAATGTTCTTTGGGATGCTGGTTGCCAGCCTCTCCACCCTGCCTGCTCTAACCCTGCCCTTGAACGCAGGCGTGAAGAGCCAGCTGAGGTCTTTGCTTCCCTCTTGAGCGACCCAACAGCATCAGGCTTCACCCATGCCAGAGGGTCCGGTTCCTCCAAGTAAATGAACAGCTCGGGTTGTACAAGGGGGAAACTCTGTTTGAACATCCGTTGGGTGGGTTTCCCTCTGTTACATAGTCGTGCTGGCGACGGGTGCAGCACGAGGGCTCTTCCTGTTGTTGCAGGCTCTTCTTCTTCTCAGGAGGTCCTAGAAGGGTCTTCTCCTCCTCCTCAAGGCTGAGTCCCAGCCGTACTGCAAGGTGCAAGGGGGGACAGAAGTCCAAGTAATGGCTTTATGTTAATAATTTCCAGAAATAACGGTGCTGGAGTCATGCCTCCTGGGTGCAGCTCTTAAGAAGGACATAGAGGGGACATCTGTGGCTCGGGAGAGGTTTATTCCCTCATAATGAAAGAAACTTCTAAGAGGTGACACATGATGGTCATTTTTCGTTCATTTTATGGGCTTTTTCACCCCAGTTTGCCCATGGCTGTTGGAAGGGGAGAAGCGGTGTTGCCAGTGGGTCTCAGCATCTCAGCCCTGTGGCTGTGGTGGCTGATTTCCCACTGTGGTTCGTGCTTACGAGCCGTCATCTGAGACCATAGTGGGATTTTTATGGCAACTGGTAACATCCTACCTGCTGGCGCTGGGGGAAACCCAAATACATCCTTTCTCCATGGCTTAATTTTTCTTTTCCTAATGACTAGCTGAGAGCACAGCACTCCCCAATTCCTCACAGACCATGCTTCCTCTTCCTCCAGATTGCAATGAATTTTTAATCCCTTTCCAGCATCCCATCCCAGGGCTTTGGGAGGAGTTTCCAAGCTGTGGATGACAAAAGCATGCAAGCTCTTGATGGGATGGGTGATACCCCTCCGGGCTCAGCACCTCCATGATGCCAGGCCCTGCACAGCTCCCTGCTTGGGATGCTGGCTGCTTCTCGTCCTCAGGGAACTTGGAAAAATCCGTGCAATCAAAATAGTAGCTAAAATTCATGTATTTAGGACTTTTTTTTTCCCATCAGGAACACTTGTCTCTGCAAAACGACTTGTTGAGACGGGTAAAACAATCCTATATGTATCAGGAAGGGAATACTGGAAGCCTTAGGTAGTGATAATCTTTATTTGATGATGGAGCAGCCAATACAGGATTATTATATCGTGTTTTTATGGTTATCCTTCGAGAAAGATGTTAAAACATAAAGAGGGTTGGGAGAAAAATGATGAGAATGGTTAAAAGTTTGGAAAAAGTGTATTACAGTGAAAGCCTCTGGGCACTCATTTCATAGGGAAGAGTTTGATCATCTTGTACAAGAATTTACGTGGGCAACAGGGATCTGGTGTCGGACGAAAAATGAAGCAAGATCTTCCAGCAGGAAATGAGGAAAATCAAAGTGGAAAGAAGGCTTAAGTGTTTAACAGAGAGAGTAATAAAAAAGAACATTTTACTGGTTGATATGAACAGTTCTTCGCTGTTAAACACTTTGTCAGGAGGGGATTTCAACTGGAAACTCTCCACTAGTCCAACTAGAAGTGATGGAGCTTCATCAGCTCTCCTCGACCCAAAGGCCACAGTTTGGACAATTTGGGACAAAGGGAAAATTATTTTTAATCATCCATGGTGCCTGCTGTCTAACTCAGTCTATTCCTGGAAGTCTCCAAAGCTCATTAGAGACCTCCTGGTCCCACAAAAGCTCTTCAGGCACCTGAACTTGGTGTGCTTGTTGGTGTGTCTGCAAGATCCCTGGTGGAAACCTCTTTCTTAGCCTGTGTGCAGCTCTCCTGCCTGACAAACAGGGGACCAGCACTGAGTTTTCAGGGTATGTCCCCGTTCCATCGGGGGAATCTCTGTGCTTCACCTCCCTGCAACCTTTCCACTTCGGTTTTAAACTTTCAGTTTAAAAACATCACCCTTTGTCCTGTCACTGCACACCCTTGTCCAAAGATCCTCTCCAGCTTTCTTGTGGCCCCTTCAGGCACTGGAAGGTCTCCCTGGAACCTTCTCTTCTCCAGGCTGAACAGCCCCAACTGTACAAGCTGCGTTTTCCATTTATCTTTAACTTTTCCCGTAGTTCTGCACTCCTGTAAAGTGATTTTGTGGCTTCCAAACCCAGGAGGACCAGGCCAGGGTCACCTCTGTCATTTGCAGGGAAAATAACTTCTACCACCCCTGAAACTCTGAAATAGATGCATCCTCCGTGGTGCAGTTTGGAGGGGAAGGTGTAAAGAAGCGTGCTACTCTTCTGGTTCAGCTTTATCGAGTGCATGTTCAGCTTCCTTCAGTGCATTCCCAGCTTTATTTGGGGCCTCTGTGATTCGGTCACTGAAGAAGGCAAACTGGAAAATTATAAATATTACAGCAAGTCCACCGAAAACTTCACAGAAATAGGTTGAAATACCCTGACATGGGATACGGAGGAACCAAGCAGAACTCCAAAGGTGACGTCTTAATTAACCAGAGGATTGAGATAATAAAGAGCGTGAGGCTTCGCACTGCTGTAAATTTTAACCAAATAAACAAAACTTTTTAGAAAGAGGAAAGATTTTCAGAAAAATAGACTTTTTAACTGCAGATTTTACTTCCTTGTTCCGTAAAGTGTAAATGATGGGGTTTAACAAGGGAGTCAAAATGGAGAAGACAACGTTGCTCATGACATGGACATCAACAGGGATGTCCGCTCTGTAGGACATGTACGCCACAGTGATGGAAGAGTAGTAAGTTCCCACCACAAGCAGATGGGAAGTACATGTTGAAAAAGCTTTCATGCGTCCTTCTTTGGAGTTGATCTTTGATACGGAGAGGAAAATGTGGACGTACGAGAGGGTGACGAGCAGCAGAGGGATGACCGACACTGTCATAGCGATGGAGAACCCCAAGAAGTTCTGGAAATGGGCACTGAACTCCGAGCAGGCGGCTTGTACCACTGCCAAGTGGTCGCAAAAGCAGTGGAGAACCCTGGTTGTGTCCCCGTAAGCTAGCTGAGAGGTCTGCACGACGACAGGCACGAGTGTGAGCAGTGCAGTGATCCAGGCGCTCGCTGCCAGCTGGATGGTCACTCTTCTTGTCATCTTGGCCGGGTAACAGAGGGGGTTGCAGATGGCTTCGTAGCGGTCGTAAGCCATGACCACCAGGAGAAGCGCCTCGGTTACTGTCAACCCGTGAAAACTGTACATCTGCAGAAAACAGCCCTGAAACGAGATGGTTTTGGCGTTGGCCAGGAACATTGCCAGCATTTTGGGGATGGTGGTGGTCGTGAATAGCACGTCTAACACGGAGAGGTTAACCAGGAAAAAGTACATGGGTTTGTGGAGCGTACGGTCAACCACAACCACGGCGATGATAACGGCATTACTGACCAGGACCAGCAGGTAGAATAGCAAGAACACAATGAAGAGGGGGGTCTGGAAACCCTGGAGAGCTGGAAACCCCACCAAGAAAAAGACTTTAGTGGAAGCATTGCTGCTGCAGCTTTCCATGGTGAGGCTGGTCAAAACACCTGCAAGGATGAAGCAGGAGTAAGGAAACGGGCTGAGGTGCAGGAAAGCATTTCTCTAAGGAGCTTTCATAGAATCACAGAAGGGTTTGGGTTGGAAGGGACCTCAAAGATCATCTATTTCCAACCCCCCTGCCATGGGCAGGGACACCCTCCACTACACCAGGTTGCCCAAAGCCTCATCCAACCTGGCCTTGAACACTGCCAGGGATGGGGCAGCCACAGCTTCTCCTGGCAACCTGTGCCAGTGCCTCACCACCTTTGCAGAGGTTCTGCGAGGAAAACACATGTTGGATGAAATCTTGCAGAGCTGAGCATGTTGCACAACACAGCTCGGCCCCTCTTGTCTCTAACTTGCAATTATTTGGATTTTCTGTCGACGATGTGGATTACGCCTATAGATGACACGCTCTTCAGCTTTGGGCATGAAGGGCAAGGATTTGTCTTGTCTCCATACAGAGCCCCCCACAACTGCACTGGTCCTTCTGGATGCCTTTCTGCTCCATGGGGAAAAAGGGACATTTTGGGGGATGCAGCTCCTCTGCCCCATTCTGCACCGAGGAAGAGATGAGCTGCGTTACGGAAATGCCCGTTTCTCTTTTCTAAGGGAATTCAGGGAATTAGCTCAGAAGCAGCCAATGATCCATCTCCCTTTTGCTAGGCTGTTATGATCTTTGCTACCCAAAGCTGTTCTCACCACCGTTTTTCATGCCCACGTTACCTCTGCTACTTGCAGCTCACTGCGTTTCCCACGGCCGTCGCAGCACTCAGTCGATTTCTGCTGCCGTTGCTGAAATTCGGATGGAAACGTAGAATTTCTTTTGACATCCAGGTCGTTTCCTGGTACATAAAAGCAAAGGGATTTTCACGGGATTTTTTTTTTTTTGGCTGATGTAGGTCAGCATCATGTCTTTTACCATGGTAAGAAAAGGTTTAGAGATTCATGAAGTTCAAAGACACTGCAATAAAAGACTAGGAATAAGCATCCATCAGTGTCCTCATTTCAGTTGGAGGGGGACACGGCGTGTGACAGCTTACAGCCCTTACATGTCCTTCTCCTACATAATGCAGCTCTACAGTTGCATTATTCATACAGACCTGTGGTGCTTCTTGTGTTTCTCCAGCAAGGGTAAGAAGGAGCGTGCTCTACTTTTCCATTTATTTTGCATTATAAGTTTTTAAGATTCCTGAGTTACAAAGGTTTTCTTTGTGCTCTTCACTGGGTAAAAAATTTGCTGCACGGCCAGGCCCAAAGAGTGGTGGTGAATGGAGTTCAATCCAGTTGGTGGCTGGTCATGAGTGGTGTTCCCCAGGGCTCAGCTCTGTTTGATATCTTTATCAACGATCCGGACAAGGGGATCGAGTGCCCCCTCAGGGAGTTTTGGAGATGGCACCAGGTTGGGCAGGAGCGTGGATCTGCTGGAGGGCAGGACAGCTCTGCAGAGGGATCTGCACAGGCTGGATCCATGGACCATGGCTAACTGTATGAGGTTCAACAAGGTTCAGTGTTGGGTCCTGCACTGGGGTCACCACAGCCCCACACAACGCTACCAGCTTGGGGAAGAGCAGCTGGAAAGGTGCCTGGCGGAAAAGGACCTGGAGGGGTTGGTCGACAGTCGACTGAACATGAGCCAGCAGTGTGCCCAGGTGGCCAAGAAGGCCATCAGCATCTGGGCTTGTACCAGCCATAGTGTGGCCAGCAGGACTGGGGAAGGGATCATCCCCCTGTGCTCGGCACTGGTGGGGCCGCCCCTCGAATCATGTTCAGTCTTGGGCCCCTCACTACAAGAAGGACATGGAGGTGCTGGAGCGTGTCCAGAGAAGGGCAACGGAGCTGGTGAAGGGTCTGGAGCACGCGTGTGATGGGGAGTGGCTGAGGGCACTGGGGGTGTTCAGCCTGGAGAGAACGAGGCTGAGGGGAGACCTTCTCGCTCTCTGCAGCTGCCTGAAAGGGCAGGAGGGCGTCGGGCTCTTGTCCCAAGTAACAAGCAATAGGACAAGAGGAGATGGCCTCAAGTTGCACCAGGGGAGGTTTAGACTGGATATGAGGAAAAATGTCTCCCCCAAAAGGGTTGTGGAGCATTGGAACAGGCTGCCCAGGGAAGTGGTGGAGTCACCATCCTGGGAGGCATTGAAAAGCCACGTAGCTGTGGTGCTGAGGGCCGTGGTTTAGTGGTGGACTTGGCAGCGTTGGGTTAACGGTTGGACTTAATCTTCAAGATCTTTTCCAGCCCAAATGATTCTATCAATCTGCGGTTCTTTCCTCTCGATAAAACCACTTCATTTGTGACGATTTACTGCAGATTAGAATGGGCTGCTCTGTGCAAACCCTGTAGAATGTGCTCGTTTGCTGCGGCAAAATAGAGTTTCGGAAACTTCCAGCATCTTCTAGTCAAGCCATGAAAGTGCTCCTGCCCTTTTATAGACACGTTTTCCTTTGGAATTTAACCATTTTCTCTAACATTGGGTAAATCAAAACTAAGATAATGTTCAGAAAAAAAGCCACCCTTGTTTCCATTAACTTTATGCTAAAAAAAGAAGGAGAAATGAAGCTTAATTAAGTTTTTATGCCTTTTCTTGGTTTCCTTATCCCAATTTAAGAGAGGGGAAATAAAGCTCTCTTGGAAACGTTTTGTGCTTGGCCACAAGCAGTTGAGAGTAATGGTTGGTCTCATGCAATTTCCTAACGTTATTAAATCTCTGATAATTTTCAGATAGTTTTACCTTTCACCCAGAAAGTCATCTCCATAACCATATAGGAGAGATCCATTTAATATTACAAATAAATAGATTTTCTGCCCCACTGAGATTTAAATACAATTGATATTTTGTTTGCTCTCTACCTCTCGTCTAATCTACCCTTCTCCATTTCTCTTTCTCATTATTTTTTTTTTAAACTGGTAAGCTTCAAGGATGTAATTTGTATAAACAATGCCACGCTATTAAAAAACCCCAAGATAATTTATCATATTGAATTAAAATTGCCAGCATGTAATGTCCTTAAAATTAACATCGATTTGAAGTTGTTTTCAGACACAGTAGATCAAATTCTCATCCTTTGCAGCTTGTTGACATGCATCACAATCAAATTTTTCCATCCTGGACCCCATCAGAAAAAAGGAAATCGAAATGAAACACTTAATTAGCCCGAAAAATATTATCGTATTAACAGAATAGTATCAACAATAACTCACTTGCACTTTGAGGTTATAACAAGATCTTCCCCTTCCTTAATGTTATCCTTAGTGGTAAGTGCAAAACTCCTGCAATGCATCAACGGGCAAAGCCACTGCTGATACTGGACATATCCGAGCGCGCTGCCCCGCTCCCCACCCAGAGATGCTCCCCAGAGATGCTCTCCGTCGTTTTTTCTTGCCTTGAGCTGGGAGACGCACGTGTTATTTTCCCGACGGAGCATCTCAACAGTTTTGAATCCTCCTGTTGCACACCGTGGTCGGCAGCAGATGGAGATCGTACGATGGATTTGCGTAGTCAAGAGAAGCAAAGGAAGAGTTTTCGCTACCCAAAGTTTGTCATGTGATGGACATGGGCTGTTGGGTGGAGGCTGGTGGAGGAACACTGGAGGAAGACCAGTCTTCCCACACCTGGAGGAGCTTCTCGTGGTTCAATATTGGCTCTTCTTTTGGCATTTCCTTTCCAATGCCTGGGTTTCATTGGTATGGAGGGCCTGAAAGTCTCCATCTCCCTCTCTACACCACCCAAGGCATACACTGAAGATGTAGCGTCAAGGCCAAGCAGCAGCTCTTGGTAGGGCCAGCAGCAGCTCTCCCAAATGTGGACACAGCCCAAACGCAAACACAATCACGGAGCATCCCAACCTGTATCTCTTCTATCTCCATCTCCTTCCTCCAGGATTTTCAGGTCAAGCCTGATACATGGCTCAGCTGGTGCAGGAGGAGTGGGCAATCAGACAGATGATGTGCATGGGACTGGGCTGGGCAACATCTCTGGCTGCTCAGGAGTTTCCTTGGGCACCATCCCTGCAGGTTGGCCTCTGGTTCTTAATTCCCACCTCGGACAGGAGCCCAGGACTGTTCCATGCACCATGCTTAGGTATGTTGGCCAACATACAACCCCTTTACATGGACAACCAGGTGACTACTTCAGCCATCCCTGGGCTGCTTCTGCGAGCAGCCCATCTCCTTGCCCTGAGACCATCACCTCTAAACCTCACAGCTTCTTCTTTTGGAGGCTTTGTCAAGTGTGGCTGACATCAAGGGGAAAACCAACAGCTCTTGGGAGCTGTGTGGACTGGGAAATCCAGGCATGTGGCATGAGAAGACATTGCCACCTGGATCTGAAGTCAATGGATGGGGACATTCCCTTTGAGGGGCAATTCATTGCTGCTAAACTAAACTCCTCCAAATGTCCTCCCAGACAATGCCCTCTTGCTCCAGATGCCTACCTAAAGACCTTTCCTGCCCTCTAACCATCCTTGAGTGAAAGCTGTCGGATGGCAATTAGAAAGGGTTAAATCCTGTTCTGTGTAAATAGGTTCTGATGCACTCAGGATGTGTCCTCGGACATCATACACAGAAATACAGCTCTGATTACCATATCAGCAATTGGTGAATAACGGACCCACCTGCATCTCGGGAGCATCTAGACGCATAACAAAACCTCAAACCAATCTCATTGACGCTGCTCTGACCCAATTATTCCTCCGAATTGCAGTCATGTCTTTGACAAATGAATGGGCTGGAGACCTCTGCCAGTTTAGCCCAGGATGCTCCCTGGTAGGAGAAGTCAAGCCAGAATATAGATGGGGTTTGGGCACCAGTTCCTTGGGACCAACGTCCTGGGGCTGAATCCTCAGACTGGGAGAGGTGAGGTCAGCAGAGCATCGCTGAGGGCTTGGCAAGAGGTTGAGATCTTTCTGGGAACTTGAGGACAGAAAGATGGACTCCAGTTTGGTTTGACGTGTAAAGTGTGAGGTGGGATTCATGCCAGATTGGGTCAGATAGTTTTTAAACAGAATCTTTGACATAAATTTTTATGGCAGTGGGGGGTTTGAGTGTATCTTTGAATGATCAGTACATTTTCATAATTATCTTATCCCCTGCCATTCTCCAGTCATGTCCTGACCGAAAGCCATCAGACTCAGAGAAAATAATGTGGTGGAGCTGTCTGAAGTCCCTCCCGAATGGAGTTAATGTCCTTGATAGCCTCCAAGTTCTCATGACTCTTGCTGAGGTTTTGGTATGAGGTTCACACCTTCTCCATCACGTTTCTGCTGTGGATGTTGTCCTGCAGTCCACATCTGGCTCCAGGTACTAATGGGGGGACACCAGCTATGTTTTCAAGCAGACAAACCCATGTAACTATGGTTTCCTGAGCTTAGACTATCATAGAATGATAGAATGGAATCATAGAAGGGTTTGGGCTGCATGGGACCTCAAAGATCATCTAGTTCCAACCCTTCTGCCATGGGCAGGGACACCTTCCATGGCAGACTATGGATGAGAAAAATCTCCTCCACCTTTAGTCACCTGAACATTTAGTTCTAATATTCTTCTAGCGGGTGGAAAAGTGTGTTACAGGACAACAATTCCTCCTTTTATTAAACTACCCAATTCTGTGAAACATCCACATACTCAGGACTAAGAGCTGCTCCAGATTAAAATGTCATCACTGGCTTCCCAGGGGCAGGACAGAGATGCTCAAGGTGTCACTTGGTTCACAGCAGTCTGCAAGACTTGAATGTTGCATGGTCTTGAGCAGACCTGGTGGTATCTTGAGCAGGTCTGGTGGGACCTGAGATACGTCCTCCCAGGAGTGCAGCTCTGTAGGACTCCGGTGCTGTCACCACTATGTCTGCAGCTGTCCCAGGTGGGATGGCCATGGTGAAGGGAGGATGGAGAGGTCAGCACAAACGCTTACACCCTCAGCAGATCTAAACAGGCCTGTGCCTGCTCCAGACCATGGTGGGTGAGATGCTTTTCTGGGGAAACTCATCTCATTTGGAAGGAGACGCCAGAATTGTTGAGGTTGGAAAGCACCTCTTGAGATCATCTGCATCATCTACAGCAGGTTGCCCAGGACTGTGCCCACTCAGGTTTTGAATATCTCCACGGGTGGAGAATCCATGACCTCTCTGAGCAACCTGTGCCAGTGTTTGGTTGGGGGACAAAGCCCTTCCCTGTGCTATGGTTGCACGGAGTAGCGGCCTCCCCGTGCCATCCCCCCTTCCTGAGCACATCTGGCCACGTGTGAGACAGGGCAACAGAGCTGTCAGACAGGAGCCAACTAGAACTTCCTGAATTAGTCAGGGGAGATTCAGGTTGGATGTTAGGAAGTATTTCTTCTGTGAAAGGGTTGTCAGCCACTGGAATAGGCTGCCCAGGGAGGTGGTTGAGTCCCCATCCCTGGATGTGTTTAAGAATAGGGTGGATGTTCTACTTAGCGATATGGTTTAATGGGGATTAGGGATGGTTGGGCTCGATGATCTCTAAGGTCTTTTCCAACCTAGAAATCTATGAATCTATGAATCTATGAATGAATCTATGAATGAGACCCTGGTGCTTCTTGAAGGCCAAGTCCTTTCACCTGGGAGCTCCCACCCTTCTTAGCTGAGACCACCCGTTGGGATGGCAGAAGAGCCAAGCCCCATGCTAAGTTCAGATCAGTTCATGACTTACAACCTGTAAGATATTTCTTTTAATTTCCTTTTCTTCTCCCTCCTTCCCTTGGCCCTCAGACTTGTCTGAGCTACCTTCTCCCACTGCCACACTCTACTCCTGCTCATGAATCACTTCTCCTCCACTATCTGCCACTGCATGAGTCTCACTGGTGCTTCCTATGGTTTCCTCTCCCTGCCTGGAGCCCAACCTCTCCATGTCCTACCCTCCCTCTCCCTCAATCTGCAAATCTCCAAATTTTTTTGCAAATTTTCAAAAATTACCAACTTGCAAGTCAACACCCTGCTCCATGGACACGAGAGCAAGTAACGTCAACGCTGAGCCATGGTCACGCTCAGCGCAAACAGGACATGACTCTGCTCGTTTCCGTGCATTTTCTAACATACACCTTCCAGATTAATTTCCCACTTGGATTTCTGATTGCATCCGAGCGGACGGCAGAGCTCCTGGGTGCTCACGGTAAAAACACTCCCCGTAAACATTCGGGAGAAGGTGGTTTCCAAACATCTTTGTTTCGAGACACTAATTCTTACACTCGGGTGGCAACGCCGGTGAAAACAGAGCAAATTGGTCTCTCGGTGCCTCGTGGGTCTTTGGGGTTTTAGAAATGTTTTTCGGAATAATTAATATCCAGGGATGGCGTAATCAGGGCTTGCAGGGCCGGCGCTGGAGCGCGCGGAAGCCGTGGGGAGCCCGAGCCTCAGCTTGTGTGAGTCCCAGCGAGCACATGCCAGGAGTTTTAGAGGTCTTAAACTCTTTAAACTGTTTTATTTTTTTCCAGACCTGACATATTAAGGAGCTCTGGTGACTTGGTCCATGGAGAGAGGTTACGCTTTGGGCTGCTCTGCAGATCTGAGGCGTCATCCTGGAACCACTTTTTGTCGCCCCATAAGTAAACTGGTGAACGCTGCTGTACCCTGCGGATGTCCCAGAGTAGCACAGGTGACTTGCTGGAAAAATACATTAATTTTCACATATATGCTTGATTTAAAGAGAAAAGATCCAGCGAAGAATTCGTTTATGTAAAAATTTCGTACATTGATGCCATCTGAAATAACTTTCTCGGTCTTAATTTCATTCTTTCTTTCTTTTTTTTTTTTTTTTAAATAAAACAAAAATAACATGTCTGCATAAAAATAAATTAGCAGTGTTTGGTTGAGAATAGAAGAGCACAGCTGATGCCTGGCCGTGTCAGACCATGGCCCGGATCTCCCCGTCTGCTGTCCGCAGTGGAGATGCCAATGGGGAGACCCCCTTCCCAGGCTGTGTCATGTTGACACTACCCCAGCAGCTAAAACCATCCCACCATCCCTTCGTCATCGTTTCATGGGCCTGTTGTCCATCAACTCAACCTGCTGCTCCTCTATATCTCTACAACCTTGTGGGCTGTAAATCCTCCTTTGACCTGCTGGTCCTTGGCATCTCTACAGCCTCATGAGCTGCAAATCCCCAAGGTGCACTGCCTGCTGCAGAAAACCAGAACTTTCTTTGTTTTAAACCAATCTTCTGGGTTCAGTGAGCATCCCCTGGTCCTATTGTTCAGGGGGGTTCAAACGTCAGGTCTTGCATTCACTGTAACTCATAGAATGGGTTGGGTTGGAAGGGACCTCAGAGATCATCTCCATCCCCTCCACCTTGCTCCATACTCAAGCTGGGAGTGATCTTATGTAGGAGCAAACCAAAGCTTTTGGAATAATGAACCCAGCTTGCCCCAGTCTATAAGATTATTGACTGCACAATGGATGTTAAATTTCAGAAGTTCTGGGGAGGGGAATGCTCGTTTCTCTTTGTGTGGCTAAAACGCTGGACGTCACTCTTGAGCTACCCAATTTCACCAAGTGTGCATGATCAATCATTACCAAAATAACGGAATAAAGGAAGATTAATAAGTGGATATGCTATGAATGAGGTGATGACACGGCTAGATCTGATCGGTGTTTGTCTGCCATGAAAATGCATTTCCCTGCAGCACGTGAATTCTGTACAAATCACCCTCATAGGTGCAAAACCAAGAACAGAGACGGGTATCGGGGCAGGGTGAGGATGTTCCTTCCTTCCCCCGTCGTGCTTGTGCTTTTTCTGCGCACGAGGCGTGTGCCACCCTGTTCAAAAGGGGTGAAGGACTCAGCGATTCCCCGAAGCGCAGCTGGTCTCGTGCACCCCAAAGCCTCCGGGATGCTCTTCAGGTGAGCAGCCCCAAACTCGCAGGCAGGGCTGGGGGTTTTCTGTGCAGCGAGTTGACAGGTGGGTGGGGGTGACTTGGTTTGCTGGGAAATTTGTCTGAACAGCCCTGACTTGGCAGATGGGGAAACTGAGGCTGACGGGAAGCCAGGATGTCCCTAGGAACCGCTCGAGATGCAAATGGGTACAATTCCAGCTCATATAAAACTGCAGCAGCAGGAATCTAGAATGACAATTTGTTTTTTTCCTCTTGCCTAGCTAAAAATCATCAGTTAAATTCATCATTTTTTCTCTATTCCCTGCCTTTGCTCAGGGATATGCACAAAAATAAAATTAATCCACAGCCCAGGACTCTCTGGAGAGCTGCTGGGCTGCGGGGTGAGGGATGCTGGGCGCTCTGGGCATCCCGACTCTGGGTTTTGAAGGCTCCTTGTTTGCATGGAGGCAGCGTCCTCCTTCTCTGCTCTAACACTGCCACCCCCTGGCACACCCGCACACAGCTACCCGGCCCTGGGGGGCCAGGGTCCCCAGGACCCGCCGGACCCCTCCTCTTCTCTGCCAGCAGCAGAAGAGGTCATCCATCCATCCATCCATCCATCCATCCATCCATCCCCTCCGTCATCCATCCATCCATCCCGAGCTGTGGTGGTAGGTACTAGCTGATGGCTCTGCGTGTCCCCACCAGCTTTTCTGCAGGCAGATAGTTATTTTGGGAGGATGCATGGCCCAAGTGACTGGCACTTGGGTGAGACACCCTCATGCCTTACCTCCTTGCAGTGTCTGTGCAAGTCAAACAACTTGCTGTCTCTCCGTGGCATTCAGGTTTTCACCTATGGATGGATTTATGACCAATGGGCAGCTTTTAGTGCTCCCTAGCACAGTGCTACGAGACAAGAAAGGATTTGGGATCATATCAGCACAGCTGTGCCTAGCCCAGGGGCTTGGACAAATGTGCTGGTGGAGCAAGACTCACCAGGTTTTGCTACGTTTGCCCCGGACCCATGGTACAGACTCTGGAAGAGTTGACTGGAAACATCTTCATGGCCACTAGTCCAGCCTCCGCCTCCAAATGGGACAGTCACCAGCCTGAGTCAGGGCACCACATCCTTAGAGCATCTGTATTTTTAATGTGGAGCCTAAAGGAGCTGCGTGGAGGTGGAAATCTCCACTTGGTCAGGTGAAGTCCCACTGTGAGACATGGGCTGGTCAAGGCCCTACAAACCTCATGTTAGAATCATAAAATTATAGAATCATAGAGTAGTTTGGGTTGGAAGGGTCCTTTAAAGGCCATCTATTCCAACTCCCCCTGCCATGGTCAGGGACACCTTCAACCAGATGAGGTTGCTCAGAGCCCCTCCAACCTGACCTTGGATGTTTCCAGGAATGGGGGGGTATCTGCCACCTCTCCGGGCAACCTAAATGCCCAAATTTGCACTGTAACTCCAGGGACATCCAATGAAGCCACCAGCAAGTGCATCAAAGAAAACAAGAGGAGGTGGCTCTTCACATGGGGTCCCCTCCCGCCGTGAAACTCCCTCCCACAGGACACTGTGAGATAAAGCCAATGCAAGTTCAAGGAAGGACTTTAGACGTCCATGGAAGATAAATCCAGGGACAGTTGCTAAATAGTTCAAGACTCTCCTGACTCAGGGTTAGAATCATAGAATCATAGAATGGTTTGGTTGAAAGGGACCTCAAAGATCATCTAGTTCACCCCCCTGCCATGGGCAGGGACACCTTCCACTACACCAGATTTCCCAAAGCCTCATCCTTATACTCTTGAGGCCACTGTTGGACCATCTCATGGATGAGGTGGGCTACTGGCCACCTAGACATGGGTTTCCTCTTCTTAATTGCTCCTGCAACCTTTGAGAGTTCCTCACAAGTGGGACAATTGCCCGACCGTGGATATTTTCCTCTCCCATTTAGGAAATCCAATTAGCCTGGCTTAACGAGAAAGTGCAATTGTGCTGGGACGTATTTCCCTCTGTGGCTGAGCTCAGCCCTTCGAAGAGGTGGCCAAGCATCCTGCTCCTGGGAGGCTCTGTTGGTGTAAAGTGAGGATCAGTGATGGAGCACATCAGCTTTGCTGTGAGACTTGGTCATCACTTGGAAATCAAGAAGAAAAAGAGTTAAATTTGAGTACTTTGGGGCTATTCTGCAACTTGCTGCTCAGGCAGAGGCTCTGAGGAGAGGACTTTGGAGCTTGCTGAATGTCACCGTGGCCCTGCCCATGCTGTTCCTCCTTGGCCATCAGCAGTAGCTGGTGTGAAGCTTGACTTATCTCTGCGGGCAGCTGGCACGGCGGGGCTCAGCGCGGCTCCTGCCTGTTTTCTCAGCTGCTTTCGCTCTGCCCTTTTCCAGATTTACAGCCTCTCGACGTGACGTTCCAAAGCCAGCACTGGAAATTGCCCTGTCCTTAAGTCCTCCAAAACAAGGCCCAGGCAATTATAAAATACTGAGATTATCTAAACACTCCCTGACCTCCTCATTCACCATTTTAGGCTCTGTCCATTCCCCTCCGCTGTCGGTGTCTGCTTTGCTCACAGCTGCAGTTGGCCTTTTGGTGAATATTGCTGTGAAAAAGCTCTTAAGCAACATCAGCTGGCAGTGCCACCATGGAGCAGACTTGTAGAATCACAGAATGGTTTGGGTTGGAAGGGACCTTCATCCAGTTCCAACCCCCCTGCCATGGGCAGGGACACCCTCCACTACACCAGGTTGCCCAAAGCCCCATCCAACCTGGCCTTGAACACTGCCAGGGATGGGGCAGCCACAGCTTCTCTGGGCAACCTGTGCCAGTGCCTCACCACCCTCAGAGGGAAGAATTTCTTCCTTAGATCTAATCAAAATCTCCCCTCTTCCAGTTTAAAGCCATTGCCCTGTGTCCTGTCACTCCACACCCTTGTCCAAAGCCCCTCTCCAGGTTTCCTGTAGCCCCTTTAGGCACTGGAAGGTGCTGGAAGGTCTCCCCGGAGCCTTCTCTTCTCCAGGCTGAACAGCCCCAACTCTCCCAGCCTGTCTCCAGAGCAGAGGTGCTCCAGCCCTCGGATCATCTCCGTGGCCTCCTCTGGACCCGCTCCAACAGCTCCATAGAGTAATCATTCAGGATCTATGGATGAAAGCCAGTGAGACTCTGTGCAGAGAGCTGCTCATCACACAACCCTCTCACATCTCTGCCAGCCTCCTTCTCCCCAACAAAGTCTGTGCTGGGGCAGAGCAATTTCAGGATGTTGGGTTTTTTTCTTGTTACTGAGTTGTCCTGGTGAGGTCATGGTGGAAAATCCTGCATCTTTAACCTGTGGTATTAGCTTTTTTTTTTTTTTGGGGGGGAAAACCCAGTTTGGAGTCTGCTGGAGATGATCTGTCCTTCCCTGTCCTCTGCATCCTTGCAACATTGCTCCCAGTTTCAGTAATATCCAAGTTGTGGCATCACAAAGTGCAAAATCCTGGAGACCTTTTCTTCCCCCGAGGGTTTTCGTATCTCATTCATTTCATGGGCTGCATTTCTTGAAGGACTTTGAACAGATTTTTAACAGAAATTCTCCCAGATGGACTTTCTCATGTCAAAATGATTTTTTAAATTAACTTCAGCCCAAACAGGACGTCTCTCCTTGCTGGGCCATACAACCTGGCTTTCCTTCCCAAGGACTTTTCCACGCTGAAAACCAACTATTATTCTCTCTCATCCCTTTGGACTGGACTAGGTCTGGGCTTGGTGGGATTGCATTTCAGTTGAAGGGTGATAGTAAACATCTCCAAAAAAAAAGAGACAAAGGATACTGGTGGGATGGGGAAGAACGCGGTGCTTTATCAGGGCCGTAATAACATCTACTTACAAAGTAATTTATTTAAGCTACTCTACTCGAGGCAAAATGTATTACAATTTAGATAACTTTGAGGGCTGATAAAGGCACGATTCTTCTAAGGATTTCTGGGTATAAATTCCTGTAAAGTTTCACTTCAGTAACAGCTGCAAATTACAAATGCTTCCAAGAAGCAGGAACTCTTTCAATTATTAAGCACCCGGCGGTGCCCGTCTTGAGCTCACTTTGCAGCCTGGCTCAGTGACTAATTACTTTTCAATAAGATCCTTCTTAGGAGAAACTCTTCCCGGCCTCGGCGCTCAGGTCATTAGAAGCAATTAAGACTAATTGTGAGCCTGCATGGACAGCAAGGCTTTAGGGAATGGCAGGAGATGTCAGGACCTTGCATCTCCCCACTAGGTGTGGATCAATCTGCCCACACTGGGCATGGTCAGGGAGCTGTTTCCCATATGTTGAGCTTCAATAAATCTGCTGCTGTCACGAATGTCGTTAATTAACATCCATCTGCAGCCTCAGCAGAAAGACCGTGTGGACGACGAAGGCATCACAAAGTACCTTCTGTGTTTTAGAATCATAGAATCATGGAATGGTTTGAGTTGGAAGGGACCTCAAAGATCATCCAGTTCCACCCCCCCTGCCATGGGCAGGGACACCCTCCACTACACCAGGTTGCCCAAAGCCTCATCCAGCCTGGCCTGGAACACTGCCAGGGATGGGGCAGCCACAGCTTCTCTGGGCAACCTGTTCCACTGCCTCACCACTCTCAGAGTGAAAAATTTCTTTCTTATATCTAACCTAAATCTCTCCTCTTTCAGTTTAAATCCGTTGCCCCTTGTCCTATCACTACACACCCTTGTAAAAAGTCCCTTTTAAAGCCGTGCTGAAAGGAGAGTGGGTGTAGGTGCTGACCCGGCTGACGCCCTCAACAGAGGAAAGACCTTGTTTTCCATGATGCTCCCTCCTTCCTGAGGGTGCTGAGGCACTGGCACAGGTTGCCCAGAGAAGCTGTGGCTGCCCCATCCCTGGCAGTGTTCCAGGCCAGGTTGGATGGGGCTTTGGGCAACGTGGTGTAGTGGAGGGTGTCCCTGCCCATGGCAGGGGGGTTGGAACTGGATGATCTGCGAGGTCCCTTCCAACCCAAACCATTCCATGATTCTATGATTCCATGACGTGCTTCATTAAAAAAAAAGGAGAGAAAATAGAAAACCAGACGCTTCTCAGTGCATTCTTGCGGTGTGCGTACTCACACTTTCACTACTTGCCTTTGTATGATGCAATTAGTTCTCCTAATTAACACCTGGCACTCAGGTGCAGTGAAGGCTGGAAATCTGGACCGGGCTGCGAAGCATCATGACTTGCAAGCTGTTTTTTTTGGTTTTTTTTTGTTGTTTTTTTTTTTTTTTTAAACTGAATTACAAACACGCTCAGCATTATGGCCTCTGTCCATAAATCGCCGTCTCTGACACCGCGTCCCCGAGGACTGAAATGAGTTTAATAGACTCGAAACTCTCCTACAAGTGCACCGTGTGCAATTATGCAGCACCATAAGTGCTCTGAGCTCAGGCAGCCTCTGAGCGCCGCGTTAATCCCCCGCTGGAAGGTTTCCAAGTCACAGCACATCCTTCAGGAAACGTTACTCCGTCTGTGTTATTCATAAAAAAAAAAATTCTCACATTTTGAAAGATTTTCCGAGGCTGAAGGCATCTCACCCGTCGCCGGCGATGCTGTCCCAAGTTACGCCCAAGGGAGTGGGCTGGTGGTTTCACAAGAACAGCGTGGGGGAAAGTTGCACTTTTTCCCTTTCTTTTGCTTTCCTGCTCCTTACCCAGGGCAGGGTTTCTCTCTGCTCCTCGCCAGCTGTTGCTGCAGATGTTGAAACCCAGCTCTGTCACAATTTGCTCTGTTGCATGTCCCTATAGCACTGCCCATTCGTAAAAATTGGAATTTCAGGTTGAACAGATGCCATGGAATTTCCCCCCTCTGCTGCTGTAGAAGAATTTCGGGAGGAAGTTCATCAGCAGAATAATAAGGATAATTACTGCATTTGCACAGCCCGTGAGATTCCTCTTTCTTCAGGACAGGAAGGAAGGTCCCATGGCTGAGGGACAGGAAAGGGAACCATGAGTTCAACCTCTGCTTTTGTCTTTTGACTTTCCTCTTCCGAACTCAGCCGGCGTCGGTGTCGGTGCTACGGCTGCCGATGGCTCTTGCGTTAAAAAGCCAGGGCAGGGCTTCAGAAAGTGGCCCCAAAATATATAGAAGCAAGGTGGCTAATGGCCACCAGTGGACTCCAGCCACCCCAGCTCTGCAAACAATTTCTGCAGAACTCAAACCATTTCTGTCTCAGATTTTGGTTGGCTCTCGGTCAGGCGTCAGCAGAGCTCAGATGTCAAACGCTGGCCCTAATCCAGCTGTTTTTTCCGAACCCCACATGCAAAAAAAAAGGATCAGCCTCAGCCCCACAAGTGGAGATGTGTGGAGTTTTTGAAGCAGGACACTGAGCTGCTCCTTTGCAAACCCAGCTTGGCTCTTGGACCTCGAGCATGGTTGGGGTAAGCAGCAGAGCCTGGGCAGATACGGGCTTCCTAATGTGGTTTAATCCAGGCTGGAACCTCCAATTTATTCATCTGTGGACATTTTTAATCTCAGACACATTAAATTTTATAATTTTATAAAAAGGGGCCTACAAGAGAGCTGGAGAGGGACTTTTGACAAGGGTGTGTAGTGGTAGAACAAGGGCAATGGGTTTAAACTGAAAGAGGGGAGATTTCGATGGGATCTGAGGAAGAAATTCTTCACTGTGAAGGTGATGAGGCACTGGCACAGGTTGCCCAGAGAAGCTGTGGCTGCCCCATCCCTGGCAGTGTTCAAGGCCAGGTTGGATGGGGCTTTGGGCAACCTGGTGTAGTGGAAGGTGTCCCTGCCCATGGCAGGGGGGTTGGAACTGGATGATCTTTGAGGTCCCTTCCAACCCAAACCCTTCTATGATTCTATCATTCTTTGCACAAGACAAGTGCTGCTATCATTTGCTGCAAACTGGTTTTAATTCTTCCAAGAAATAGTCCTTCCCCCACGTCCTCCGAAGGATTTAACACCTCTGGACTGGCTGTAATGAAATTGGTATAAGATCTTTTTGTTAAAGCACTTCATGTAGCCCATTCAGGTTTTAGTCTCTGGGACATTCTTAATGCTCCATTTTCAGTAGGAGTTATCCTTTTCTCTTACACGAGATGGACTCAGGGTCTGCATGTCCAAATGTTTGAAGGTCAAAGGCTCACAGTGACCTGAAAGAGCTGCAGGAAAGTTCTTGGTCAGAGAGTGGCAGCAGCAGGCAGGAGACGGCTCCGAGCTGGGAGCCACGAGGCTAGTGCACCAGGAGAAACACCTTCCTTCCAAGGAGTTCATGAGCTTTTTTAGAATCAGAGAATCATGGAATGGTTTGGGTTGGAAGGGATATTTAAAGATCATCTAGTTCCAACCCCCCTGCCATGGGCAGGATCACCCTCCACTACACCAGGTTGCTCAAAGCCCCATCCAACCTGGCCTTGAATGTTGCCAGGGATGGGGCATCTACCACCTCTCTGGACAGCCTGGGCCAGAGTTTCACCTGCATCCCTTGCCCACGTGATGCAATGCCGCTTCATATTGCGAGTTCCCATATACCTGCAGCCCAAGGGGATGGTGGCTGTTGCACGCCCCTTGCACAGGGGGGTGTGTGGTGACCACGACCGGGTTGCAAGCACCCACCAACCCGTGGCATCCGTTAGCTTAGAGCCAAATTCCCCTTCAGCTCTAATGCTTTGCAGAAAGCTGTTTGCATCCTACAAGGGAAAAAAAAATGGGGCGAGCAGCCTTTGGGGCTGCAGGAAGAGCCTGTTCAATCGTGGAGATGCAACTCAGTGCCGTGCCATCGAGCCACCAGCTTGGACCAGTTGGAAGAGGGTGTTTCCCAGCGATGAGGTGATGCACGTTTGCAAACGAGGATGCTCTGGCAAATTCCCGAGACGTTGTGCACTTGCAAAACTGGTGCCGGCTCACAACAGATGGAAATGAAGGAAATGAGGAAGAGGAGCCAATAGATGGTGCTCTTCTTTCATGCAACATCGCGACACGATACCGCTGCCGAAAGGGGTGTCCGCCTTCCCCCGCTGCTCTCTAGGCATGGGTGGCGAGGGCCCCCCGGTCCGGGCCATTTTGGGTGTCTGCTTCTTGCTGCTTTGCAACTGGAGAGTGTCCTCTTCCCACTGGGTTACTCCTGTCGAGGAGCTCTGACCTCCCAAGCCCCAGATTAACCAAGTTTTGTGGGTCCTGGGGGTCTGTCTGTGTACATTGCTCAGCCTCTCTGGATGGAAAGGAGTTATGCAACTGTAAAATATTAATAATGTTTTTTTTTTTTTTTATATCTAATAATAATGCCTTCCTGAGATATTGCAGAGCCGATGAGAGCTGATAAAGTTTATTTTCTCTGCAGTGCATTATCTGTCTGGTGCAGCCCTGCTTGGGAGGACAGCTCAGGGTCACTTGGGCGAAGAATATTTTTGAACGCACCGATTTGGCTGTCTCCGACTTAGCAAAACGTATCTCTGCTGCTAGAGCTAATAAAGCAATTGCTTAATTATTGTTTAATGAGCTTGTGCAGGGAAAGCAGATAATCTTCCCTTCGGAAACATCAAGTCCCTCTGCCCAGCGTGCCCTGTTTCCCATGGCTGGTCTGTCCCATCCCTCAGACCCCAACAAGAAATGCCAGGAGGAAAACGTGACTGTGCCTTTCTTGGCTGCTGCTTGCACCACGACCCTGGGTTGGAAAAATATCCCATCTAGAGTTTCCATCCGGGAGCTTGTTGTGACTTTTGGGATGAAAAGAGAACAGGGAACCCAACAAAGGTCTTTCCATCTTCCCTGGTACCTTATGTTCTCCTTGGATGTGACTTTGCAGCTGTCTGGGTCCCCAGGCTGCAGCGTCGTGAAATCCAAGTGTGAATCTGCCCTGGCAAACCTCGCTGGGGTTTGTGCACCCCTTTGCAGCCAAGACAGCCCTGGACACCAATGTCCAGGGCAGCCAAGGCCATGTACATCCAGGCATTCCCGGGAAGGGCGGCTGGAGGGACTGGCAGCAGCATATGGGCAGGTTTTGGCCACGTGGCAGTACCAGGTGCAGGGATAGATTCAGTCCTCCAGAGCTTTTGAAATCCAGCTATTTGAAGAGGTTCGAATCAACCTCTTTGGTTGTTTTTTTTTGGAAGAAGATGCATACAAATGACTTTTATGGAGACTATAGTGTGAACTTACAAAAGCGTTTGGAGGACTGGGGTGCAGGATCCACTGAGAGAGCAGCAGCTCATGGAGTCTCGTGGCACTTGGTCCTGAAAATGTCACCTCCAGAGACCACCTTCAGCATTAATTGTCCAGACCCAGTATCTCACACCAGCCTTGCTCTGCCCTCTTCATCCCATCGAAAGCTCAAAGGAGGCAGTGATGGCTGCAGCAGTCCTGGGATGCTACTGAACCCGGGTTCCCCTGGAATGAGGGCATGGCTGAGCCTCAGAGGATCCATAACTGAGGTTACCCTACTAGAACCTGTCCCTCCTTGACTTTTTTCCATAATACCAGGTCCCTGAGCAGCCCTTGGGCTTCCCATCACTATGGCATAGCAGCAGTGGAAGGATGAGAAGGGAGGGAGCTGGAGAGGGACCGTCTTCCCAGTCCCACCTAAAAGCTTTGTGACTTGGGCTCTGCACCTGAGATGGTCCATCTGCAGATGGTTGCACAGAGGTTCCTGGAGTTTCTGAGCAGGGAAATGTATGAGCAGGGTTAGGGAGGGCGGGGAGAGCCAAATTTCCCAATAAACTGTGGAAATGCTGATTTTTTGAAGCTGCAAAAGGCCAGTGGGACTGAAGGTCGAGGGGATGGACATCCAGGGATCTGTTTTGAGAGGGACATTTTATGCTGCTCTCTGGGGCACCTGCAGTTATCCAGAACAGTGTTTGGTGATCTTCTGCAGAGGGAACCAAAAAGAGCCTCCCAGGGTGGATCCAGCTCTCTAGGTGGGTAAGGTGAGCGTCTTCCCCTGGGTGCTCGGACATATTTCCAAACCCACAGGTTAAACACAGCCCCTCCAGCCAGCTCCCATTGGGGACTAAGGACTTCACACTACATCCCCCTTACCCCCACCCAAAGATTGCGGGTGTCTCCTCAGCTGTGACCGGCTAAACCCTGTCTTGCTGGTGATGCTCGGTGGCAGATGGAGCAAATCCAGCAACCAG
The DNA here is from genome assembly GCF_009769465.1 of Tauraco erythrolophus. Taxonomy (NCBI): domain Eukaryota; kingdom Metazoa; phylum Chordata; class Aves; order Musophagiformes; family Musophagidae; genus Tauraco; species Tauraco erythrolophus. The sequence goes on along the minus strand of NC_141465.1, from coordinate 136,795,469 downwards.
GGCTGAAGAGGAAGATGATGGGGCGGGGAAGGAGCTTGTGCCAGCAGCCAGGTAGAGCATCCATCCCTGTCCAAGCAAGGAGAGGAGATACTCAATGCCCACCGCAGTCGTCTCCCCCCCCAGGCAACCCAAACACTGGAAGGCACCAGAATAATCCCAAAGGGAGAAATCCCATCTTCCCTTTGATGGATTTACCTCCATCTGCCTGTTTGTTAACTCCTCCGGCTCATATCTGGAAACATCGTAGTGATTCCTGCAAAAAAAACCCCAACAATGGGGAGAGTTATTGAAAAATAAATAATCTGGGGTTATAGAAACAAACACCCCTGATCACAAATCCCAGGCTGACACCACGGCTTGGGAAGTTAAAGAAATACATGCAGAAAAAGCAAATGGAATAAGAAAATGAACATAAGGAGAAAAGCCCCGGAGGGATGGGACCCTCGTGTGGAGGGGAGAGGGGACGGGAGCCAGGAGACGGAGCAAAAGCAAAGACCAGTTGGGACTGGGGCTGCGTAAGCACTTTGCAAAGCCCTACATCAGCAAACCACTGTCGTGTTTTGATTGCCACTTCAGGGGGGGAAAAAAATAATAATAATAAAAAATATCCTATTGAAAGAGATTGCAAAAGTTTTGGTTAAAATGTGCTCCGGCTTTTGAAATCGTAATCTAAGCCCCACCTCCACACACCCATCCCCACCTCCGGGCTGGGAAGTAAAAGTAGTGAATGGCCCCAGCAGCTGCTGGCGGAGGGAAAACATTTGCTCCCGGCGCGGTGGGATTGGGATCGGGAGAGTCCTGGAACTGTGAGTATGGCAGCACCTGCCCGCCGCGGGGAGATGCCGAGGATGACTTCGGTACCGAGGTCGCCCGGGGTCGGCTGCCGAGTTGCAGGACGGGTTTAGGGTTTGGTGGATGTGAGGTTTCTCGCGCTGCTTTGCCCCGTGTTGTTTTGCAAGATTCCGTGAAGCCGTTCGGCTCAGGAGCTGGATTTTTCCAGCAAAAAAAAAAAAAGCGATTACAAATATTCCACATGCCTGTTCCGTGCCGGCTTTCTGCACATGTGTTTTGTCGTTTCCTCTCTGCTTGCGCTTATTTATTTGAGTGTTTGGGTTTTTTTTTCCCCAATAAGTCAGCTCCACTTATTTCTCCCTTTGCCAGGAGTTTTCCCAACTCCTGAAGCTGCTGCGTTTGGTTTTTCCTACAGTTTTGCTTCTTCTTTTCTGGCAACGTCTTTTCTCACCCCGGGTCTTGGCGGGCTCTGGGGTAGGATGCCAGGCAGGCGTGGACCTGGGCTGGCACACGGGGACCCTGGCCAACCCCAACCTCCTCCAGCAACTCCTTGCTTGCGAGAGGAACGGATCCGTGCCGATCCGACAACGTTGGTGACCAAAAACCTGATGTGACCTCCTGGCTCTGAGAAAATTGGTGGTGAGGAGCAGGAAAGGGTTAACACTGGAGGCGGAGAAAAGCCTTCCTCATGCTCTGCAGGCTGCGGGTGAAGACGCCAACAGCCCAGTGACCAAGGTGATGGGCTTTGTCCCTCTGAGGTGGGTTGGCTGCTCAGGAGGGGTGTGGGATGAGCCCTGCGCTCACGGCTGAGCTGCTGTCCCTGCCTGCTCCTGCCAACGTCCTGCTGGGATTTCCTTATCTGGATGGCCAGGATATCAAGGCCAGGTTGGATGGGGCTTTGGGCAACCTGGTGTAGTGGAAGGTGTCCCTGCCCATGGCAGGGGGGTTGGAACTGGATGGTCTTTGAGGTCCTGACCATGCGCTGGCCTGCTGCTGCCAGGCTTCAGGTATAGTTTCCCCCGTGGGAATGGGGACAACGGGGCTGGTGGTGCTGGGATGGGGACAGGGAGATGTCCCACCCCGGGCAGGGGCTGTTGCACCCCTCTGCTTCTAGTCCCTGCGGATCTGGTTAGCCAGGGGCAATCCAGGTTGTAGGGAGAGGGAACAGAGGTTTGTTGGGGACACCTCAGGGTTGCTCAAGGATGTTTTGACTCTATCTACAGAGGCTGTAAAACCTGTTTCTGCTCCCGTTTCTCTTTGCTTAAGAGGCACGGTGTGTCTCTGCAAGGTGTGTAGGGATGGACCTCGGATCTCTCATATCTCTGGTGCTTTTGGGCAATCGCTGTGTCAGAAGGGTACATCCCTCCCTCCTGTCTTATCATAGAATCACAGAATGGTTTGGGTTGGAAGAGACCTTCAGGATCATCCAGTTCCAACCCCCCTGCCATGGGCAGAGACACCTTCCACTACACCAGGTTGCCCAAGCCCCATCCAACCTGGCCTGGAACACTGCCAGGGATGGGGCATCCACAGCTTCTCTGGGCAGCCTGTGCCAGAGCCTCACCACCCTCAGAGGGAAGAATTTCTTCCTTAGATCCCAACGAAATCTCCCCTCTTTCAGTTTAAAGCCATCAAAGAACAAGGGCAAATGGGGTAAAAAGAGACACATGGGGCTGGTTATGGGCAGAACCAAAGATATCCAGTAATGCAAACTGGCCAGAGCTGAGCTGCTTCAGGAGCTTTTCAAAGTTCATGCCTATATTTCCCCCTGCCAGCTGTGCATGATAACCTTACAAAGCATCCGTCCGAGGCAGCGCAGCTCGCCTGGCATTGCTGGTACGGCTCCAGTGGGTGATGGAGCATCCTTTATCCCAGCTCCCATTGGGATCTGATCTCTCACCGCTGCTCTAAGCCATATCAATCCTCTCTGAAGGGCCCTTTATCAGTTATGCGTAGAAATTTCATGACTGATTTTTTTTTTTTCTCTCTCTCCCTGCCCTGAACTGGTCTATGGTGTCTTGTGCTCAGGCAGAAGATGCCAGAAAAGGGGAAAAGCATTAGAAAGGAGCATCACCTCCCTGCTGTGGTATCTGTCATGGCATCCGTCTGCTTTGCCACCCACCGAGGCAGCAGCTGTTGAAAAGTTGCGCAGCCTGAGCGTCGGTTTGCCCCTTGTCTTGTTGGTGCAGACACGTACAAAGCTGTGCTTTGCTTTGGCCTATTTCATCATGAAGTTTCTGAAGGGCTTTTGGGGGAACCACTGGCATCAAGCTGGCTGTGAGAGGCCACCTGACTCCCAGTCCTACCGGTTGTTATTTATTGTTTCGTTGTTTTGCAAATATATTGTAATTTATCTCTGTTGTCCCTCCTGCTCTTTCAGTTTTCTTGCCTTTACCAGCTGTGCTGCTGGGCGTGGGTGACATTTCCAGGTTCTGAAATCATAGAATCATAGAGCCACAGAGTGGTTTGGGTTGGAAGGGACCTTCAAGATCATCCAGTTCCAACCCCCCTGCCATGGAGAGGGACACCTTCCACTACACCAGGTTGTCCAAAGCCCCATCCAGCCTGGCCTTGAACACTGCCAGGGATGGGGCAGCCACAGCTTCTCTGGGCAACCTGTGCCAGTGCCTCAGCACCCTCAGAGGGAAGAATTTCTTCCTCAGATCCCAACGAAATCTCCCCTCTTCCAGTTTAAAGCCATTGCCCCGTGTCCTGTCACTACACACCCTTGTCCAAAGCCCCTCTCCAGCTTTCCTGCAGCCCCTTTAGGCACTGGAAGGTGCTGGAAGGTCTCCCTGGAGCCTTCTCTTCTCCAGGCTGAACAGCCCCAACTCTCCTAGCCTGTCTCCAGAGCAGAGGTGCTCCAGCCTTTGGATCATCTCCGTGGCCTCCTCTGGCCCCGCTCCAGCAGCTCCATGTCCTTCTTGTGTTGGGGACCCCAGAGCTGAAGGCAGCACTGCAGGGGGGTCTCAGGAGAGCAGAGCAGAGGGGCAGAATCCCCTCCCTCGCCCTGCTGCCCACGCTGCTCCAGATGCAGCCAGGACACGGTTGGTTTTCTGGTCTGCCAGCGCACGGTGCCGGCTCATGGTGAGCTTCTCATCACCCAACACCCCCAAGTTCTTCTCCTCAGGGCTGCTCTCCATCCATTCTCCGCCCAGCCTGTCCTTGTGCTTGGGATTGCCCCGACCCATGTGCTTCACCCTGGCTCACACAAGCTCTCCTAACTCAGCCATTCAGCCTTGCTGGGTCTGCTTGGTTTTCCGCCTGCAGGCCAGAAGTCTTTGGGCAGCTTGGTCTGGTCGAAAATAGATCCCAAACCACCTTCTCTGTGGTTCCTGGCTCCCAGTTTGGTCCCAGTGTCTCCCCTGGGGTCCTGGTCTGCTTTATTCTGAACCTGCTGCATGTGCCCTGGCTTGAGCCATCCCATGGATTCAATGCTCGGTGTCCTGAGCCCTTACCTTACTAAATGTGGACTTGAGGGATAGCTTGGGAGCCTCGTTACCCATCTGGGGACCTGTTGTTAGCCCCCAGGCTTTGAAAATGTTAATTTTCAAAAGAAATGGAGACAGTGGTTCAAGACGTGAGCTACCTGGGAAACTTCTGCCTTGAAACAAGATTTGAACACTGCTGCAAGGCTCCAAAATATCCTGTGGGAGAAATGGATAGCGAGTGACCGGTTGGAGAAACCCTAGGACAAGGTTGGTCCCAGGGATGCAGGAGAGAGTTTGCCACCAGCGGAATGCTGGGCTGCAGATGGGCAGCTCAGTCGAGGCCAGATGTGGCTCCAGCTGCAGGTCTGGGGGACTTCCAGAACATAATCTCCTTTTTCACTGGGCTTCCTTGATCCATCTGAATGTGCCAGGCCGTATCTGCTCTTGGGATGAGCAGGAGATGCTTCATAGAATCATAGAATGGTTAGGGCTGGAAGGGACCTTCAAAGGTCATCTAGTCCAACCCCCCTGCAAGGAACAGGGATATCTCCAACTAGATCAGGTTGCTCAGGGCCTCGTCCAACCTGGCCTTGAATGTCTCCAGGGATGGAGCATCCACCATTCTTCCAAAAGTTGTGAAAAAACCTGGCAGCAAAAAGAAAAGTGACGTAATAAAGAAGACTTTCTGCAGTCCATTAATATTAAATAATGGAAGAACGACTTTCAGTTGTGCCATGAATTGATACTCTCTGCTGCTGCCTGAAATCCCAGCGTTTCTGCCCTTTCCCATGCCAGCTCCCAACGACTGTGCTGGGCTGGGGCTTGCTCCAGTGCTTGCTCCTCGTCCCAGCATCACCCCGTAGTGTCCCCAACTCTCTTCTACCCTCAGCATTTCCTCCGGGGTAACCAGCTCCTCTCCGCCTCTCTTTTGCTGGCTAAGGAAGTTTTTCACTTCTCCTAAGCTCTACTCTCAGTTCCCTGTTGGTCGTAGCAGAATTTCTCTGCACCTGCCCTCTGATCAATCCCTCTTGAACGCTGGTGGCCGGCAGCGTTCCCAGCTCCCGGTGAACAAAATCTTACTGGTCATCCCCCAGAATTTAGGGATGCTTGGGTTGCTGATCTATGGATTAGTCTGGAGGGAGAGAAGAGCTGCCCTTGAATGTCCCTTGGAAATAAACAGGTGGGAACAAGGGAATGGATGTGTAGGTGCTCCTCATGCACTCAGCATCAGTGTGGGGGATCAGGTCCACCGTCATCGGCAGACCATGTATGCAGATGGAAAATCCTGGTGTGCGTTTGTTTTTTTTGTTTTTTTTTTTTTTAGAAGTTATAGATAATATATAGCAAACAACATCTGGATTGCTCCAGGGAGCCACTGGGGCTTTCGCTCAGGCCACGCGTACAAGGCACGAGGCTTTTGCAGCATCTCCTGCTTTTCATTTTGCAATAGCTTCCCCTTCGAAAAGTGAGTTTTTCTCATCGGAGCGTGTCTGTGTCCATCAGGCACTGGAGCCCCTCTGGCTTTTTGTCACTTTCAGATGTTTCCTCCAGCTGCTCCTTGCAAATGGCACTGTCTAAAGAGTCTTACGCTCTTTAGAAGCAGAATCACAGAATCATACAATGGTTTGAGTTGGAAAGTACCTTCGAGATCATCCAGTTCCGACCCCCCTGCCATGGGCAGGGACACCTTCCACTACACCAGGTTGCCCAAAGCCTCATCCAACCTGACCTGGAACACTGCCAGGGATGGGGCAGCCACAGCTTCTCTGGGCAACCTGTGCCAGTGCCTCAGCACCCTCAGAGGGAAGAATTTCTTCCTTAGATCCCATCAAAATCTCCCCTCTTTCAGTTTAAAGCCATTGCCCCGTGTCCTGTCACTCCATGCCCTTGTCCAAAGTCCTTCTCCAGCTTTCCTGTAGCCCCATTAGGTACTGGAGGGCTGCTAGAAGGGGTCTTCCTTCCTTTTCCCAATTCCCTTCTTTGAGTGGGGAGGGGTCACTGGGTCATAGAACAGCTGGTTGTTGTTCAGCCCTGGATATGGGCTAAACAGAGACACCAGGGATACGTGATGATGGCAACTGCCACCATGAAGGTCATCCCATCCAGCACACGGGGACAGTCCCCATGCCATGCTGATGGCTCTGCTGGCCTTGATCTGCGGATCTGCAGGAAAGCTGCCTGATCTATCAGAAATGACCACCCAAAAGCAACCCATTTTTTTTTGCAGTGGGGACACCCTCTCCCTTTCATCCTACCTTTTCCCCCAGGGAATGAGCGTGATCATGGCTGATCTCACCCTACATCAGGCTGCTGGACTTTGTACCCTGTCTCCAGGCTTTGCCATCAGCAAATACACCTTGAGGATGCGATCAAATGTTTTTCTTCTTCTGGTGGCCACGTTGGGTTGGGTTGGGCCATGGAAGTGATGATCTCTCTCTGTTGGCTGCAAACGTGGTGGCTCAGGGGCAGATGTCCCCAGTGCAGATGTAGGGTCAGGTGAACCCCACAGCTACGTGACAGCATCCCCAGCTCCAGCTCCTCTACATGACCCTTTTACATTGCCTGATCTTCACCGGGGGTGGTGTGAGAGCTCCCATCTCCATTTCAGTACCACCAGGTGAGCTCCAACCTCTTCGCCACATCTTGCAGTGCTGGAGCAGGTGAGGACCCCTCCGAGAAGGGCTCCATCATCTGGCAAAGCCTGTTGAGGAGGGCAGGGAGGTCTGTGAGACCTCATGGCAAAAATGGGGAGGAGGGCTTCACCCTTCCCAAGTCAGAGGGGATCAGGGCTGGCAGGGACCTCTGGAGAGCAGCTGGTCCTGCCCCACACAGGATCAGGGCTGGTGCCTCTTCCTCATCTCCCATGGTTGTGTTTCATGGGTTTCAACATCAATTTTTCTCTTTCTTCTAATCTTTTAACTTCTCAGTAACGGGTTTCCTCTTGTTTAACTTCTTGTGGGCTTTCTGTGATGTGTCATCCCTGACACATTTCTCACTGCAAAGAGTCACCGGGCTGGGCTGATCTCATTTTCACTTTCTTTTTGCCGGTTGGTGCCAGATGGAAACAGCTTTTGGGGACATCTACGCATCCCTTTTATTTCTCAGCCTTTTTCCAGGGAGGGAATGATGAGTATACGCATGTGTTGAAACAAAATGATGTGTTTCCTTCTCTCATAAAGCCTCTTTGCACCCACATTTTGCAAACCAGCTTCCCGTTCGGCGCAGGCGAGCTCATAAATACACACATTGACACTATTTCCAGTGTTACCGCCGGTGAATGTAAATTATGTGGAAATTCAGCAGAAGGAAGACAGATTACGGGATATTTGCTGGCATTTTGTCTCCCCTGCTGGGATTTAATTTGCTGTATTACATTCGCCGGTATTTACTCAAGCTCTGCTGAGCCCAGTGCGTGTTTTTCCCTGCTCAGCTAACAGGAGCCACGCTGCTATTAATAAAGGCGTTGTGATGGATTTATGTCCTCGGGAATAGGATGGGACTCTGGTGTCACCGAGCCTGGTCCCCTGTTATCACAGCCAGGACCGTTCTGCAAGTCCCAGAGAAGATGGGAGGTTTTGGGGATACTTCTGCTGGCCTGATGTCAAAGAAAAGACAGCCTGGAGACAAGTGGAGCATCTTAATCTGTGCTGCAAAGGTTCATGAGATTATCTGGCTAAGCTCTGCACATATGGGTGTTATTCCCCAGATTGTAGCACCCTGCTTTGCAGGTCGCTGTCTCCTGGGAGTGGTGATGTCAGACGAGCAAGGCTGTAATTAATGGCAATATTTTATCATAGAATCACAGAATGGTTTGGATTGGAAGGGACCTTCAAGATCATCCAGTTCCAACCCCCCTGCCATGGGCAGGGACACCCTCCACTACACCAGGTTGCCCAAAGCCCCATCCAACCTGGCCTGGAACACTGCCAGGGATGGGGCAGCCACAGCTTCTCTGGGCAACCTGTGCCAGTGCCTCACCACCCTCATGGTGAAGAATTTCATTTAGATCTAATCTAAATCTGCGCTCTAGGACTTGCAGAATGGTAGCCTGATGGCATCAGTTGGTGTGGGACTGACCTGCTGGCATGTCCAAGCTCAGCTCCCTGTGCCCATAACACTCAGGACTTGTTGTGCCAGACTCTGCCTTCCCGAGGGATGCTGTGACCTGGGACAGAAGTGTGGAGAAAACAAGGCTCTGAGGACAAATCCTTCACCCGTAGTTGAAGGAACAATACCAGCTGATGGATCTGCAGCATCAGGCACCTTCGCTCTCGGAATGACCATCCATGCATCACCTTCCCTGAAGTATAGGAGTTGATCCCATGGGTGCCTGGTTGCTGGTTGGAGTCCTGCTGCATAAACTGCTCCACCAAGCCCCTGTACTATATTGTCTCCCAGAGGTCACCCTCGGGGAAACCTGGCCCCCCATGCACCAAAACTAGACTCCTAAACACTGCTGTTGAGCACGGAAAGTCCCTCTGAGCTTTATGGGAGAAGTGATTTTGCTCGAGAGTTTACTTGCAGGCGCATAAGGATCAATTTTCTGCTTCATCAGGGTGCAGCGCTGGCTTTAAAGGGCTTTGTGCCAGGGTCAGCGACACCGCGTGCGGTCACGGATCCTGGCACCTCTGCCCATCACCCTGAATCCCACCCGACAGCAGCCTCGCGGCGGCTGTTGTCTCCCTACCAAACAAATTTCACGCTCCTGTGGTTTAGGGGGAGAAAAGCTGAAATGCACCATCAAGAGCTCCAACGGAGCAGGGTTTGGTGTCACAAATACCTCGCTGGCCTGAGATAACACCTCTCCCCTCTGATGGTGTGTGTAAATGAATGTGGCTGTGTTGGAGCTGGTGGGGACAGCTGTAGATGACAGAGCAGCGCAGAAAAGTCATGGCCGGCTGGAGCAGCTGCTTCGCCGTGGGGCTTTGCTCCTCATGGTCGAGGAGGGGAAAGGAGGATGAAGATGCTCAGAGGGGTTTCTTGGAGCAGAACTGCAGCACTGGGCTGCGCTGTGAGCTCGCGAGATGTGAAGGTGTGATGGGGAGCAGACACTGGCTGTGTTGTCTCTGCTTGACATCCGTGGTGAAGACCATCCCAGGAGGAGGAGACCTCCGCTGCTGAGGCACCTCCACTGGGAGTTGTTTAGGGAGAAACGTGCCTTTGCCATCATCACTCCTTGTCCTGCCGTTGTGTTTCTCATCTTTAAGAACTGGATGATCTTTGAGGTCCCTTCCAACCCAAACCATTCTGTGATTCTGTGAATGCTATCTACAGGGTTGGGGTGGTGGAAGAACTGGGCAGTGGCCACAGGCAAATCCTTGCCCACAGAAGTGAGGGCAGAGGTTGCTCCAAGCTGCTTTCAGACCCGAGGGCAGCCCAGCAACATCCCCTCTCCTTCCCAAGACCCCTCCAGTTCCCCCAGAGACACCATTTCTGCATGTCAGTCTATCGGCAGCGGTGATGGGACATTTCTGCAAAGTTGGAGTAGATGCCACCGCTTGACTTCAGTCCTCTGTTCCTGGTGAGACACTAATCAGGACAACACAAGCACTGGAAATCTGCTTGGTTAGCTGATGGTCTCTTGCTGACCAAAGGGGATGAGTTTGCCCCATGCATAGAATCACAGAACGGTTTGGGTTGGAAGGGACCTCAAAGATCATCCAGTTCCAACCCCCCTGCCATGGGCAGGGACACCCTCCACTACACCAGGTTGCTCAAAGCCTCATCCAGCCTGGCCTGGAACACTTCCAGGGATGGGGCAGCCACAGCTTCTCTGGGCAACCTGTTCCAAAATTTCTTTCTTATATCTAATATAAGATAATCTTCTTATATCTAATATAATCTCCCCTCTTTCAGTTCAAAGCCATTGCCCCGTGTCCTGTCACTCCACACCCTTGTCCAAAGCCCCTCTCCAGCTTTTTTGCAGCCCCTTTAGGTACTGGAAGGTGCTGGAAGGTCTCCCCAGAGCCTTCTCTTCTCCAGGCTGGCACATGACAGCCTCTGACATTCATTAAGCGTGTTGCATAATCATCATGGTATGTTGTGCCGACACAGCCTAATTGCTCTCTGGTAGCTAATTGCTCTAAGACCGGTGGGATGGTCACTGGTCGGGCTCGTGCTTGCGCATGGTGCTGGCGGCTGCACTGGGCTGCTCTCGCAGCCCCGGCTTAGTTCCCCCCGCGCCGCTGCTTGCGGAGAAAGGCCTTGCAAAACGCTTTTCTGGGAAGGAGCTTACTCACCCCCCGCAGCGGCGGGAGGCACCGGAGCTGCCCCTGGCACAGCACCCTGGCAAACCAAACACAACGTTTTGCTGCTGGGCTTAAACCCGCATCACGGTTCCGGGGGTAACCGCGGTCCGACGCCCTCCTGATGCCGTTTGGAGCTGGAGGAGGTTTGGCACGGAGCAGACGCTGGGATGCGGTGGAAGTCGTTAGGAAGTCCAAGAGCTCTTGTAGCAGCATCTCAGCTTGTGCTTTGTTGTTGGAGGCAAAGTTCCTTCCTGGGCTCAGCTGGGTGCAGCCTGCAGAAGTTGCAGGGAGGAGTAAACAAGGCTCTTTGCAGCACCCTTTCCTCCCCGGCGCAGATGGGCAATGCCATCTGCGGTGCTCCATCAGTCCCCGCTGTCACAGCAGTCAAAATGCTTTATAGGCTCAACTGGTGTCCGTTCCCTGGCTTGTTCTTGGGGAAACTGAGGCATAATGAGGGGAAGCGGCTTGCTCTGGAGTTGAGGTTGGTAGCCGGGTGCTGTTGGTCCTGGTCCTGCAGGGCTGGTCTGGGAGCGGGTTTGGGTCAGGAGATCTGAAATCCGGGGTGGCACTCTGGGATTGACTATTTCTCACCTTTTCCCGTTGCACTGGCGTGGCCCCTGTGTGCTGCACAGGTGAATGTGCAGGGGTGCTTGGAGCAAGGCAGGGATATCAGTTCCCACCGTGCATCCTCCGCCTGGGATGCTGGAGGGGGCTTGGGCCATCAGGGAGCTGAAGGCTGCAGATCTGAGTCCGGCATGTCCCTCCCACACTGATCCTGTTGGGTTTTGGTCTTTTTGCTTTCCTCTCTCCAAGCTCTGATGCAGGTTTATCTTTTGGTATTTGCTGTGTCATCTCATGTCAAGGCCAGGTTGGATGGGGCTTTGAGCAACCTGGTCTAGTAGAAGGTGTCCCTGCCCATGGCAGGGGGGTTTGGAACTGGATGATCTTGAAGATCCCTTCCAACCCAAATCATTCCATGATCTATGATCCCTCCTTTCTACCTCCTTCCGTACCCTGCCTGCAGCACTAATCCTGCAACGCCAGTTCTGCCTCCTTCCTGCAGAGGAATGAATTCAGGGAGAACTCTTGACCTTACCCAGGAGAAATTGCATTAATTGAAAATAATCTTTCTCTCTGTCTGGAGATGTCTGTCCACTAGAAAAAATGTAGCTCTCACCAAGCAAGTGCCATCCCCAGAGCAGATACGATGCCTTATGGGAGAAGTGGGCTGAGCAAAATGGATTTGACCCAGTTGAAGGAAACAAGAACCAGGCTGACTTTAGCACCCTGCTATCTTCATGCAATTTTTTTTTTTTTTTCCTCAGTTAAGCCTTATCTGCCTTTTTATTTGGTCTGCTCCTTGTCCTTCGTGCTGGATCAAAGTACTTTTCTCTTTCGTTTTCTTCTTAAAGAAGCGTCGTGGATCACTCGCAGGTAATACTGAGATGGAAGTTGGAAACCTTGCTGAAGGTGAGATGAAGGTGTGCGTGGTGGGATGGAGTCGGATTTGGCTGTGTGTCCTTGGCCACCAGCTGCTGGCAGGTGATGCAAGTTCTTCTTCACGTGAGGGAGTCCCCTGGAGATAGAGGAACCAAGTTCCTCTGCGGCAGTGGGGGAAATTTGGGGTGGTTATGGTGCATGGCCAAGGGTGAGGGGCTTTTACACCCTGCTTGGGCAGGATCAGTGAAACTTTTCTACCTCTTTCTTCTACCAAGAAGACTATGAAAGCTGGTTAGGGAAGAGGTTGAACTGATTTCAGATGTAGCAGCTTCCTGGACACCCTGAAGGGTTAAAGGATGCAGACATTTAAAGTAGGGTCTGGAAAGGATGGGCATGGGGACCAAAATACTCCTAGAGACCACAGGATTTGTGGTTTTCAGGTCTGCTGGAGTGAATCTTTGGTGAGGAGGGACAGCAAAGACATTAATATAGTTAACAAGGGCATTAAGCCTACAGTGGTTACCAGCTCCATGAACATGCCCATCCCTGCAAATCCCAGCTCGGACTCCTTTTGGTTTCCTCTTTTGCTACCCTGGCACCCTTTTTCTTTCCCCTGCGTAGCCCCTGGGCTTTCAAGAGGCTCCAGCAGCAAAGTGGGCAGCTGTAAATAATTCATCACAGCGCTGCTCCCAGAGACAGGCAATATTGGATGCCGTGGTCCGGAGACAGGCAGGGCACTGCTTAACCCTCCAGAGGTTCAGGGGAGCTTTTCATGGATGCTTTAATTTACGATCGAATTTACTTTATTGATCCCATCCTGTATTTTTGTTGCAGCAATATCTCGTCTCGTGAAAGGGGGCTGAGGGCAGCGATTGCTTTTTGTGCAAAACGCCGCGGAGCTGGTAACTCAGCCGCGGGCAGGTCCCCCCTCTCGAATTTACCTCTCCTGTGCCCTGCACTTAAGGGTTGTATAAGTTAAGAGAGTCTCCTCCTGCTAGAATTTACATCACCCTGTGAATTTGTTAATTTGTTTGAGGCTGTGGTCCTTGCTCCTTCGCCTCTCATCACGGGGGGAAATAGAAATAATCACTCAAAGCCTTTCGCCCCATTTGCTGTGGAGCTCGCGGGTGCTGCTGGGGTGGAAACATCTATTAGAGTGTCCTGAACAACAAGCTAAAGCCTAATGGGTTTAACGTGCCTCCTGAAACAATGCGGCTTCCTGAGCAGGAAGTCCGGGTCTGAAAAACCCAACAAAGGCATCGTCCTCCTGCACATCGCTCGCTCCCCAGATGTAGCCGGTGAGAAGGGAAGGAGGTCAGAGGGGGGTGGTGGCTTCCCACAGATTTACATTTCTTTATGTGGCTGAATTTAGGTGGTGGGTGGGAGCCCAGAAAGCAAACATGGAAGGATTCTTCCAGGGAAAATGCATAAACACCGCGGGTGAAAATGAGAAGCAGGAAAGGAGGGCTTTAATGCATCAGAGACCCAGTGTATGGAGGGATGGAGAAGGGCTTGCGGAACCCCCCTCCTGCACCAGGAGCTGTCTGTGTCCCCTGCCTCTGATCCCAGAGGGGAGTCCCCAAAACCCACCCTCATTTAGGCAGAGCAACAGTTGCCTGTAGCCTGCTCTTGGGAAGGCAGTTTGGCCAACCAGCATCTCCAAAGCTTCTTGGTCTCATGCACACACTTCTGCATGCCTTGCCCTGGTGCAACCATCAGCCCTGTGTGATGCGGAGCTGAAACCAGTTACATCCCATGAGGATGTTTAGCAGTAAATTTGACCTCAGCTGCAGCTGGCGGTGAGATTGGTCATGACTTGGTGGGAGCTTCATGTCCGGACAGATCCTTTACACTTGACCCAAGACCGCTCCAGCACCGTTGAGTTGAGCTCATGCCCAGCTGGGGTTTTCCTCTCAACCTTTCCTCTCTCTTCAACGCTGTGGGTATTTTTCTCACTCCGTAGCATTGACCTTCAACTACAGTGTCACTGTGTAATGCCTGTTGCAAACACACCTAAAAGCTAAGACAGCTTGATATGGTGCAATATGAGGTTGTGGCTGCCCCATCCCTTGCAGTGTTCAAGGCCAGGTTGGATGGGGCTTTGAGCAACCTGGTCTAGTGGAAGGTGTCCCTGCCCATGGCAGGGGGGTTGGAACAAGATGATCTTGAAGGTCCCTTCTCAACCCAAACCATTCCATGATTCTATGAATATGTAACGCAGAGGCTGGATCGTGGTCTCAGCAGTATCTAACCAAATGAGAAGTGCTACTCTGGGATTTATGGAGCTGTGCTACCGTAGGAGGGAGAATAAAGCTCAAGGAGATTCACATCAGCATGGTAGAGACCAGAGCCTGCCCCAGGCACCATATGAAGACCCTAGGATGCTCTTTATTGCTGGAGTTCAGGGGGGGATTAGAGGAGGTCTGGAGATCTGTTTACTAATTGAGATGGTCAATCTGGGTGTGTGGTTGATATCAGACAAAAAGAAGTCAAGATGTCCTGTGTAGTTCAAGGATATGAAGGGGTCAATCAGAACAATCAGAGTCCCATAGCTTGGGACACTGAAGATTGCCATCCTTCCTTCCTTGAAATGATTATTACAGGATCATAGAATGGCTGAGGTTTGAAGTGACCTCTGGAGATCATGTCAGCACTCCTCCTAATGCAGCCCAGCTGGCTTCCTTGCCGTGAGGGAGTGTTGCTGGCTCGCGTTCAACCCCAGGTCTTTTTCTGCTGAGCCAGTTGGTCCCCAGCCTGTGCTGGTGCCTGGGGGTGTTCCTTCTCAGGGGCAGGGCTTTGAACCTCTCCTGGTTGAACTTCATGAGGTTCTCCAGCCTGCTGAGGTCCCTCTGGATGCCCATTTCTCCAGCCCATTGAGGTCCCTGTGGATGCCCATTTCTTGAGCCCGTTGAGGTCCCCCTGGATGGCAGCACAACCATCAGCTGTGTCAGTTGCTCCTCCCAGTCTGGTATCTCCTGCCAACTGGTTGAGAGAGCGCTCTGCCCTGCCACCCAGGTCATTGATAAGGATGTCAAACAGTACTCACCCAGACAATGTTTAAACAACATCGTCCTTGTTGGTGTTGAACAACACTGGCCCGGGTTATGCTGTGGCACGGGTGGGACCTGGGAACACCAAGATCCCGGCCCAGAGCTGCTTTTGTTGCTTTCTAGTGAAACGATTGATAATTTTTAACCTCTCAGGTGCCCCGGTGATTAACGTGTTAGTGTTCTGCGTGCTGCTTTGCTGCTTTGCAGAAGCAAAATGCCGAGAGAAAAATGAGAACCGGGAATAATGGATAGTCGCTGGCGACGACCGTGGGGCTGCTGCGTGGGTGTTTGCAAAGCACGAGAGGATTCTGCTGTGCTGAGCGAGGCGACTTTGGGCAGAGCAACTCAGCGTTGTGCTGGATGATTTGTTTTGGCAGGTGGGTAGAGGAGACCTGACAGCATGACAAGTACCGCTACAAAGAGGCAGCTACCCGGATCGGTCCCGGAAAACCCTCTGCAGGAGCCCGTTTCTCAGTATTAAGGTAAATACCTCCTGTTTCCTAGAACCCCCCCTTGATCACCGGCCTGGTGAAGAGGAGTTTGGCTTTCAGCAGAAGGCGTTCATAAGTTTTCTGTTTACCAAATGTGTTTGGAAAATGCTCCGGGTGCTCCCTACGTCAAAAGTGCCGTTGGATGCGCGGCCGTCTCCGTCCAAAAGCAAGCGGTGGGGCGGCGATGTCACAATGCAAGTTGAACTTCCAGCTTCTGCAGTATTTACCTTCTGCCCGTGAAACTCCCAGAGCCCAACAAGAGAAACAAATCCTAGATCTTACAGCAGCTATGAGCCCCAGTCTTCATGGAAATGTTTTTTTTCATGATATCCATGATAAATGCATGTAATGAGGGTGGTGGAGGTGGAAGAAAGGGGGAATTGATGCTCGCTCTTGGAGCTTAGCACACAGTAGCCTGCAAAGCTTTGGGTATTAGACCCATTTAGGCCAGGAATGGCATCTCGTTGGCTGAAACCCTTCCCTTGCTTGATTTTATTCACTGAAAACCTCATGTCCTAAGCCATGATTCAGGCCACCTGCCTTGCAACGCTGCCTGACCCTGTTGTAAGTTGACCTGGCTCCTCCTCGTTTTGCTGTTGGGTGTCTGAGGTCATGCAGGAAGATGGTTCCTTCACACCTCCACCCAAGAGCTCTGCCAGATCCAGCGCAGGTAGCCGGATGAGTGGACTTCGTTAATCCTTTTGGAGAAGCCCCAAAAGCCAGTTTGTGGAGGGGATGGCAGGAGGTGGTGGTCATTTCTCCACAGCAGTTTGATTGTCAGAGGGCTACCCAGGGAAGGCAGAGGGCTGGCATGAGTTGCCAACATAGGCATGAAGCCATATTTCCTCTGTCCTGGAGCACCCAAACCACTGAGCCATGGGTCAAGGTCCCTTTCCTGCTCAAAGCTGGGAAGAGGGATGAGGCTGGATGCAGCAGAAGCTCAGATCTTCTGGTGATGAAGCCAGTGCTGCCCGTGTGGGATTAGCACATCGATCTCAAGCTTGCCTGCAGATGTGCATGGCCTCTTGCCTCCTCCCATGGCCGTGTCAATGCCAGGGGGCTTCTCAGCTCGTTATTTGCATGCTCAGTTGTTTGCAGAGGAGGATCCATGATCCTTGGCTATGGAGGGTGGTGGGGAATCCTTTTCTCTTTGTAGAGCGCTAATGGCATTTTTAAAAAATCCAGCGTAACGTTGATGATCACACCACTCGTGCAACTGGTGGTCTGCTGCAAGGTGCTATCGGAGAAGCGTAGCAACACTCAAAAGAAAAAAAAAAGTGCCAACATTTAGATAAGACAAGCATCTGCAGAGTGGAAAGAATAATCAGTTTGACCATGGTGATGTTGGAAAAAGTGGATGCTCAGTTTTGTATAAGAAACAAGTTCATATTTCCATCTTCTTTTCTACAAAAAGGACATTTTGGAAGTTTGTGCTCTTTTCTCACACGTCGCATGGAAGCAGGAAGCTAAAACCCAGCCAGCTGTTGGTCTAGCTGGATGACAACTGCTCTGTTCAACGGAGCACGTCGTTTGGCTTATGAACATAAAGTTTCAAGATGCTTTCGTTTAAATAAACGGAGATGACAGGTACGGAGTGTTTTGCTATGGGAATAGACTACTGTGGAGTGGGAGCCTGAGACACCGAGGTGTGGAGAAGCTGAAGGAGGTGTGACATGGGAGCAGATCAAAAATTTCTGGTTGAATAAATGGGGAAGAAGAAGGAAAATGCTTTTTCTGTCACTGTCCAGCCACAGGTGCTGGGATTTTCTTTGTAGACGTGCAGTGTGCACATACATGATTTAACAGGAGCTCTTCTTAGCATGTCCACCGCAAACGTGTGTGGGAAAATGATGGTTCCATTTACTCTGGAGAGTCAGTAGTGACCCTGTAAGCTGGAAGACCAGGTCCCTCATTCTCTCTGTTGTCTTTTCATTCAATTTTAACCTAAGCCAGAGCCAGTCATATGAACTTTGCTTTTTCAAAGTCTTAACGCAGTGCTGGAAGTGTCCAGCTGGACTCAGAGCAACCTCAGGTCCTCCAGCCAAACATTTGAGGAGCTCTTTGCAGAACCACAAGCTGCACCTGGTGGTGGCTCCTTCTGTCCTGCAGCGTCTGGTTCGTTCGTCTTTTGGCTGAACAATTGCATTTTATTAGTAATGATACCATTGTCAATTTATTACTGCGTTCAGTGTAGATGGAAGCCAATTACTTGACTCGTTAGAGAGTCTCACCAGACCGTAGAGAAAAAGATGACAGCCAGTGTTAAAGGCTTAAGATTTCTCTGTCACTTTTGTGGGAAGATTTTGGGTTTTTGGGTTGTTTTTTTTTTTTAAATGTCAGTGAATTTAATCACTCTCATCCCTGTGGCAGGGAGGAATGAGCTCAGAAGAAGCCACTGAGGCAGAGGGTTACCAGAGCTGCAGAGGCTGGAGGCACAGGAGGGGGGAGAGCTCAGTGCCGTATGGTCCTGAAGTTTCTCCCTCGATCCTCTTTTCAGTCCACTCAGCTGTTTTATTTTTTATTTGCCAGCAAGATTATATTTAAAAATCAAATCCCATTGATTTTTTCCTTGCGGAGATATTTTAAAGGGTTTCGGAACTTCAAAGATGAAAGCCGCTGAGATGCAAAGTCAGCTCAGCTCTGCGAGCAGAATCAACATCTGTTTTGCTGAGCGAAGGCATCTGTGAAGGTAGATGTAGAGGAAACTCTTGGAGGGGAGTATTGCAGGTCAGACGTGGGCAGGGGCAACGGGCAGCTCTATCTATCTAGCTCTAGCCCATGTCTGCTATCTGTTGCTTTCTGAAGGGTAGAAGTTAGGGATTTTGGTGGAGAACCAGTTCTTCTTCTGATGGACACCCTACTGCTTGGTTTCTGCTTGGAAAGACCATCAGAGAGACCCTGACCGATCTCTCCAGGTCAGAGCAGCATTGCAGGAGGCTGCTGGGATGATTGCAATTGCAGCAGGCTGGGACCAACCTCGACGAAGCCCTCACCAGGCGTTATCCCGGCTGCAAGCCCACGGCCAAGGAGACCAAATAGTCTCTTCCAGTTCTGTGTTTCACATTAAACTGCTGAGGGACTTGTTTTCACCCCTAAGGCAGAGCTGGCCTGGCCATGCATGTCACCAAGCACACAATTAGACTTAGCACAGGATGTTTTCCCCAGATCTCTTTTTTTTTCTTTCCAGAAGTGAGGTCATCCTGTCCTGTTTCTAAATGACTTCCTCAGAAAACATAACTTCGAGCCCAGGTTTGAATGGTTCTTGCAGAAACACAAAACCATTGCTCAATGTGGTTTATGCTTTTGAAGTGGCTGAAGAACCAAAAATCACAGCACTGCAAACTTTTATATATATATATATATATTTTCGGAGAGAGGGAGTGTGCCTCGAAAACTCATTGCCACGTGTCAAAATGCAACTGAGAGGCACACTCAAAGCTGTATTTCTGAGGAGCGCTCCCGGGGGCCGATGGTCCCTGAGCCTTTAGAGATACCTGGTATGAATTCCTACGGTCCATCAGAGCATATTAAATCAGATCTGCTGCTGCTTCCATGAAAGTCCAATATCTTGGGTCCAATATCTTGGGTCCAATATCCAATGGTGTTAAGCACCCCATGCCGGACACATGAGTTTGGGAAGAGCAGTTCTCATGAAGAGCTGCTTAGGCAAAGACGTGGAGAAATAGTTTGAGATCCTCTCATGGAGATGGCTACAGAAGGAGAAGCTTTTTCGGAAGACTATGTGTGTGTTGTGGCAACAGTTCATGTGCAGGTGAAGAGGAAGGAGACCAAGAGCGATGACTTGCTGGGCAGTTAAGCATAGTCCATAGTGTGGTCCATTGCAGTCAATATAAAGAGGTTTTGTCCAATAAAACTGGGATCTGGAAGATCTGAAAGGCCAGTTGGACATCTGGAGACTGAGGCTGCTAACGCAGCCACTGCTGGGTCGTTCGAGTGCCCATGTTTTCAGGCATCGTGTTGTTGATGAGGTTGGTGAAATCCCTCCTGGTAGGGACACGCATGGGAAGATGAGCGATCCCAGAGGGATGCTGTGGTCCCATGGCCATGTGTTTCCCATCCCTGCCAGACCTTGCCTGTTGCCATTCTGCACCTTGAGGACACGCACAAAGCCCGTCATGGCCTGGAGTTGGCTTCCAGGTTCACTGGCAGACACCGATGTGGATCCAACACCCCTCCTCAAGGCACGGCGTACACGTACACACTTCCTTAAGCTATCGAGGAGATGGCTGAGGACGTT
Organism: Tauraco erythrolophus; assembly: GCF_009769465.1. NCBI lineage: Eukaryota > Metazoa > Chordata > Aves > Musophagiformes > Musophagidae > Tauraco > Tauraco erythrolophus. The sequence continues at coordinate 136,775,759 of NC_141465.1, read as the reverse complement.
CACCTTCAGTGGGGCCTTCAGCCCCTGATGTTTTCTGCTCTGTGTTTAGTTTAGTTTGACCAGAGAAGTTGTGGATGTGCCATCCCTGGAGGTGTTGAAGGCCAGGTTGGATGAGGCTTTGGGCAACCTGGTGTAGTGGAAGGTGTCCCTGCCCATGGCAGGGGGGTTGGAACTAGATGATCTTTGAGGTCCCTTCCAACCCAAACCATTCCATGATTCTATGATTCTATGATTCAAGAACACACTAGAGCTGTCGCTGCCCCACGTCTTCATCACAAGTGGTTCTGCACAGCAGCAGGGACTTGTGCCCAATTACACGCAACCGGTTTTGATTAAACTGCAACAAGCTGATCCCTCCCAGGCCCTTCTTCTCCTCTCTGTAAGCACAGCCCGGTGCACGGGATTTTATCACGTGCTAAGGCACAAAACCCTTTCTTAAAATAGTGACAAAACTCTCCCAAACACACGGAGAACAGCATGATAGGGACTTCCCTGTGACAGCCGGGCAAGAGCGTGTGTGCGGCTTTCAGAGCCCTTACACGCAGGGTTTGTTGCCAAACTGCACAAACAGCACTAGGAACACAAGAGAAGCTTTGTAAGCAGTTTTGGTTTTTTTTTTTTCCCCAGACCACTGAGAGAGGAGATATTGGTGTTAATCCCAGTTCTGCAATTTATTGGTTTTTTTTTAGGATTGAGTACATTTCTCTGTTCTCTTAGGTTGCGGTGTGGGAGCAGCAATACCTCACCGATGTGATGCAAGGCTCAGCAGAGGAAAGCCTGCAAAAATATATTTAAAAAATACAGAGAAAAGCAGAAAACCATCGAGTTCATCTGAGATATTGCCCAATTGCAAAGAAGCTCCTCGTCAACATGTGGTAGAGCAAGATGCACTCATCCCAACGCTGGTTGTGGAGGGGTTAGATATTGGTTGGGGTGTCATTGCTGGTGGGTGAAGGATCCTCACCGGAGACCTGGCAGGGATGCTGCCTTTCCCTCTGGAGCGCTGGGAAGATGTCTTAGGCCATGCCTTACTGGTGGTAGGAGGCGGTGGTGGCACTGCTCCGGAGGAGGAAGGTTGCTCTGCACCCTGGCACTGCAAGGGGGTGGTTTTTGGCAGGGGTGTGTCAGTACCAAGCACCCTCTGTCCTGGTCTAGCGTAATGTTTGGTGTTATCCCACACAGAGCCTGAGCAGGCTCTTACAATAACGCTTCACAGATGTTTATATATAAAAAAAAAAAAGCCATTAAAAAAACCTCTCCCTTCCTTCCTCCTCAGCCTACTCAAGCGCTCGTTGGATTCTCCGAGTTGTTTTAATTCTACTGATGTAGAGGGGAAACGATGTCAGCGTGGCTTGGCCCATGGTGGGAAAGAGATGCCAGACAACTGGGCTTGGGGTTGCTTCTGGAGCATCCAGCTCTGGGGCCGCTCCTGTCTTTCCGTGGGTACGTCCCGCTGTCAGGACCTAGATCTTGGGAAAAGGCTGGTGTCTGCAGACCCAGGTCACCTTCTGATCTTCTACTGCTGGGTAGCCCATCAGACCCAGGCTGGCTGATCCCATCGGTCCTAGGTCCTGGCGTGGAGGGACCCCAGCCTCAAGTCTTTGGGAAAAAAACTAGATAGCACAGAAAGATGATGCAGAGGATCTGCCAGTCCCGTGGCATGGGGTCTCTCCCAGACCTAGCCAAGAGAGATGCAGGGCAGCATCTGGGTCTGCACGTGGTCAGCCTGCACCAGATATCATGGCAAGTCCCAGAGGAGCCCCGTGTAGACACACTGGTGGGGCTTGACCACCCACCATCATCATTACAGCTGCAATGGGGCAAACTGGAAATCCCGTGTGAGCAATTATGAGCTCTCTCTTTCTCACTCATTAAACTATTACTCAGCCTAAAATTGCCCCATGGTTAGGGTGGTTGCCCACAACGACTCCCCAAGGAGCACGAAGGAGACTTGCCTTTGCAGAGCTTTAATTGCAAGACCTCCCACTTTGCTACCTTAGGAAAGTAACTCAGCATCATGGAGCAATGGGAAACACAGAAAGTCCGGAAGATCCTGCAAAAAAGCTGAGTTTTTCCACGGTGTCTTCCCAGAACTAGTTGACTTACAGTTGCTGCAGAAGCTGAAGAAAATGAAGGCAATGGTCTTCACATTCCAGTTTATTTCTTCCTTCTCAACCATTTCCATCTTGATTTTGACTTTCTAGGTGTTCCCCTGCTTGCTCCAGGGTATGGCTCTGATTCGTGTCTAAAAACTTTTGTGCCACAACTGGTGCAGTTCCCGTCTGGGTATCCAGGTTCTTATAAATCTCTTGGTCTTTGCTCTTTTGAGACACACGGTGCAGAATGTCAGGTGCTGGCCCCTCTGGTGTGTTTGGTTTAGCAGTCATTTTAAAAAAGGCGTACGCTGAAGAAAAGAGATTGAAATGTTTAATTAAAAACTGCTATCCATAGCTCTATCTCGGGAAGCTCTGCCAGGCACCCCGTGGGGATTTCCTTCCCCGTGTTTGATCCTGCTGTTTGCGCTGCGGTCGGATGCCTTCGCAGCTCTTTCACCATCTCTGCTCCCTCAGTGGGACATGCTCCGTACCTGAGGGTTCTTGCTGAGCTGCCTGTAACCGCCCCACCAGCTCCCAGTGTTACCCAGACCCCCTGTTCTCTGCCTCCAGTTTCTTTAAACTACTGCAATCTCCTCCTGCCACCAACAATGTCCTCATACCCTTGTGTTGACCCCGCTTTAGCTCTTCTCTGTGTTCCCCAGGACCTGCAGTATTGATTTTCATAGAATTACAGGACAGTTTGGGTTGGAAGGGACCTCCAAGACCATCCAGTTCCAAACCCCTGCCATGGGCAGGGACACCCTCCACTACACCAGGTTGCTCAAAGCCTCATCCAACCTGGCCTTGAACACTGCCAGGGATGGGGCAGCCACAGCTTCTCTGGCAACCTGTGCCAGTGCCTCACCACCCTCAGAGGGAAGAATTTCTCCCTTAAATTTCGTAGAAATCTCCCCTCTTTCAGTTTAAATCCATTGCCCCGTGTCCTGTCACTACACACCCTTGTAAAAAGTCCCTCTCCAGCTTTCTTGTAGGGCCTTTTAGGTACTGAAAGACTGCTATAAGATCTCCCTGGAGCTGAGAAAGTTTGCTTTTCTTGCAGAAAAAGGAAAGAGAAGCCTATAAAGTGCATCACAGATTTCATTGAAGGAGCTCTCTTCACTCCAAGTCCTGCATCTTTGTCCCCTGGAAGTCCTGCCCTCCAGGCTGTGACACGGGGTGACATCCCCCAAACCTGAGCAGACTGAAGGAGACACAGATGGTGGTTGCTCTGTGGGCTGCAGAAGGATCGAGATCCTTCTTCCAGTGTAAGGTTTTGGTCTGGATGACCAGAGCTGCAAGCAGCAACTTGCGGGGAGAAAATCAAAACCGTCTTACAATGAGTATCATGGGGTGGCTGCGTTCCTGGGCATGTCCTGAAGGCAGGACCGAGCCTGCCCTGCACCTTCACCCCGGCACAGGCCAGGGCAGCACGGCTGGTCCCTGGATCAACTCCTCCAGGAATGGAGGGGGGCTTTTTGTACATTGAGACCCCTGAGCAGACCTCAGCATTGCAGCTCATCTCATTGCACCTCTAAATTATCAACTGCTCCATGACTTGGCCCTGGGCCAGCTACTACTTTCCCAAAAAACAGGGAAACTGAGGACCATTCCCGGAGAGAATTTGGGTGAAACCACCCTATTTTGAAGGCTCAGTGAATTTGGTAGGATGGGTGCAGGTTATTATGTTCCCACTGGCCTTGGCATCAGACGATGGCCCCCAGCCTGTGTCATTTACAAGTATAGACTCAACCTTTGAGACTCAACCAAATTAGGCTTGCAGCCACGAATTCGGATGGAGAAAACTTGAAACGTGGTTCTTGGCATCACACCCCTCTTTCGAGCTCACATTAGGCTTGTTAGATACAGCCTGTACTTTGGGAGGGTGGAAAGGGATGCTCTGGTTGGGAGGTTTGTTTCCTGGGAGCTGATAAGCAGATGTAATTCAATTTGGGTGTCTTGCCCTCATTCCTAACAGCACTGCTGTCGGCTGCTCCTCCCTCCTTTTGTGGGGAGTACCAAGAAGCAGGTTCTGCTGGCAGGGAAGGGTTTAGAGGAAAGCAGGCTTTGTCTGCAGGGTCAGCCCTGCTGGCATCTCCCAGGAGAAGTGCATGCTGGTTTGCATGTCCATACGACCTCTGGCACCTTGGAGATGCTGTAGGCATTTATGTCCTGTGCCTCTCGAGCAGAGCTGAGCTTATGCTCTGCAGCAGTTAGTCCTCAGGGAAATATCTCCCTCTGTTATGAGGGTCATGCTGGTGTCAGTAATGGTCTCTCCTTCCAGGCATGAAGAGCATCCTCTGGACCATGCAAGTTAGAGAGCCAAGTGTCTTGATCAGATACAGAAATGTAAACAAGCCGTTTTTGCTGCAGGACAAAACGCAGCATCGTCTGTGCAGCCGAAGACAAACGGGGTCATATATCTCTCCAGCAGATCTAAAGTCCACGAGGCTGTTCCTTCTTTTCCTGGCAGATCACCAGCCGTGCTGTGATCTGCTGGCTGACAGCAAGCAGCCCCTGGAGCCAGAAGAACTGGAGTCCTTGCCCAGTGCTGACACCAAGCCACTGCAAGTCCTTTGCAAGGCCATTTCTCTTTTCTGTGCTTTAGTCTGCCCACATAGGGGATCGTAAAACACCAGATTCCCAACCCATTTTGACCTCCTGTGCTGAAGAGGATGTGGGGCAGCAGGGGGTGGCTGTTGAGTTGCTGTAAATCAACATGCCATGAAGGTCCTGGATTTAGATACCCGTTGCGCTGTGTGTTATGGATGCCTGGAAAAAACGAGTCTGTCTGCTTCAACATTTCCATCTGAACTCATGTGTTCAGGAAAAAGCGCCTGGACATAGCCCGTGTGTCTTGCAGGAATGTAGGAGTTTTAGCAAAGCTGACTCTGGGAAAGCTTTCCTTTGGCGGGGTGACATTTTCCTGGTCCAAACATGTTACACCCCTCAGTGGTGACATGAGCCTGGAAGGAGAAAGGTCCTGGATTTCATCCTGCTTTGCATGATTCCAATGCGTCACTTTTGGTGGTGGTACCCACAGAATCACAGAAGGGTTTGGGTTGGAAGCCACGTGTTCAGCTGGGCAGCCGAGCACCAGTGTGTCCCAAACTCTGGAGGAGATAAGGTCAGATGGTTTTCTGGGAGATGATAGTCTTTGACAAAGTTTCCTTCTGGAAGTGGAGAAGAACCATCACATTTTCCCAAGGAGACGTGTCCTTTAACAGCCAGGGCTTCGCAAGAAGGAAAGGAAAACAGAAAGTCTGAGTTATTCTCCTTGACCTTCTCCTGACTTTCTCTAAAGAAGCTGTTTGTTGCTGTGTTTGGAAGGGCGCGTTCCTGTCCCAGAAGAGCTCCTGCAAACACTGGCGATGGCTGCCTGCCTCAGGCTGGATGGGAGCCGGATGGTTGTGCAACCTCCCACTTCTGCTGCTGGATCTCGGGGTCAAGGCCAGCACAAACTCACCACAAGCCAAGTGAAATGATCTCTTTGTCCAAAGCCACTTCCAGCTGAAGGAACTACGCTTTTCTTACAAATACTAACCCTATTGTCATTTTTGGCAGAGGACTATTTAGTGGCCTTGACCTAATTCGGAAGACCACTGATGGCAGGAGCGGGGGTAATGTTTCGAAGGCTCGTGGTCAAAGGTTCATGTTCAGTAATGGTGCCTTTGTGTAGGAGATGCTGTTTGTTATGTTGCAGCTCGCAGTAATCGTGCTGGATGCTCTCTTTTTGTGTTGGCAGTTCTTCGTTCTCTGCCATGGGCTCCTGCAGCTCTCCCAGCTCCTGGTCTCCGGCTATCTGAAGAGCTCCATCTCAACCATCGAGAGACGATATGGCCTCTCCAGCCAGACGTCAGGGCTGCTTGCCTCCTTCAATGAGGTGAAAACCAGCTTGATTCTCCTAGTCTACCTGGCCAATGTTTTTCCCATGCTCCTGTCGTTCCCTTGTGAGACCTCTTGGTCTATGTGTCCTGCTGCAGGTTGGGAATACGTTGTTGATCGTCTTTGTAAGTTACTTCGGGAGCCGAGTGCACAGACCTCGTTTCATCGGCTGCGGTGCCATCCTCGTCTCCTTGGCTGGGTTCCTCATGTCTCTCCCCCACTTCATAACCGGACCCTATGAGTATGACCAGTCCGTTGCCAGTAGGTGCTCTAGGAACTTATTTTATGCCGTTGGGAAAAAGGAAATGAGCTCCTCTTGAGGGGTTGGGATCTGCAAGTTGTAGGTTTGTCCTCAAGGAATTTTATTTTCTGAGAATGAAATCATCTCAGCCCTGAGAGGCAACAGCTGATGGTGGGAAGCAGAGCCAGGGGACAGCTGGAACCACAGGAAAGGGCATGAAAACCATCAAAACGTAGGCTGCGCCTCTGATTCCCCTTGTCTTTGGCACACCCATGCAGCAGAGACCAGGTAGCAGGAAGGTCTTCTCCAACCATCAGAGCTCTCATCTTCTGTGAGCTGAGGCAAATTGTCCTCATGCACATGAACTGCTCCCTGATTTTCATAAAATAGGTAAGATAAAGTCTCATGAACTCCAAAGTCCTCTACAGGCAGGAAACAAGAGGTATGGGAAGGAGCTTGACTGAACCCAACGGGGCGGCTTTGGGGGTGAAATGCTGGGAGTGTTGGTTTCATACTTAACTTTTCCTGCTTGTGAGGCACCTCACCTATGTTCCTGTGTCTAGCTGAAATGTCTTTGGGGGTATGCTTTGAGGTTTCAGATCCCACCAGAAAAAATCAACCTCTCCTGAAAGAAACATGCAGGTGGAAGTCACTGATGGAGGAGCAGGTCAGGCTGGATTCAGGATTTTCTCCCTGAAAAAAGGTGAAGGGATGAGAAAAGAAAGAAAGGAGAAAAACCACTCTCTTATTACCTTCCCAAATCCTGCCCCGAAGCTCCAGCAAATCTTTTAGAAACCTCCACTGAGCAACTTTTCTCTGGATTATCAGAGAGAGCACAGCTGGTTCACCCAGCTGCAGCCACCAAAGGAAGACTAAATAGGTGAATAATTCATGGATGCAAACACGGGTCAGGTGCTAACGAAGCTTCGGAAACAATTAGCCATGCCTTTCAGCAGTGCTGGTGCAGGTGGTCCTGTGTCGGGTGCTCAGAGTTGCACATAACTTGGGACATAACCATGGAAATCCCGCTGTAAACATCCCCCCCCTCCCAGTATTTAAGGAAGATGAGGGTGCTAGAATCAGCACTTTCACTGAGGCAGCTTTGTAATCCATTTCTGGGTAAAACGAGTTCTCATTTCCCAAAATCTGCAGTTTTGCTCACTTACCTTTATTGCAAGATCTATCAAAGGTCTCGGAAGCGATCTCAGCTCTGCCTTTTCCATGGAGGTGGCTTTTCACGGCACGTGCATGCGTCTCGCTGTGAACATCTGCACAGTAATATTTGCATTTTCTTTGCATTTTCTTCCACCGACATTTCCCACCTGTCGTCTACTGAGTGCACATCTGCATACTTGCTGCTATCTTCAGGCTGAGAGAGTTGGGGCTGTTCAGACTGGAGAAGAGAAGGCTCCGGGGAGACATTCCAGCACCTTCCAGTACCTAAAAGGACTACAGGAAAGCTGGAGAGGGGCTTTGGACCAGGGCGTGTAGTGACAGGACATGGGGCAATGGCTTTAAACTGGAAGAGGGGAGATTTTGATGGGATCTAAGGAAGAAATTCTTCCCTCTGAGGGTGGTGAGGCACTGGCACAGGTTGCCCCGAGAAGCTGTGGCTGCCCCACCCCTGGAAGTGTTCAAGGCCAGGTTGGATGAGGTGTTGAGCAACCTGGTGTAGTGGAAGGTGTCCATGGCAGGGGCGTCAGAACTAGGTGATCTTGAAGGTCCCATCCAACCGAAACCATTCTGTGATTTATGATCTTATGGAAGCTCTTTCTCCAGACCAAGCTCCTTAGACCTGCCCCCCTTGTCATTGCAGGCATGTTCAGCAACACCACCGACCTGTGCCAGCCCGGAGTACCGGGGTCCCAAGGGAACCTCAGCGATGCCGGCTGCACCCCTCATGCTGCCAGGGAGAACCACGAAGTTCTCCTCGTCATGTTCATTGCCCAGGCGCTGCTGGGCATCGGTGGCGTCCCCATCCAGCCTTTTGGCATCTCCTACATCGACGACTTTGCCAGTGAGAGGAACTCCCCCCTCTATCTGGGTAAGGCTGAGGCTGCTGTGGGAAGAGGGGAAACCAGAACCAGCCCTCTGTAGCGAGGCCAGACCGTGCTAATTTGCACTAACGAGGGCAGAGCTTGCTGTAGCCCTTCTGCGCTGCCCACTGCTAGGAAAGGTTCTGCAAAAATATATATATATCTGCTTCAAGCTTGGACAAACTGCAGACAGACCTGGAAAACATCATTTAGAGGAGATGCTGGGGTTTTTGGCCTGAGAATGATAATCACCTGGAGAGGGACACGACAACTGTGTCCTCCTCCAAAAAGGCCTGAACAAGGAGAAGAGGAATACTCTGATTTCTGTGTTCACAGGGGGCAGCTATGGGCTTAAGATGCAGCAATGAAGATTTTGTTTAGGTATAGGGAAAATTATAGGATGCCAAAAAAGCAGGATCAACCACCTGGGAGGTGGGCAAGTGTCCTTCGGTGTAGAGGGTGCTGGAGAACCGCTTGGGCACACAGCTACGAGGGATGTCCTGGATGGTGGGATGGACAAGATGGTTTCTGCAGGTCCTTCTACTCCTTTTCTGGCTGTTATCTGTGATGGCCTTTTGAACTGAACGAGACAGCAAAGGTGGCTCAAAACGAGGTCATTACGAGAAAAAAACTCGAAGTACTGCATCACTGGAACAGGTTGCCCAGAGAAGATGTAGACGCCCCATCCCTGGAAGTGTTCCAGGCCAGGTTGGGTGGGGCTTTGGGCAACCTGGTGTAGTGGAAGGTGTCCCTGCCCATGGCAGGGGGGTTGGAACTGGATGATCTTTGAAGGTCCCTTCCAACCCAAACCATTCTATGATTCTATGATTCTATGATCTACGAAATTTAGCTCTGGTAGATGCTCCAAACCTCTGAACCATATTTGAAAGGGTCAGCTGTAAGACAGGAGTTGAATCTCACATGTGTTTAATTTTTTAATCAGCAATTCATGTAGGAGAGCTTGCTGATAACTTTTATCTCCTTAACCTTGCAAAAACCCCTTTGCATTTCCTGGATTTCTTATGCCAAGGGGCACACCTTGTTCCTGGGTGTATTCAGTCTTTCTAGGAGGCTGAAGAAAAGTGGCAGGAAAGATCTGAGTTTTGCAAAACCTATCCTGGGAAGGGAGCCTGGAGTCGTTGTCCTTCCAAAGGTGTGAGATAAGAAAGCTGCCAGGGAAAGAGCCTGTGCTGGAGACAGATGTGGTGGACCCTTGTCCAAGGAACCTCTTGTCCCCCCATGTCCCTTCACGCAGGGCTGAGCCCCTCTCTGCTCTTGCCCCTCTGCAGGGATCTTGTTCTCCGTGACGGTCATCGGGCCAGGGGTGGGCTTCATGCTGGGCTCTGCCATGCTGCGTTTCTACGTCGACGTTGACAAAGTCACTGGAGGTGAGTGAACGTGTCCTCGGAGAGGTGGCTGGCACCCTTTGTCCTGCATCCCATTTACTGAGCCGACAGCGGTCCACCCCCTCTCTGGCATCCCAACATCCAAGAGATGAGAGTGCAACCTGTGGGAAAGGGCCTGGCTCCCTTTCCCTGTTATTTCCCCTGTTAAATCGCTTCCATCACCTGGGGATGCTCTGGGACCCATCCCATCAGTGCTGGGGTGGATGGCCCGAATAAGTAGGTCCTTCCCACCTGACTCGTGTCACGCACACATCTGCGGGGTTAAGCCTGACCCCGTGGCTGCTGGAACCCCATATTTCAATCAGCGGTTTCTCTTCCTTCAGATCTGGGGATCCCTCACCCCATGGCTGCCAGGTCTGGTTGGAGGGATGCCCATCTACACTGTTCTTTCAGAACAGACCTAATTTTCATTCTTTTACATATTTTATGCCACGTGCCAGCAACAGCAGCGGGACCATTTTGCTGCCAGCCAGCACCAGAGAAGAGTGGGGATGTGGAAGATGAGCAAAACCCCAGAGAGAAACATGAAAGAGAGAGACGGAGGGGACAAGTAAGGGAGAATGGGTACCAGGACCTTGAGATGTGAAGAAACAGAGGGAAGGGTAGGATGGGAGGAATCATAGTTGGGTTGGAAAGGACCTTAAAGATCAGCTAGTTCCAACCCCCTGCTATGAGCAGGGACACCTTCTGCTAGAAGGTGAAGACAAATAAAGAGAAATTCTGGCAAAAGAGAAACATGGAAGTGATTTCCTTTAAAAGCTCTTCCTGAGCTGTGCTGTCAAAACGTGTGTAGTCATCTCCTTTTTTGGCTGCTCTTGAAACCCAGCTTGGAAACCAAGAGGCTCTTTGCTGGTTATTAACAGAGCAGACACACCTTATACAGCTCAGCATATTCTCACGTGAGGAAAAGGACGATGGACAAGCTCCTTCGGGTGGTGACCAGACAGCATCAGGGCTGGAGCTGGATGAGCACTGGGTGTTGACACTATGGATGCATTAACTTTGGCTCCTTCTCGGTGCCTGTGGCTCATTCCTCAGATGTTTTTTTCACACGGACTTTGTCACTCTATACATTAATGATGTTTGCAGCCCAGGAGCATGCCCTAGTCCCGACATTGCCTCCTTCTATCAGGTGACCTCCGAGCTTATCACTGCAGCTATCCATCCTCCTCAGTGGGCGGACCTTGGCGAGGTGTCTGGAGCCCTGGCTTACCTGTCTCTGAAGGACGAAGAAACGGGTTTAGGGTCTGCAGTCTACCTGCACTCCCGGATGCTCCGTTCTTCTAAGCCCTCTCCTGCAGAAGGACGTTGAATGAGAAACATGTCTGTGTAGCCAGAACTGGAGAACACCGAGTTTTAGAGATGTCTTCAGCCTAAAGATGTCTTCAGCCTACTGGGGAAAACTAGCGAGCTGTGGCCACTTAATGCTAACTCCTATTTAACCTCACGTTTTCTTAGAAGAAAAGCACTTGTTGGTGTTTATTCAGGAAGGGATTTAAAATTCCAATTTGCTAAATGCATCATGCAAGGAAGAGATTATCAAATTTCTTTGACCTATCGCTCGTTACTTCCCGAGGTGGGAGATTAGATATGGCAGCATTCTGGGAGGACTCGTTCCCTGGGATTGCTCGTGGTTGCAATCCAACCACAGGTATCCTTGTTTTCTGTAGAAATATTTCTTGGTTCAGACTCACCCTGTTGTGGATGGACGTTCTGGATTCTGCATAAGCCGTTATATTTATGCCAAGTACCCTCCCCGCAGAAGATGTTGTCTTTGGCAGAGAGCCCTGAGGACCACAGGAGAAGAGGCTGGGCGAGCTGAAGGAAGGCGGTCAGGAGAAAGTGATACAATCCTCATTAAAGCATTTTTAATGATCAGCTTCCGTCGGCTGAGCTGCAACCGGGCACTGGCAGATGGACCAGGCTGGTGGGCAGAGCTCCAGGGTGCAAGTCCTGATGTGAACAGTAGGGTCCTTGTGTGAACCAGACTGTAAAATACTCAACCAGTGCTCTTGGATGCCGAAAGTTAATTAACTCCATTTTAACCTTAAGAAAGGAATTTTTCCTTCTGTATGGACAGACATCGTGGCTTAATTCCCTTGAGTTACTATTTCCAAGCTTTTCACAGCTTGGGTATCTCTTCTCTGAAGATGAGGATGTGATGGGAATGCTTTCCTTCACCTTTCCAGCTCTAGGACATCCCTGTCCCAGTTGTCTCCATCCAAAGGGCTGAGTGGGATTTTAGACACTCTGGTGGTCACGAAGAATGAAATGTGCTTTAGCACCATGGGATGAGTCAAGTGCAAATACTGCTCAGACCCCAGAACTGATGGTCACCAGGTTGGGAGCCACCACCTTGGAGCACGCTGATGTCTGGGATGACCGGGGCCACCCATCACCATCCCTTTGGTGCACTGGGATCGTCCCTCCGTTCGCTCACCTTTGATTTAACGCCAACTTCTCCATTTGTGTTGCAGACGAAGTCCAGCTGACGAACAAAGACCCGCGGTGGGTCGGCGCCTGGTGGCTTGGTTTCCTGGTCGCAGCGAGTCTCGTGGCCTTGTCTGCGGTGCCTTATTTCTTCTTCCCACGGGAAATGCCGAAAGAGGTAGGAGAGGTGCTGCGGGCTGCCCTTTTGGGGTTGCACAAGAACACCTCGTGTATTCATATGCACGTTCCTCCCTCGCTGCCAGCATTAGCTGCTGCATCTGTGGGAAACACGCCTGTGGAAGTGGTTGTGTAGTTTATAGCTGCATCCCAAAGTCAGACGTGAGCTGTGGTTTGCTCTCGTCTCCCGTGTCAGAGGCTCTTGTATTCCAGGCAGGTGGTGCAAGCAGGGTGGGATAGTCTCCTTGGTGGAGCACTGAAACAGTTGATTCATCTGCACAGGAACACATAGCACGGGGCAAGCCCTGTGTGGATGAAGGTCATAGAATCATAGGATGGTTTGGGTTGGAAGGGACCTTCAACGATCATCCAGTTCCAACCCCCCTGCCATGGGCAGGGACACCCTCCACTACACCAGGTTGCTCAAAGCCCCATCCAACCTGGCCTTGAACACTTCCAGGGATGGGGCAGCCACAGCTTCTCTGGGCAACCTGTGCCAGTGCCTCACCACCCTCAGAGGGAAGAATTTCTTCCTTAGATCCCATCGAAATCTCCCCTCTTCCAGTTTAAAGCCATTGCCTCGTGTCCTGTCACTCCACACCCTTGTCCAAAGCCCCTCTCCAGCTTTCCTGTAGGTCCCCTTTAGGCACTGGAAGGTGCTGGAAGGTCTCCCCGGAGCCTTCTCTTCTCCAGGCTGAACAGCCCCAACTCTCTCAGCCTGTCTCCAGAGCAGAGGTGCTCCAGCCCTCAGATCATCTTCATGGCCTCCTCTGGACCCACTCCAGCTGTTGCTCCATGGAGCTGTTGCTCCATGTCCTTCTCACAGCCACCCTCCCTGCCTTCCCTAGGGAAGCAATGGTCCTGCTCCTTCTGCTGCATCTCTGGGTGGGCGATGCTGTGGGACTTGCTGTGACAACAGCCCTTGCTTCCTTTCAGGAGAAGCCACGTGTGCCCGATGAGGAAATCGGTCCCAGTTCTTAGGAAATATGAACAATGCATCAGGAGCTTTTTCTTTAGAAGTGGGTTGTAGCTCGGTGAGGTGTTTGAGGTACTGAGGCTGGAGCGTGGTTTGTCTCATTTCCACTGCAAAAGCCCCTTTTCACCGCTCACTGTCCATGGGGCTGGGGGTTAGCTGCTCCTCCAGCATCCAGCTTCATCCTCCACCTCTTCTCCCTGAGACCTTTTTGCTGGCCAGAAGGGTTGTAGACACTTTCCAGCCCCTAAACACCCTGGTTCTGTAAAGTCTCCAGAGATAACTAGCAGGGAAAATACCTTTGGCAGCCTGGACCTGTTGTTGCAAGCCAAACCCACATCTGTCTTCCTGTGGTTTGTTTGGGGGATGCTGGTCCCTGGCTCTTGCTGGAGCCTGCTGGTGGGATGGGACTTTGCTCTGTGGTTGCTATCAGCTTTTTTACCTCTCCAGAGCCCTCCTGAGCGCTTCAGTGCTCACGTCAAGACGCGAAACAGCTCGCAGGCTTCCCGCGCGCATCGTCGGCCGCGGGTCCTGGTTTTCTGGCAGCCGGCGTGTCGTGAGGAACAAAACAAAACAAATTGTTCTTTTAGAGAAGGCGTCTTGCTACGGTTTTGGATGTTATGGAGGTGCCAGGGACGCGCTTAGTGGGTGAAATCGCGCTCGTCTCGGTGTCTTGGCCGTAGTCCTCGCCTGCGTAATTGTCTTTCTGGTGTGTTTTGCCTCGGGGCAGCGTCGAAACTTTCGTGTCGAAACGAGTCTGTGAGCTGCCTGGTGCAGAATAAGTCTTCATTTCTCCTGCCGCTGCCTGAATTTCCGCGGGAATGAGTGATTCTTAGGGAGGATCGCGTTTCACCTGCCGGGGAAAATGCGACCTGCTGTGCCACTTACACTTCTGGGGATATCTTTATCAACTTCTTTATCCCTGTTCCTTGCAGGGGGGTTGGACTAGATGACCTCTGAAGGTCTCTTCCAGCCCTAACCATTCTATGATTCTATGATTCTATGATATAAGGACCTACTCCTGGTTATATGTGCTGTCAGGTTTGCAAAGGTGCCGCAGTCGCGCGAGGTAATGGGGTGGGAACTGCTCAGCACTTGGCAGGATGAGGGTGATACCGGATGCCACGTGCCTGATTTATCCTCCTGAAGCTTTAAAGTCATCATGGATATTAGCAGAACCTGCTCGGTGTGGAAGGGCAGCACGCTGGATCTTAGGGGAAAGGTTCTTCATTAGGGCTGGTGGGAATATTAATTTCATAAATGGCTCTTGAGAGAAAATAATGTGCGTTGGATTAAAACAAGTGTACTTTTTTTTGCAAGTGCTGCTGGTCAGGCTGATTGGTTTTGAAGAGTTTAAGGATGAATTGGCTGGATATTGTTTTGAGGAAGTAGCAGGAAGATGTCCTCCTGCTCTGCTGGCTGGTATCTGTAGGGAATGTTCCCACATGGCTGAGCGCCCTTTTATCCCTTTGCAGCACGGCTCTTTCTGATTTTTTTCTCTATTTTACCATTTTCCCCAGAAAGCTTTTGGAAACTGTTTACAGTAAAAAATAATGATAGGAAAATAATGGGATGGCTAAATTCTGCCTCCCTTGCAGGATGGGAGACACCAGGGCCAGCCAAGCCATTTCGTGCCTGTCCCATGGGGGTACCAGCACCACCAGCAGCAGCAACAAGAGGCCCCGCTTAAAAAAAATAAATTAAAAAAGCCTCTTTGGAAACTTTGTCAGATGCTATGCTGGGAAAAACATCTGTCTGCTGTAGGAGCACTCAAAGCTTTGTAGGAAATCTGTGTTATCATGGGTGGTTTTCTGTAGGTAGAGGAGAAAAAAAAATATAAATCATGTTCTCTTGCTTGCTCTTGGAGCAAATCAGTGTTCAGCTACGGGTATGAGCACGACCACTTTTCCATCGTGAAGGGCAAACCCTCTTTTCCTCCCCAGTGAGCTGGAGGCAACAACATCCCTAAGGCCATCGGATTCTTTTGCCCAGAGAAGTTGTGGCTGTCCCATCCCTGGAGGTGTTCAAGGCCAGGTTGGATGAAGCTTTGGGCAACCTGGTGTAGTGGAGAGTGTCCCTGCCCATGGCAGGGGGGTTGGAACTAGATGATCTTTAAGGTCCCCTTCCTACCCAAACCATTCTGTGATTCTATGATTCTATGATTCTATTACTTACTGCGCCTGCCGTTGAGGTCATTAGAGCTGTAGTTCTCCTCCAAAAGAGCATCAGCTGGGGATATATTGCAAAACGCTACAGAAAGGATGGGTAGAGTTGGTAAGACATGAAATTCAGGAAGGAAATGTCTGCCTCCAGGCCCAAAACTCAGTGCTGGTAAAGCGTTGGCCCCGATTTTGCCTTCCTTTGCCCCAGCCGACCCTTCCATGGTAGGCTGGGACCAGGGGTGGCTCGTGCTGTGGCTTTAGGGTTGCTTCCAGGTTTTCTTTCGCCGTACAGAGCAAAGCTGTTGTTTCTTCTGGTGTTTGGCTCTGGTTTGGGATGGAGATGGGGGATTGCAGCAAGGAAAGTTGAGATCCCCATGGTAGCTCCCTGTCTGGGGTCTGACGCATGAAGCTCCATCCCTGACACACCACAGAGAGGAAGGAAGGGATGGGGTCAGCACGGGGTTTTGCAGGCCAGCAGAGCAGCGAGAACGGACATTGCGATAACCTTTGGGGTCAACTCTGTCTAAATACAGCTGTAGCTTCAAAGAAAGTCAGCATTTCCTTGGCTGCCTTCGGTTTCAAGGTTTCTGCCTGTCCAAAGCAGGAAAAAGGCAATCAGCAGCACAGCAACCACAGGCTGCAAGCGCTTGAAGGCATCAGCTGGGCTTTTCCCCATGTTTGTAGATCCCCAGCACAATGTCTTACCCACAGCCAATACCTCCAGGCACGGCAGCCATAATAACACATGGAAAACGCACAGATCTGCTCTGTCCACAGAAGAAGCTGCGATATTTCTGCACCACCAGCTGTGAGTTTCATTTCTGGAGGTCAAAAAGGAATTTTGGGTGCCCCAGACCAGGCTGTCTGAAGAGCCTTGGGACCATGCGTGTCTCAGTAGATGGCGAGGCTGCCTGGGTACCCACAAGCTGTGGGTATGTCTCCCTGCTGCAGAGTCCACCAAATGAGATCACAGCAGCAAAGACTGGCCCATGGCTCAGCCTTTCTTGCTGCCCAAAGCAATATTTCTCCTATCTGAGTTCCATCCTAATTTCATTTTCCTTTCTTTCTCCTGCCTTACTCTATACAACTCATCTGAGGCCTTGGTGGTTTCTTTAGACCAAGGACCATCCTCCTCAATAGGCATCATTCAGCAAACACAGAATCCTAGAAGGGTTTGAATTGGAAGGGACCTTCAAGATCATCCAGTTCCAATCCCTCTACCATGGGCAGGGACACCCTCAACTAGATCAGGTTGCTCAAAGCCTCATCCAACCTGGCCTTGAACACTTCCAGGGATGGGGCAGTCACAGCTGCTCGGGGCAACATCTTCCAGTGCCTCACCACCCTCAGAGGGAAGAATTTCTTCCTTGGATCCCATCGAAATCTCCCCTCTTTCAGTTTAAAGCCATTGCCCCGTGTCCTGTCACTCCACACCCTTGTCCAAAGCCCCTCTCCAGCTTTCCTGTAGCCCCTTTAGGCACTGGAATGCTGCTAGAAGGTCTCCACAACACTGAGCACTGAATAACAGCACAGCCCTCTGCCTATGTGGAGATTCATTTGCCTCCTCCCATCAGCAGATACAGACCTAGATTATTTATTCTACAACCACATTCCAGCTTTACCTTTATTTGATAGCTTCTTTCTTTGAGGTTCCTGGAACGACTCGTACACTTAATGTTAACATCAATGGTAATGAGAGTTTGCTCTTTTGATCTTTTTTTCCATAAATCAATCACTCCAGACCCAGAACATTTTTATTCCTCTGCTTTGAAACTTGTCAGTAAGTTCCTAGCACTGAAGTATCCTGGATAATCCTATTTGAGGGGCAATCACAGCAAAGCTATGAAGTTGTCACGCTCTCAGGCAGAAGACGAGAGGACAAGGCTGTTATGGGACAAACCGCTTCCAGTCAAGACCATTTTTTTTTTTTCCCCAATAATTCCAGTGTAATCCTGCCTCCACAAGCCTGAACCGTTTCTCAGGGATTGTGTCCTGGACTGGGGGGACCGACAGTGTTTGAGCATCTTCCAATTGCGGAGTAGCCAACATTTAGCTCGTGCTTTACCATCCATCCCTGGTGACGTTATCGCATCCCGACCCAGGCAGTTGTGTTCTGTCTACCAAAGGCTTTTCTTGTGGTTTTGCTCAGGTGTAGTGTCTGTCTGTCCATCTGTTCCAAAGCAGCCAGAAAAGCACCTCCTCAGTCCCTGCAGCTCCGTGGGTGACGTGAAAATGGTGTGGAAAGGGGAAAGGTGGTCTCAAGAGCACTTCAAGGAAAAGCAGGAGTGTTGCCTTTG
This sequence comes from Tauraco erythrolophus, assembly GCF_009769465.1. NCBI lineage: Eukaryota > Metazoa > Chordata > Aves > Musophagiformes > Musophagidae > Tauraco > Tauraco erythrolophus. The sequence continues at coordinate 136,758,059 of NC_141465.1, read as the reverse complement.
CTCAGCATTTCTTGCGTGCAAGATCCATCTTGTACACCCCATTATCTCCCGATTCAGGTTTCGGTTTGTGACGCTGTGAAGTCACGTAGAGCCAAACATCTCCCAAACGCTGTACAAAGGGGGTGAGTGACACTTCCTCCTCGCCCTGACCAAGCCTCCCCTGTAATGTCAGCATCTGCAAACAGATGCCTTGTGAGAAAGCTCAGGTGGATTTTATGGGAAGCAGGTCTATATGTCCCGGTCGTGTCCAAGCCCCAGCAGCTCCAGTTGGCTGTCACGCAGCCCCTCTGGATACCAGTGCATCGCATCAGTGCTTTCCTCCCAAGCCTCACCGTTACTGGGTTTCAGAAACTTATTTCCCTGCATGTTATAAAGCTTGTCTAATCTCCAGTCTGTAGTTTAGCCTTTAGTTTGTTCTCGCTGATTAAAAACCGTGTCCTGGGCTGCACCCAGAGCAGCGTGGGCAGCAGGGCGAGGGAGGGGATTCTGCCCCTCTGCTCTGCTCTCCTGAGACCCCCCTGCAGTGCTGCCTTCAGCTCTGGGGTCCCCAACACAAGAAGGACATGGAGCTGCTGGAGCGGGGCCAGAGGAGGCCACGGAGATGATGCGAGGGCTGGAGCACCTCTGCTCTGGAGACAGGCTGGGAGAGTTGGGGCTGTTCAGCCTGGAGAAGAGAAGGCTCCGGGGAGACCTTCCAGCACCTTCCAGTGCCTAAAGCAGCTACAGGAAAGCTGGAGAGGGGCTTTGGACACGGGTGTGTAGTGACAGGACACGAGGCAATGGCTTTATACTGGAAGAGGGGAGATTTCGATGGGATCTAAGGAAAAAATTCTTCCCTCTGAGGGTGGTGAGGCACTGGCACAGGTTGCCCAGAGAAGCTGTGGCTGCCCCATCCCTGGCAGTGTTCAAGGCCGGGTTGGATGAGGTTTTGGGCAACCTGGTGTAGTGGAGGGTTTCCCTGCCCATGGCCGAGGGTTTGGAAGTAGGTGATCTTTAAGGTCCTGACCAACCTGAACCAGTCTATGGTTCTATGAAATAACAGAAAACAAACCAAACTTGGTGCAAACAGCACAGCGAGGCACTCAAGGTTTAAGAACAATTTCTGCTGCAGAGCTGGAAAGGTTGAAATTGAGAGGAGTATGACAAATAGCTCCAGGTCTATCTCTGCATCAGTATATGGTGCAGCTGTGGAACGAGCAAGCATGATGTGTGGAAGAACCGAGGACAGTGTTTCCAGGAGAGCTGGAGAAGTGCAGACCCCACTGCACCACTGCTGGAGATCATAGACTCGTAGAATGGTTTGGGTTGAAAGAGACCTTAACGGTCATGAATGCCAACCAGAAGAGATGAGCAGGATGGTGCCTCTTTCGTGTTGGGTCCTTCTTCATCTCCAAGCTTCACGTGTGGCACTTCAGTTGGGAGAAGTGCAGAAATGGGATGGAAAGAAACCATGCTCCTTCCTTGGCACTGCTAATGGGGGAGGTGGAAGGAGCACGATCATCTCCTGTGGGATGGGACGGAGAGGCTGGGAGAGAGTGGGAGATGAGATCCATTGCAGAACAGAAGAGGTGGATTTCTGAGGGTGTTTCACGATGGAGCTGGAGGGACGTGAACTGTGGGAGTGCTCAAGGTGTGCAGCAATGCGAGGGCTCTGTGGTGACCTAGCAAAGTGCATCTGATGGGATTTTCCACTGGGATGGGGGGGGACGTGTCCCCCGTCATCTGTACAATATCTCCAGATTTACTTTCGATTGCCCTGACAGCTAGTTGGAGCAGACACTAGAGGGAAGAGGGGAACGCCAAGCTGGACGTGCAGCTCCATCTTGGAGCAGATATACATGGCAGAGCAGAGGGTTAAGAAGTCACCCTCCATTGCCCAGGGCAAAACCCACCTGTCTGGGCAACACCTCAAGCCGTGGGGCACGGAGAGATGGCAAGTTTAGGACCACAACCTTCAGACTGGATCATAGAATCATAGACTGGTTTGGGCTGGAAGGGACCTTCAATTTAGTTCCACCCTCCCTGCCACGGGCAGGGGCACAACATGTTTCATCCCAAGACGCACCTGGTGCATGGTGGCAGGAGGGGGCTGCAAGCATGGTGATATCTTGAACGTGATGTGTTTGTGTCCTGGCTTCATGGGTCCATCTCACATGTTTGGGCATCGCCGTTCCTGCTGGAGGTGGCATCACTTGGCAAGGTCCGGGCAACTCCTGTCCCTCCAGTCCTGAAGAAGAAGGTTTGTGATGAGGAGAAGCTCCTGTGGGTAAAATGCAGCCAGGACCCCTCCTGCCCTGCCCTGAGGATGCCCCATGGATGCTGGTGCTGCTCTCGGCTACATCACGTGATTGCACCAGCATGCCCGAGCCTGCAAGAAGCCTCCTGCTCTGTGTCGGGGTTCTTGGGGACTTCCCAACCCGCAGAGGGTATTTGCAGGGCACAAACAGCTGATGGCTCTGTCTGAGGTTGTCCCCAAGGGTCCCAGCAGACATTCCAGGTCCTCGTAGACATCCCAGGTCCAGCGTGGTGGGATGGTGCTGGCGCAGCGGCTCGGCCCTTGTGTGCAGGCAGAGGGACGTTGTGAAACGGCACTGGGGAAGTGAAAAATGACTTCTCCAGTTCCTGTCTCGGGACAGATTGCTCACATTTGTACGAATCCTCCCACGTTCATCCAGCGGTGACCTGGTGCGCTTCCCGGTGCACGCGAAAAGCTGAAATGAAAATAACGGACAGGGAACTCTCCGAAACGCCGGCTCCAGTTTGCTTTATTGGTTGGGGAAAGATGAACGAGCAGGGACAGGGAAATCTGCCTTTGCCTGGAAACTTTCGCTCCGGGGGCTGCGGAGCTCTGAGGCTGCTGCGTTAAAGCTCCTAAAGCACCGGCAAAGCCGTCCTAGAAATACAGGGCATTATTTGGGGAGCACTTAGGGGCCAAGTGGCAGGATGTGGTGGTGCCGCAGGCATATTACGGGAATGGGCTCATCTCTGTGTTTGGATTCTCCCCGGGGAGTTTTGAGGACAGGCGCAAACAGTGGCTAAAAATGATCACCCCATTTTGCGCCAGCGAGGTGCCCGTCGGATGGTTATTTTAACCCTCTAGGAAATAGGGTCCCTAGTGGGACCCACGCTTTCTGCAAGAGGCACAATGAAGTGTTTGTAGGGAGCACGACCTTGTCAGGAGGGAAATAACTCTTTTTCCAGCTGCGAGGTTTTACGTTTTGTTTGTGTAACGTGAAAATATCTTCTCTGACCTTATTTTTCACTGAGCTGGAAGCGCTGGGTTCTGCACAGCTGGAGGGAAACTCTGCAAAAGCCTCGAATTTAGCAAGGAAAATCTCTATGCCAAAAGAGCAGGTGGTTTATCCCTTTTCCAGTGGTGTATTTGGATAAAGCCAGACTTCTAGCACCTCTGGCTGCCCTTCTCGCAGGTGCAATCGCAGGCAGGTGAAAGCAAGGACTCCTGCCCTTGGCAGGATCCTGGCTCGCAGGCAAGGTGCCTTCCTTTGCCTTTCCTGGTCTCAACCAGGTCTCAACCCTGCTCATTAGTCCCATGCAAGGAAACAGGGTCTTTCCGCAGGTCAAGGTCAGGTTAGGGATGCTCTTCCTAATGCAAAGCGTGAGAAGCGATGGATAAAATCCCATTGCAAAAACATGAGGTGCAACAAGAGCCTGTTCGCTGGTGGATGTGCACCAGGAAACTGAGTCCTCTAAGGAAAATCCAGGTGTGGGGGCATTTTGCAGGATGTTTCCCACCTTTGTTTGTTTTTCCTTGGCGTGGTGCTGTGGCAGATGGCCAGGGTAGCACGGAGCAACCAGCCTGTGTTATCATGGAATCATAGAAGGGTTTGGGTTGGAAGGGACCTCAAAGATCATCCAGTTCCAACCCCCCTGCCATGGGCAGGGACACCTTCCACTACACCAGGTTGCTCAAAGCCCCATCCAACCTGGCCTTGAACACTTCCAGGGATGGGGCAGCCACAGCTTCTCTGGGCAACCTGTGCCAGTGCTTCATCACCCTCATTGTAGAAAATTTCATATTGCACCTACCAGCTCCGTCTTACCAACTCGTCTGCTCTGAATAATGCTCAAATCCCCGCGGCAGGAGCGCGGCATGGTCGGCATGGCTCAAGCATCTCTGCCAGCAGAGCCAGCACCATTGGCCTCCCTGCCTGCCTGGAGCAGGCAGGATTAGTGCCGGTCCCTCCGCAGTTTCTTCCCTGGTATGTGAACATGCCTGCTTCATCCTGAAGGAATGCATTTCCTGATCCTTTCAGGCAGAAAAAAAAATCCTATCGCAGGGCCAAGCCAGCAGCTGGGAAAGAGTTTTCCTCCTCCTCCTCCTCCAGAGTTTTGCTCCGGGTGCAGACAGCAGCTGCTCCTCGGACGGGTGCTAAGCCAGCAGATATGTGCAGAAATGTCCCACTTGCACGGGTCACACTCACACAGAGGCATCCTGGATTGGGGAATTTGGGGGAATTTGGGGCTTTTCATTTTTTATTTTTTAGTGTCTTTATGTGCAAACAGTGCCCAGCTGACTGTTCGCTCTCCGAAGTACAAGCAGCTGGGAGCTGAGAAAGCCACAGTCAATAACAGCTTGGATGTATTTTTGGAAAACACTGCCGTTTTAGAGAGGTCTTATAACCTAGTTGAAAAGTGAAAGGAAGTTGGATTTTATCTTTGCGTTTGCAAAATGTATTAAAGCCCCCAGCTCTGCCAATAAAAACCATGAAATGGGTTTTATGGCTTTTGCCTTGGAGAGGCTCTTCAAAAGGGAACGTGGCCCTTTGGACCTCTCCGATATTTAATAACCAGTCTCAGTTTCAAAGGAAAAGAGATCATTTGAGGCAAAGAGCCGTCCAGTTCTTTCTGTGAGTTAAGAACGTCGTAATTTCTGTTGGATGAACTCATTTGTCTGACTCATGTTAAATTTGTGTCGAGAGTTGCAACAGCACCATTACCGAGCTGGTGTGAGATGTTGGAGATGAGGCTGCTGGCTCTGTCCTTCTGGCTAAAAATACGCTGTGGTTTTCCCTGAAAACCACACTCCTGCTGAACACTTTCTGCTGTTACACGTGTGTCATAGCACATCTAATCTAATGAACGCCCTCCATTCCAGTGGTTCCCCTAAAATCATGCAGAACAGGGGACGGGATGCACATCCAAGAAATCCTCCCCTCCCTTGCCCTCCCACTGGCTGATGAAATGTTGGACACTCGCCTCGGACTTGTGGTCATCTAACGAGGTTGGGATGGATCTTAGATGATCCAAGCCCTCCATCTTCCACCTCGCCTTTTCTGCCAGCATCTCTTTGCTTTTGGGCGGCGGCATCGTGACACCCAGGGTGCAGGTCTTGTGAGCACCTGGGTTATTGTCCTGCAGAACTGGAGACTCAATTTAACAGAGACACTTGGACCCATCTGAGATCCAGCTGCAAAGTGTTATTGCCCTGAATAGAGAAGGAAGAAGAGGAGGCAGCTGAAGGATCGGTCCCCCATTCCATGGACCAGGATGGGAGAGGATGTCCCTTCCATACTGCTGCTGTTCAGAGGGAAAGATGTGGGAAAAAAAAAAATAAAAAAAATTAGAAGTATTAAAGAGAGTAGGAGTTGCTAGAATTCAGCTGATGTTTCCAAGAGCAGGAGAAGAATGGAAAGGGGCTGGGAGAGGTGAGGGGTCTGTGGCTGCTTGCTTTGCCCAACCTGCTATGTCCCTGCTCTGGCTGGCTCTGGGTCAGCCTCTCTCAGCTTAGGAGGTAAAAAATATTCCGTCTCCATCTCAAACCCCCTCTTTGCCTGGATCTTTTCCTCCTACAATTGCTGCCCGCTCTCCTTGCTGGTACCCGGGACACCTTGTTATGGTACACATGGAGACACAGGGGAAATGGAACAGGTTGCCTGGAGAAGTTGTGGCTGCCCCATCCCTGGAAGTGTTCCAGGCCAGGGTGGATGAGGCTTTGGGCAACCTGGTGTAGTGGAGGGTGTCCCTGCCCATGGCAGGGGGGTTGGAAGTAGATGATCTTGAAGGTCCCTTCCAACTCAAACCTTTCTATGATTCTGTGATTTTATGATTCTCCACCCAAAACCAGTGTTCAAACCTGCTTTGGGTGCAGGTCTAGGTGTGTCACTCTGTGGGTTCCTGTGCCTGTTTTCCTCACACAAATGGGCAAAACAGATCCTCTGGGGAAGAAAAGCATCTCCCTAAGTGTATCCATCTTTCCTGCAAAGGCTTACACCTGAATTTCCACATCTGCATGAGATGATGTACCTGGGTGATGGGTCAGCTTGGTATTAATGAAGTGTGATTCACTACTGTTAGGGAAAGGGAGTGGGGAAGAAGTTGGCTCTTACCCCTGTAACTCAGACTAGATGATCTTTTAGGTCCCTTCCAACCCTAACCATTCTATGATTCTATGATTCTGTGGATGCTTTCAGCCCCGTCAGAGACCCGATGGTGTGGGCACAGAGCAGCAGCTGCATGTCACGGTCAGGAGGATGCTGCATATCCCACACTGGACATGGATGGTGCTGGCCAAGCCCAGAACCATGGCAAACTCTGTCTGAAAGAAGCATGGGCTGCTGTCTGTCATGACTGGGGAGGGGGATTTTTCCTTTTTTTCAGCAACGCAGCTGTGGAAAAAACAAGTTCAGCGGAAACTTTGGCACGGTTGGTGCAGTGACGCCCTCTCGTCTGTCCTCAGGTGGTGAGTGGGAAGGAGAGCGACGGCAAGAAGAGCGAAAGCATGCTCAGTCAGCTCAGGTCGAGGTCCGAACACGTGCAAAACCTCTCGCTAACCAAGTTCATCAAACGTAAGTGTGTGCATCCCCCCTGTCTCCCGCTTGGATGGAGTTTCTCTGCTTGTGCAAACATGCGTCCTGGCAATGGGCAGGTTGCAACGCTGTTAAGAAAAATCGTAGAATCATAGAATGGTTTGGGTTGGAAGGGACCTCAAAGATCATCTGCTTCCAACCTCCCTGCCGTGGGCAGGGACTCCTTCCACTACACCAGGTTGCCCAAAGCCTCATCCAACCTGGCCTTGAACACTTCCAGGGATGGGGCAGCCACAGCTTCTCTGGGCAACCTGTGCCAGTGCCTCACCACCCTCAGAGGGAAGAATTTCTTCCTAGATCCCATCGAAATCTCCCCTCTTCCAGTTTAAAGCCATTGCCCCATGTCCTGTCACTACACACCCTTGTCCAAAGCCCCTCTCCAGCTTTCCTGTAGCCCCTTTAGGTACTGGAAGGTGCTGGAAGGTCTCCCTGGAGCCTTCTCTTCTCCAGGCTGAACAGCCCCAACTCTCTCAGCCTGTCTCCATAGCAGAGGTGCTCCAGTCCTCGGATCATCTCTGGTCTCACTCCAACAGCCCCATGTCAAAAAAGGGCTGTTCCTCCCTACACTCAGCCTACCTCCTAGATAAGCCCTCAAGATTCGACTTAGGCGTACTGTTGGGTTTAATTAGATCTGCAGATGTCTTGCTCTGCTCGCAGCAGATGCTTGCCATCATGTCTAGTCTACCCCACTCCACCTCGTGCTGATTGAAACATCTGGGGTCGGTGGGTCTCAGCATTGCGTGGCTTTATGTCTCATTTGGGCAGTGGGAAACAGGGGACAAAACCTCATCAGAGCCCAAAGCCAGGCAGGAAAGAGGGGTCCAAGCTGTGAGCCCGGAGAAGAACCATGGGAAGGGGAAGAGCCCTCCCAGTTAGAGCAGGGTTGGCAGCTTGGGTGCATCCCGCTGCTATTGCTCAGCTTCCAGGTCATGGCAGGGACCAGACCCCAGGCAGCACTGGCAGCTCTTCATCCCCAAAAGCCTCCTCAGACCCCCTCTTTCAAGGCAGGTGGCAATATCTGAGCCAGGCTGCCCTCCCTGTCCCACCGAGGATGGCCAGCGGCTGCCTGGAGCCAGGGTCTGAGCAATCAAAAATGAGATGCATGTTTGTGAAGGTGACCTTAATCCAGTGCAAGTAGCTTGTTTGGAACCGAGGGGGCTCAGGAAGGCTCTTTGTGCTGAAGGAAATCAGCTGGGCTTCAGTCTGTGGAGGCTACTGCTGAGGTGGTTTATTTTTTTCTGGCAATTACTTAAGAAAAGTGACCCTCCGAAGTCAATCTATGTCAGCTTCCTCCATATTTCTTGAATATTATCCCTTTAATTTATTGGAAAGTCTCTCTTTACGAAGGTCAGCGCAGGGCAGGCGCAGCCAGACGAGCGTGGGCAGGTTTTTCCTCCTGCTGGTTGCACACATTCGCTCGCTCGCCTGGTGCTAAATTAGAGGAGCGAGTCGGGGGTCTGTTCCCCCGCTGACCTCCTTGCACTGTCATTTAGGAAACCCATGTGATGGAAGTCATCGCCTGGGAACAGATTTGTGGCGCTGGGATGGGATTTTCACACCGATGCTCTGCTCTTTGCCTCTGAAAAATGAATAAAAATGAGCTCCCTGCTCCTGAGTGAAGAGAGAAGGAAATATCTCAACTATGCTCGAGCTGCAGGTTGGCTCGGCGTCTGCATCAGCGTTGGCGTTGTCAGGGCCGTGGGAGCTGTGCTAATAAATTCATTATTTCTGGGAATTTATCCCCTAAAGCCCAGTCCTGAAAAAAAAAAAAAAAAAATGCAGCATCTGCAATTTTTCTCAGGAGAGCAATCTTGCTGAAATCCCCAGGATTTCTAACGCAAAACTCTCTTTCGAGCAAAAATCTGGGTGGTAGCTAACGTGAGATGGTGCAGATGGGGACAATTTGGGCGAAGCCTCAAGACTTCAGTGCTGGCTCATCTATGGGTCACTAGGAAGACAATTTTACCTCCTGTTTTGTGATTCTCCTGCTTGTTTAGTTTCCTCTTTCTGTCACCAAGGGTTCTTCCCTCTCTATTTTTACTATTCTTTTCTACACGACAGTTTACGAAAGAGCGTTTGCAGATCTTCCAGCCTGAATCACTTTGCAATTTTATACCTTCTGTCGTTTAAAAAGAGAGACAGAGTGAAATGCACGTGATGGAGAAGTGCCGTAGGACAGTCTGGTCGCTGTATCGTGTTCAGAGTGAGCCCTTTTTCTTTACACCACGTTCCAGTATAAAACGATGACCTGGCTCCCGAAGCAGAGCTTTACTGGTCCTGCTTTGCTGGTCTCAGCGTGCTGGAACTGATGGAGTTGTGCTGTGAGATCTTGGAGACGTACCTCCGTGGTTTTTCCGATCTGCAGGCAGCTTGGGGAGAAGGAGCCCACTCTGCAGAAAGGCAGGAGATGGGCATTTGGGAGATGGGCGGTGCCAATCCACCAGCAGAAACGACACAAAGCAGATTCCTACAATATCTTACAAGAGAAATAGCAATCCTCCACTAGACCAGGTTGCTCTAAGCCTCGTCCAACCTGGCCTTGGACACTTCCAGGGATGGGGCAGCCACAACTTCTCTGATGGCTATTGGCAAGAAGTGGATTGGAAATCATCTGCTTGCTGGTCCATCTGTATCCCAAGGGGAGTTTTTACAGATGGTCACCTTCCCAGAGCTGCCTGGTACTTTGGTGCTGTCCTTGGGACAAGCAGCCCCAGACCTGCCCAACGTTGATAGCTATGGGTTTCCTGTTTGCTGAAAGCTGTGGGTCCCATGTTTAGGGTGGGATGAAGGTCGCTGATGGCTATGGGTCTCATCTTTGGGGTGGGATGGAGGCCACAAATGGCTATTGGTCCCTTCTTTGGAGTGGGATGAAGGAAAGAATTAGGATGCTGGCAAGGACTGGATCAAACAAGGACCGCACAAGATCTCAGATTCCGTGTATTTCAGTCCTGTTCCTCCTGCATCCCTCATAAGACAGAGCTCTCCCTCTGGATGAGGTGTCTGAACACACTTGAGGTGTTTGAATACCCCAAGTAGGTTGCAAAATCACAGAATCACAGAATCACAAAATCATTCAGGTTGGAAAAGGCCTTTAAGATCATCAAGTCCTACCACAAACTTAACACTGCCAAGTCCACCACTAAACCATGTCCCTAAAGGCCAGATCTACAAATGTCCCTGGAAATTAGGGCCATGCTTTGCCATTTGGCCCATCTGCAGATCTTCACCCACTTTCAGTTAGAAAGTACTTTGTACCATCGGCCTCGGGTCTGCCCAGACAACACGCTTGGAGTCAATTGAGTCAACACTTGGAGTTGGCTCATCGCTGGCATTAAAGCATTTTGCCAACTGGCCTCATACTTTCACATGGGCCACCCATGCGGGACGGCTGCAAACTCAACCTGGGACCAGGAACGCTTTGACCGGGAGGAAGGCAGCATCTCCCGCTGGGAAGTGTCCCTTTGCTTGTCAGCTGGAGGGAACAGGGACAGCTTTCCCTGGTGGATGGGGAAAATGCAGCTCCTGCTCCAAACCTGGCCCAAACCTGGGGAAACTCCAGGTGAGAAAGACACTATTGGTTCAGGCTGTGATTCAGCAAAGGGCTTGAGGCTGCTCCTTGTGCAGAATGAGACCGAGGAGTACCTTTAAGGGCTCATCATTTTCCTAAGGGCTTGGCAGAGGCAAGCCTTAAGTTACTGAGCCGACCCGAAGGAGAAAGATGTTCAGAAATGCTGTTTAGTCACTTGTTTCAGCTTAAATGATGCAAAACCAAAGCGTGATGGTGGAGAAGGAAATGCATTTTGTCATTTGTTCCGTTGCTTCAGTGCACACGCAGATAACCGAGAGCAAAACAAGGCGTGCGGGAATTTTTGCCGTTTTGCTTTGTCGGGAACAAAAAGAGGATGGGTTAGAGCCTGTCCCATGAGGTGCTCTGTGTCCTCGGTTTCTCTGAAAGCCACCTTACTTTTGAATCTTTCTGGGGCAAGGTGTGATGAGCAGAGAGCAGCCTGCAAAGCCCTGGGAGCTCTGCCTCAAGGACAGGAAGAGCTTTTCCATCCACCGTCGGCAATAACAGGATGGAGCTGCGTACAGGATAAATACCCAGGCAAAGCACTGGGGAGGCTTCCAAACAATGAGGTCAATTACCCAAGAAGGGAGCAGGCTCCGCTCGCTCGCTGGAGTTATTCAAAAGTAGGGAAGTCAAAGCACTGTGGGGAGCGATCTTGGCTCTTGCACAAATGCTCTGCGTGACATTGGGTCGCGCCCTGCTCCTCGTACTCACAGAGTGCTCCTTCTGCTGGCGTTGGACCCGCTCACGGTAATCAAAAAAGTAGGATTTGGCGAGCCTGAAGTCATTTCCATTGCTAATTTCTAGGCTTCTGTTGAAAACACCTGGGAGGATGTGCAGCTTCTGTTGCACATACTGAGAATTAATTCATTAAAGGTGATCGTCAGAGCAATTAAAACACGGGGCTTGTGACTTGTTTGTTTCTCTACGGTGCCTAAAGATGGTTTCAAGGATGTTTTTTAATTATTATTTTAAAGTTTCCACTTGCTTTTAGTATCTGCCCAGCTTTCTCTCTGCAGCTGTAGGGAAGATGGAATTAGTAATGATACGGTGATTGCAGAGGACAGCAACCTTGCTGCCTCCCACCATGGAGGAGGAGACCTGCTCACTGTTGTAGCTTTATAGCTCTGATCTGCAGTGGCAGAGGGGGTGTAGTTTGATTGAAAAGACCGAAATATTCCAGGGAATATAAATCTTTTCGCTGGAAGATGCCCACTACCTCCCAGAAAAGGCTGGATTAGCTCTCGGGAGATCTTTCAGCAAGCAAGTTGAGGTTTCATACGTTATACGTTCATATGAGGTTTACAATATGTCCAAGATATTCTGGTATGTAAACTAGGCAGGAATGTGCTTCAAAAAGCAAGACCTCTATTGATGCTTAAGAGCAAAACCACCTCCCTTCGCTGAGGTTCACCTTGGTCTAGCGCAGACATACCATCGCAGCTCGTTCCCTCTCCAGTTGACTGCTGACCTCCCAGCTCTCCAGCGTGTCAGCATTTCAGGGTCCTTGAACTTGCCTTGCACGCTTGAACCCTCTCTAGTGTCCTGAGTTTGCTGCTCCCCAATGTCTTTAGCTGCTTGCCTAACCCTGAGAGCAGAGCACTGAGCTGGAGATGCAATCCTCCCACGGATGAGAGCTTTGCCTTCGTCTATGGCGGACCCTTTCCCAACCACGGTGGAACCTTTGCTCTTCACATAACTTTTTGTGACAGCTAAAACAAACACACAGCTTGGTGCAGCTCCAAACAAGCACCAGATAGTTCTCCCTGCCGCAGGCTCCCAGCGCCTCCGTGCTGGAGCAGATGTAAAGATTGTCCCAATTGTTTGCGAGCTGCTAAGAATTAACGCCGCTAAATTACGGCAGGCCCTTGCATTAATCCTCCCTGCTAATTCCTTATCTCTGCTTCAGCATATTGGCTTTCAGAGCCCTCATCTGGGAAACTCATCATCTGTTTGTGTGGAAGTCGCCCTCATACACGCCCTTTGCTTGCGAAGAGCGCGGGGGGGGGGGAAGGCGATGGTTGAGGGGGAGCCAAAGGCATGAGCAGAAAGTGGGTTTGGGATGTGCACGAAGGAGAAGTCAGTCCAGGCTGGAGAACCACAGCCTCCCAGCTGGTGGATGTCAGCACCGGGCATCCCGATTCCCTTGGCGCGGGGAGCGGGGGCAGCTGTCATTGCTGAGCGAGCTGAAGATGGCTTTGTCTCAAGCAGTACGGGTTCAGCCACAGGGGAATTTGCTGGAGTGTTTCTTGCCTCTAATCAAAACCCACATTTTTATGATTGAAACAAAAAGGACATTGAAATTGCAACCGCAGCAAAGAAATAAATTAACTTTTAATGATTTCCTAGCTACTTTCTTACTTGTTTTTGCAGAAGCCTTGCCAGAAAGCTTCAGGGAAAGGAACAGAAGCCATGTTTACTCGGGCCGTGTGTGTTTGTAGGGGCTCCTGTAATAACCCAAGGCTGCAGCCCTCAGCCCATGGGCAGTGGGGGAAGGACATGCAGGTTTCCGTGTTGCTCTCAGCCATCCTGATTCAGTCCACCCGTTGAAGGCAGGAGATGCAGACAATATTTGCAGAGGTTCAGCTGAAGCTGAAAAACTGTCGCAGAGCCACTTGCATTTCTCTTAAGGCATCATAAGACCCTGGTGGCTCTGAAGAGGAACCTGGCAGGAGGTACCACTGCAGAAGATGGCAGATTTGTCCTCTGCATTAGCAGATGTCAGGATCGCTTCAGTACATCACCCAAGTGTTGATGTGAGATATCAGTTTTCTTGGGTGAAGATACTTCGTTTAGAGTTTACTTTAGCTTTTGGTCAGCCCTGAAGTGGTCAGGCAGTTGGACTAGACCATTGTAGGTCACTTCCAACTGGAAAACCTCTCCTCTCCTCTCTTCTCTTCTCTTCTCTCTTCTTCTCTTCTCTTCTCTTCTCTTCTCTTCTCTTCTCTTCTCTTCTCTTCTCTCTCTTCTCTTCTCTTCTCTTCTCTTCTTCTCTTCCTTCTCTTCTCTTCCCTCTTCTCTTCTCTTCTCTTCTCTTCCTTCTCTTCTCTTCTCTTCTCTTCTTTCTCTTCTCTTCTCTTCTCTTCTCTTCCTTCTTCTCTATCTTCTCTTCTCTTTTCTCCCCTTCCCTTCCCTTCCCTTCTCTTCTCTTCCCCTTCTCTTCCCTTCCCCTTCCCCTCTTCTCTTCTCTTCTCTTTCTCTTCTCTTCTCTTCTCTTCTCTCTTCTTCTTTCTCTTCCTCTTCTCTTCCTCTCTTCTCTTCTCTTCTCTTCTCTTCTCTTCTCTTCTCTTCTCTTCTCTTCTCTTCTCTTTTCTTCTCTTCTCTTCTCTTTCTTCTCTTCTCTTTCTCTTCTCTCTCTTCCTTCTCTCCTCTCCTCCTCTCCTCCTCCTCCTCCCTCCTCTCCTCTCCCTCTCCTTCTCCTCTTCCTCTCCTCTCCTCTCCTCTCCTCTCCTTACTCTCCCTCTCCTCTCTCTCCTCTCCTCTCCTCCTCCTCTCCTCTCTCTCCTCCCTCTCCTCTCCTCTCCTCTCCTCTCCTCTCCTCTCCTCCTCCTCTCCTCTCCTCTCCTCTTCCTCCTCCTCTCCTCTCCTCTCCTCTCCTCTTCCTTCCTCTCCTCTCCTCTCCTCTCCTCTCCTCTCTCTCCTTCTCCTCTCCTCTCCTCTCCCTCTCCTCTCCTCTCCTCTCCTCTCCTCTCCTCTCCTCTCCTCTCCTCTCCTCTCGCCTCCAAGAGTTTCCCACTGGGCTGGCACAGGCCCTTTACAAGCTGCCTGTGGGAACATATGTGTCTAGAGCAGTTCCCAGTCTCAACTGTATGGGCTTCTGCAGAAATCAAGTGTGGCCCACCTTAGGAACAAATCAGAAGGATTAACAGATACGGAGGTGAGCTGGGCAGGAATGGCACGTGTGCAGAGAGGAGCTGCGCTCTTCTGATGCTCACTTTGAGGCTGGACATTCTTTGAACTAAAAACATTTCTGCTTCATCTTTTGCAACAACTAAGTTCTGTCATTGATTCAGCCGTCCCACGGCTGATTCCTGAGGAAGGTGGGATGAGGGATCATCGGCTTCCCTCTCTCACCTTATATTGCAATTTTCAGGTGTTCAATTTCTGCAATGTCCTGATGATTCATCCTGACTTTTTAATATCCAAATGGTCACGCAGTCAAGCCCTGAAACGATAAACCCTGAAAGCACACACTGTGCCCTTTTGTAAAGGAAATGTTTGGAAGAGCTCACTACTCCTAAAGAGTTAATTCTGCACAAAAATGTAGGAAAGCTCAAGGTTTTGCCACTTTCTGTGGATTAATATTGTGCTGCACACCTCCTCTCCATGCAACAGCTTTCCCCTTGTCCTTTCAGATTTTCCTCTGGTCCTGTTGAGGAACCTGCGTCATCCCGTCTACCTGCTGGTGGTCTTGGCTCAGGTCAACCTCTCTGCCATGGTTGCTGGTTTAGCAACGTTCATGGGGAAGTTTCTGGAGAGACAGTTCTCCCTCACAGCGTCCTTGGCCAACATGATCATCGGTAAGTGTGGCTGTCAAGGCTTGCCAGCTTTGAGCACCTCTTAGAAAATAATCTAGAGACTGTTAACAAGCATCTCTTCCTCTGGAGCTGGAGAGGAGACCAACTCATTGCATCAAAGGAGCAAAGAAACATCAGATATGAATTGAGCATGTTTCCGTGGTAGGAATTACTTTACATCGATCATCAGTTTAAGTGCCTTTAACGAAGTAGATAGTAAATAATATTAAAAACTGCAGAAATACATGCATGCATTTTGAAGATACTTTGCAGCAAGAGACCAGGCTGGTGTCATAAACGTGTCTGAACTCTTCAAAATGTTTACTGTAGTTAGACTAATTGCTTGTAAAGGGTGGGCTAATTGCTTGTAACAGTTGGGCTAATTGCTTGTAACAGTTGGGCTAATTGCTTGCTGTGGGTATTGTTGGGAAGGAAAGGAGTAAGTGTTGAGCAGGATATGTGCTCATGAGATGAGACTGCTTTCGCTTGTGTTGTAATATCCAGAACGTTCTGCTCGGGGCTAAGGTCTCCCTGTGCGATCTTCTCATGGCAGTAAAAATATGAAGAATAGACACCTTCTCCTATGATCAGTTGGAGAGTTCAGACATCCAGGCGCAGAAGTGCTTTAAATGTATTTTTGAACAAACAGCGTGCGTCCTCAGAGAAAGAGTCTTCTGAAGCCTGCGGCAAATAAACCAGAAGAGAGCGAGCAGAGCAGACTGGCACAGCCCAGCAACCCAGGCTGAACACAGGCAGAAAGGTTAAATGCTGAAGCAGTGGTGTCCTCCACTGATGTGCTCTGCTGAGTTGTTCCCAGGCTTGATTTACCCGCTCTGTTAGAGACGTGCACCGTATTTCTTGCCCAAATTTTTATCCAGCTTTTGTTCCCAGCTACTGAATCTTGCTTTGCCTTTTTCTGTTAGATCAAAAAGCTTCCTGTAGGTGGAAATCCCTTCCTTGTGTGGGTATTCATAGAATCACAGAATGGTTTGGGTTGGAAGGGCTCAAGATCATCCAGTTCCAACCCCCCTGCCATGGGCAGGGACACCTTCCACTACTTGCTCAAAGCCTCATCCAACCTGGCCTTGAACACTTCCAGGGATGGGGCAGCCACAGCTTCTCTGGGCAACCTGTGCCAGTGCCTCACCACCCTCAGAGGGAAGAATTTCTTCCTTAGATCCCATCAAAATCTCCCCTCTTCCAGTTCAAAGCCATTGCTCCGTGTCCTGTCACTCCACACCCTTGTCCAAAGCCCCTCTCCAGCTTTCCTGTAGCCGTTTAGGTACTGGGAGGTGCTGGAAGGTCTCCCCGGAGCCTTCTCTTCTCCAGGCGGAACAGCCCCAACTCTCTCAGCCTGTCTCCAGAGCAGAGGTGCTCCAGCCCTCGGATCATTTTTATGGCCTCCTCTGGACCTGCTCCAACAGCTCCATGTCCTTCTTGTGCTGGGGACCCCAGAAAGTGGGTGTCCAAAAGTGGGGGAGCCGAAGGCAACCCCTCTGTTGATTCTTTGTTGAGTTAAACAGATTGCACTTCTGTACCTGCACTTTGGTAGCCCGTTACAAAGGTGGGTTTTGCAAAAAGCTGAGTCTGTCATGGAAACCTTCACGGTTTTGCAGTGATGGCGACAGAAGTGGGCAAATTACTGCGTTATGCAGAATTCAAATATCCTCTCCTCTCTCGTTGTGCAGAAATTAAATATCCTCATTACTGCGTTATGCAGAAATTAAATATCCACTGTCCTCAGCGATCTGCACTGAAAAACCACATTTGCTGGGAGAAGCATAGATTTTCACTGGTCCTTGCACCTTCCATGCATGGATACATAAGACAGCCAGTTTGCGGTGGGATCCTACTCTTTTATCAAAGCTGCTCTTTCTTAGCATTGTTCCACCAGTCCCTGCAAAAACCTTGGTGCCCTCCCGATCACTGATGCTGGAAAACAAGAACCCAACCACAAACCCTCCGGGCTTTCGCTGTAACGAAGGGACTGGTACGGCTCAGAGGATGGAAAACAAGGACCTGCCTTTCCCTAGGTGCTGTGAACATCCCTGGGGCGATGGTCGGGATTGTGGTGGGTGGTGCCATCCTGAAGAGGTTCCAGATGTCCTTGAGGCAATGCAGCGCCATGTGTGTCCTCGGCATGTTCCTCTGCCTGCTCCTGGCTTTTCCCCTCCTCTTCCTCGGCTGCCCCACGCAGAAGGTCGCGGGTGTTACCTACAGCGAGAGGTACTGACAGCTCCAGCTAGGCTGGGCATGGGCGGTGGGTACCCCCCATCTCCAGCTGGACTCCTTGGAGTGGAGAGGGAAGTTAAGCAGAATAACCAGAAATGGGTTTATTCCCACTTGAGAAAAGAGTTAATGGTGACAAAATGAGGTGAGAAATTAATGCTTTTGTGAATAAACACTGAATCTGCTGTGTCATTGCTCCTTCTAACTTCATTGACCAGTGGTGAAACCCAAAGTGAACGTGTTTTTGGCACAGACAGGGCAAGATTAAAGTTTCATCTTGGAAAGTGCAGGGCATTACTCACAGGCAAATAATTTAGGCAGGGGCCAGCCCTGGGATCATGCCTTCAAAGCCGTGGCTGCTTCCCTACGCAGCTAAACGCGGGCAGGACCTTCTTGTCTTCTCTCAAGGCTTGATCCAAGTTGCTGCAAATTCACATGTTCAGCCTCCCGTGGTCTCAGCGGAAGGTGGCCCGAGCCCTCGATGGGAAGCTCACCACCTCCCACAGCATGGTGTTGCACTACCCCAAGACCTCATGTTTGGGGCCAAAAATGAAGGAAGTGGGTGACTCCCTCGACCATTCGTGGTCAGGATGCTTTGCCCAGGCAGAGCAAAGGCTTGGAGGGGTTATAGCGGAATTTCTGTGGGTCCTCACTTACACACAGGGAAGTTTTTTTAAGCAATTGAGTGTTTCTTTACTAATCTCAACATACATGCAGTGTGTTTTCTAGATAAGATGCGTATTAATGATGTTTAATCAAGATTTCCTTCCTGCTGTAGCTCTGAATTTGGACACCACACCTTGGAGTGCCACCTCCGGTGTAACTGCCCCGAGAAAGTCTATAACCCCATCTGTGGCTCCAACGCTGTTGAATACATCTCACCCTGTTCCGCCGGCTGCCGAGTCGTGAATATCAACGCAGATGACAACTCAGTCCTGGTGAGTCATTCCCGCTGTGCCGGAGTCCTGGCTGGCGATGGCTGATGAGGGATGACCGATGCAGGGCTCATATCTGGCAATTGAGTTTTCTGATGTTCGTTAGTGTTGGACAAGCTCTCCGTGACCCTGTGGGATGAGCAGGGGAAGGTTGAGAATGTCCCAGGAAAACTCCTTGTAGATGATGTCTCTCAGCACTCTCCAGTATAACTCTCCAGTAAAGGTCCTTGGCCAAGGCAGCAAGCAGAAACCTTTTAGGTATCCAGCCTTTTAGGATATCAAGGTGTTCTTCCCCATCCACTGCTCCACCCCAGGTCAGGTTTTGCTCCAGGAAACCCTAGCTTCAATATCTCCCTTGCTACCCAGCAGCTTGAGTGGACTTTTTGCGTGGATGATGCAAGGACCTTCTGCTTTCCCTTCCCACCTAAACGATGACCAACAAGGTCACCTTTCTTAGCTGTGTTTCCTGTGGTGGGACAGGAGGACGTGCAGTATGGGAAGGGCTAATCACAGCATGACCTTAAGTCATAGAATCATAGAATTATAGAATCATAGAATCATAGAATGGTTTGAGTTGGAAGGGACCTTCAAGATCATCCAGTCCCAACCCCCTGCCATGGGCAGGGACACCCTCCACTACACCAGGTTGCCCAAAGCCCCATCCAGCCTGGCCTGGAACACTGCCAGGGATGGGGCAGCCACAGCTTCTCTGGGCAACCTGTGCCAGTGCCTCAGCACCCTCAGAGGGAAGAATTTCTTCCTTAGATCCCATCGAAATCTCCCCTCTTTCAGTTTAAAGCCATTGCTCTGTGTCTTATCACTATATACCCTTGTAAAAGGTCCATGGATGGTTCTTGTAGTCGAGGGTTGCTTTCTCCATGGAGTGAGTCAATCCACTTCCAGGCTCCTGCTGTGAATTGCTCCTTGAATAGGAACCTATTGTCACCAGGCTTTCAATTTAGGCATCATGTGCCTGAAAGTTCTCTGAAACTGGATGGAGTCTGAGTGTTTCCATTTTTGTAGGGTGGTGAAGGCAAAATGTCCTTGCAGATGGTGTGCATTGTCACATACCTCGATGTCTTGCAGCGAGTATCACCCAGGCTGCTCACCCAATAGTATTTGCTTGGGCTTGACTGCTCAAAGCCTAAAATGAACAAACTATGTATTTGTTTTTTGATTGAAGCAAAATGCAAAACTGTAACTGGTCCAAACTGGCCTCCTGCAGAGCGGAGGCAAATGCCAGCTGTGAATATTCAACTGATATTGAACCAACTGCAGAAGCAGCCTGGGTGTTTCCACCATATAGCTGGTTTCAGCTGTGCTGCATCTATAGATCATGTATAGGGATGAAGAGAGAGAAGGCAGATCCTGCTTTTGGGGACTCAGGGGGCAACTCTGTGTGCTCTGGGCAAGCCAAGCCCGGAGGGACCATCGCCCCAGTACACACAGCTCTGACATTTGCAGACCTTCACCGAATGCTCTGGGAGGGCCTCATTAGAGCAATGCTATTCCACCTTTCAGCCTGCAGATTTTCAGGTTAAAAAGTCACCATCTAGTTGCCATGTGCATCCTCTCCATAAGTACCAGTTGCCAAACTAAGTGTCTGCATGAGAGGATAATTTAGTGGGAGAGTCCCAATGTGGGGGCTGGAGAAATGGGATTTGCTCTTGGATTTCCCTTTGTTTGCAGACCTGAGCAGGTTATTTTGCTGCCGTGTGCTTCTCTTTCCTCTGCTGCTCCCTGCCTGCCACCAAAAGCCTGCTAGGGCTGGGTTTTCCCAGTGCCAATTTTCTCGTGGGTCTCCAGACAATACAGTTCAACAAATAAATAAAAAGGAAATCTTTGCCAATTCAAATACCTGTCTGAAAAATGTGAGCAATCCATACAGGGTGAGTAGTTTTCCGTTGTGTTCTTGGCACAGGATATAATGGCAGCATGGCACCGACATTTAGCAGCATTTTGTTAATTAACAACACTTCATTTTAATAGCAATTATGTTTTCTGTCAGAGCTTAGTCCCAAAAGTGCTTTTCTGCATCCCTGTGCCTGCCTTTTGTGCAGCGGATCCTTCTCAACTGCTTCTTCCTCCTCAAAGATGCCCCCAGCCCTTTGACATCCTGTGCTCCTGAGCCTGACCCACTCCTACGTTCGTTATACGTATAATTACGTGTAGCCACACACTACAACAAAATCAGGGCTCCCTTGATGGTGCCATGCAAACGCTGCTTGGTAAAGCCAGCATTAGCTCTTCCTCTCATCCTTGGATAATTTGCTGGATCTCCTCTCCATCTATTGATGCATCATGACCCCATTTGAGTTGTCTGAGAGCTTCTTCTGCACAGGGACTGTACCTCAGCACGTTGTTATAAATGCCAAGCCACATGCCAGCGTGCAGCAGCCAGAGGACGTCGCATCTCCCTCTGGGTCGGAGGAGCTCATGGCACACGGTCATGTGGGCACAGATGCTGATTTCTGATCCTGGGTCATCCTGGACTAGGAGCCAAGCTCAGGTGTCCACAGAGCAGCCTCTGCTGTTGGGTATTACCTGTTGCAGGAAAGGAAAAATGAAATGATTGCATTTTATTGCATTCCTCCAGCTCCTGCTTTGTCTGCTGTATTGCACTTCTCTCGCTGTTTTTGCCAGTGCAGGGACCTGCTGCCTACCCCTTTCCATGTCCCAAACACCTGGGATTCTAGAAACCCTCCCAGTGTGCAGGAAAACCTGCAATTTTGTGCTCAAAAACACAACAGCAGGACCCTGCAAACTTTGCCTGAAAGCAAGACCCTGCAGTGACAACATTTTAGTTCTTTGCTGTTTGTTCAGGTCCAGCGTGCCCCGTCGAAGCGAGGTGGCCACGGGGACGGCACGAATCTCCGTGCCATGGGGGTCCTGGGTGTCCAAGCACCGCTCTGCTCTCACCGTGCAATGGCCAAGGTGGGAGCAGGGACATCCCTCTGCTGCTGTCTGGGTCAGATCCGAGCTGGTCTGTACACACCCCAAAATTTAGGGTATAGGAAGGTCCCAGCTGGGGAAAAAAAAAGAAAAAATAAGACAGCATCAGGCAGAGTTTGATGGGAGCAGCTTTCTCTCTTAAGAAAACAGTTGCTAAGTGGTGCTCTTGGGGATGTTTGATGCACGACCCTGAAAAACCCGGGGGTGGACACGTGCCAACCGACTGACTGTCCCTGCCCAGAAACCACAGCCCTGGTTTCAGGGCTGCTGTTGGTCAGTCTCCTCTCCCAGCTTCACCGGGTGGTTTTTCCCAGCCCTGGTGCTGTGTCAGCCTCGTGACGATGCATCTCATGGAGATGGGCCACCGGTGGCTTTGTGGCTTGCCTTCTCTGCTCAGAGGTTTTTGCAGCCAGGGGTCATGCTCCCTGCTCTAAAATCCTCTGAGGTTTTGAATAAAAGGGACAGAGCCCTGTCTTGTGCCTCCATCGCTCGCATCTCCAGCCCTTTGTCTCCATTTGGCTTTGTGCGAGTCCCCTGAATATCATGACTGATTCTCTGTAAAAGGTGGCAGTCGCAGAGATGGAGCAAGTTTTCATTTATCTGATTGCATGTTTGTTAACTGCTTTGGCCCAAATTCATCTCAGCTACCATAGGCACTTATCTGTGATGGGTCCTCTGAAGACTCACCTCTCCCTCATGGCTGCAGAAGGAGCCCAGATGATGAATTTCATAGAATCACAGAATGGTTTGGGTTGGAAGGGACCTCAAAGATCATCCAGTTCCAACCCCCTGCCCTGGGCAGGGACACCCTCCACTACACCAGGTCGCTCAAAGCCTCATCCAACCTGGCCTTGGACACTTCCAGGGATAGGGCACTTCCCCAGGCACTGATGTGGGAACAGGGATTTGGGAGACCCTGGGGTGCTCCTGCCCCTGGGAGCACCCTTCTGCAAACTGGCATCTCGCTGGGAATCTGTCCCCCTCCAGCAACTCTGAGATCATGCTCATTTTATTTAAAGGTCTTTTCCAAAATAATGAGGTTTCTTGTAAAAAAAAAAGAATTATGACTAAAATTTGGAGAAAAATAAAAAATCCATATTGCTTGCCCCAGGGCATCTTTCCTTTTTCTCACTCTGAGCTGGATATTTATGACCCTCTCTCAAAGGTGAGGTTTTGCATTTTCCCCTAGCGAGTGTTTTCTGATTTAATACTCCCCTGAGCTTGGGCTTTGACTTTGATTGGCAGCTCTGCTCAACACGTAGCTCCTGGATGAAGGGTCTCACAGCAGGAGACAAGCTGGGTACAGGTGATGGAGCCCAGGCTGCTCCTCTGGGGATTTCCTCCAAAAGATTGAAGATAGGCCAGTAAGCTCACATCAGACTTGAATGTTTTATCAGCTGTGGATGAGTTTTTTTCCACGCCAAGGGTCCAGATTTATGGAGGATGCCAACACACTCACCCGACAAACCACAGCGTTGAAATAAACCTGTGCATAATAATAAACCTGTGCAACCTGAGAGAGCTGGGGCTGTTCAACCTGGAGAAGAGAATGCTCCGGGGTGATCTTATAGCAGCTTTCCAGTACCTAAAGGAGCTACAGGAAAGCTGGAGAGGGACTTTTGACAAGGGCATATAGTGATAGGACAAGAGGCAATGGATTTAAACTGAAAGAGGGGAGATTCCGATGGGATCCAAGGAAGAAATTTTTCACTCAGAGAGTGGTGAGGCACTGGCACAGGTTGCCCAGAGAAGCTGTGGCTGCCCCATCCCTGGCAGTGTTCAAGGCCAGGTTGGATGAGGCTTTGAGCAACCTGGTGTAGTGGAAAGTGTCCCTGCCCATGGCAGCAGGTTGGAACTGGATGATCTCCAGTACCTCAAGGGGGCCTACAGGAAAGATGGGGAGAGGCTATTCGGGAGGGCCAGTTGTGATAGGACAAGGGGTAATGGTTTTAAAATAGAGGGAGGTAGATTCAGATGGGATATTAGGAAAAAATTTTTTACCATGAGAGTTGTAGAACACTGGAACAGGTTGCCCAGAGAGGTGGTGGATGCTCCATCCCTGGAGACGTTCAAGGCCAGGTTGGACGAGGCCCTGAGCAACCTGATCTAGTTGGAGATATCCCTGTTCCTTGCAGGGGCGTTGGACTAGATGACCTTTGAAGGTCCCTTCCAGCCCTAAACATTCTATGATTCTATGATTCTATGATCTTTGAGGTCCCTTCCGACCCAAACCGTTCTGTGATTCTATGCCGATGGGACCTGGTGGGACAGGAACCTCCTTTCAGAGATGGCAGCATGTTGGAGGCTGGAAACAAGGATGGGAAAATGTATTCCTTCATCCACTCAGTTTATCTCCAGCCAACTTTATCACATATGTTTCTTTTTTTCCTCTCCTGCTCCTTGAAGTGTTGAGTGCTAATTACTGCTAACTGTTTACAGACAAAACCTAATCACCCTCCCTCCCTATGACAGCTGGCAGCTATCCCTGGTATCTCCATAGCCTTGAGCAGATGACCATCCTCTGGGTTTTTTCTCCTCTTTGCAGAACTACACCAGCTGCAGCTGCATCTCCGAAAACGGGCTCGCGGGATTTGCCAAGCCCGGGACCTGCGGCACCGGCTGCTCCCACCTCTTCCTACCCTTTGTGGTCCTGTCCTGCCTGGCGGGAATCCTAGCCAGCACATCCCACACGCCGTCCTTCATGCTCATCCTCAGGTGAGCAGACTGGGTTGGCCATGGTCTAGGTGCAACCCCTCCTTTAAGCACAGCAGAACAGGCATCCAGAGGTTGTGTTTGGAAAACCAAAGGGTCCTTGGATGGTGGCGGAAGGTTTTCTCCAGCTGAAGGACTGGAGGATTAAATCAGCCCTGTATTGCACCTCGTGCCCAGTCCTCTGATTGCTTTTACGT
The DNA here is from genome assembly GCF_009769465.1 of Tauraco erythrolophus. Classification (NCBI taxonomy): domain Eukaryota; kingdom Metazoa; phylum Chordata; class Aves; order Musophagiformes; family Musophagidae; genus Tauraco; species Tauraco erythrolophus. The sequence continues at coordinate 136,734,122 of NC_141465.1, read as the reverse complement.
GGTTTTTGCACGTGTTGGTGCATGGAATGGTGAGCAGAGTTTCCCTGCTCCTGTCATCTGGCAGTGCATGTGGTTGTCCATCTTCTAAGCTATGTCTGTCTCAGGAGCAGGCTGTGCTTTGCTAGCAAAGCTGGGTCTTCACCCAGCATGTCTGAGCAGGACAGAAACATGGAACGTCTCCAGTCTCATATGTTGAAGCAGGGGAGACCTTCAGGACTTCTCTTGGAGACCCTGTGCTAACAGAGCTCCTGCTGCCCTGAGACTGCAAAGGCTCTTCCAAGGTCTCCTTGGCTGTTGCTGCTGAATGCCCTAGGGAGTTGAGTAGCAAGTAGAGATTTCGGGCTGCTGGAGGATTTATCATGGAGCCACCAGTGCTGCATGGCCAATTGCTCTTGCCAGCAACGTGGTGTCCACCAACAGGCTCAGGCAAGGAACAGCCGGTAGGTTGGTGGATGTCACACTGAGCCAGGCACCCACGGCACCTCCACCCACCCATGAGGCCCTGGGGCTTGCAGGAACCCCACATTGCCTTCAGCACCCCCCATCTGTGGTCTCAGCACAACCTTCAGATGCAGCAGCCACCCCTTTCCTTCTCCCCACCCACGGCTGACACCTCAATAATGAGATGCACCATTAATTAATTTAGCACGGCAGTACTTTTTAATGCAGCTCCCTGTTTAGTAAAGAAGTTTAATTACCTTCTTTCCTTCTGATGGATCTGGCTTGAACACAGCCTCCCTTCCCAGTGCTGAGAAGCAATTAGGACTCCAGTTTCACGCATCCTTGGAAATGTTGGCCTTGACACAAGCCCTGGGCTGGTGGGGCTGGAGCCTGGGATGGGCAGGAGAGGCTGAGGCTGGGGCTGTGCTGGGAGAGAGAGGAAAGCCATGGAGAAATCTCTGTATTAGTTTATAAATGATATTTCCAAGCATATTGTGGTCAAAGCACTCAGAACAGTTGCTTTTTAGGGAAAAACTGTGGTTAAATATTGTTTTTACCTTGACTCCCAGATGTTATTAAATCACCTTTTATGCCATGAGGGAGCTACACATACAACAGGCATGCAGAGAGGAAAGGGAAGCTGAATTCCCTGAGGTGGGATGACCCTGGGGGGAGCCCTTTGCCACCCAGTCATCTTCCATGTGTGACCCACAACATATTTCCTGCTGCAGGAACCACAGCCTGAAATATTTATTTCAGAAAACTAAGGTGCCACCAAAATACACACCAGGACATCCCACCTCAAAACCCCTCCACTTCCTCAATGGATAAATCGCTTTTCTCTTTCAGTTGCTAAAAGCATCCCCTGTATTGCTTGTGTTCGGCAGAGCCAGCAGATCTATTGGTTTCTGTTTGGTTTATCCATCTGGATTTTTTTAAATTAAAAGCAAAAATACTGAGCTGAGCTCCTCCCTGTCTCTTACAGAGTTGGGAAGGTTTTGCAGGTCAAGACAAAGCTTCTAGCCCTAATGGATGAAACATCATCGTTTGTGCTGACGCTAACGGGAGCTGCCTGGGGTGCTTGGTGGTTGGGTTGAAGGATGACTCTTTGGATGAGGTGCCATAAGGCTTCCTGTGATACCAGGGAGGAAATGCCAGAGGGCACGCTTTCCGTTTTGTTTTTTTTTCAGGAGCATCCAGCCTGAAGACAAATCGTTTGCAGTTGGGATACAGTTCATGCTGCTGAGAGTTTTAGGTAAATTAAAGCGTGTTGAAGTGCCGTCCTGGAAAAATCGTGGCGGCTCTTGGGGATTCGTGGGGATTTCATCCCTGAGCAGCCCCAGGGCTGCAGAAGTGCTGTTAGTTCAGAGTTTCAGACTGATCAAAGCCTGTCCTGAGCCAGGCAAAGATGCTGCCTTGCAGGATCTGGGGGGCTGCACGTGGTGGGGAGGGGACAAGGCACATCTACACACCTAAATAAAAAGGCAGGGAGTAAGTGGAGGACAACCCTTGGCTGCGTGCAGATACTGCCATGTTTTCCTCCAGAAGACCAGGGTGGCTGCAAACCATGTCCTGGGATCCCACTAGTTATTTTTCTAGTGGTGGAAAGGGAAGGAGCACGCATGCACAGTGCATGGAGGTGAGCATCATTCCTGGGTCCCTTATCAAAGAGCAATAAGAAAGAAGGACCATTTTGCATCTTGGTGGCTTGCAAACACCCAACTAGCCCTTAGTGCGCTGTGCAGGACCAGTAGCTTCATGGGTCACAGCAAAGACGACCATCTCCAGCCACTTTCCACCCTAAGACACGGGAAAGCAACCAGGGTTGGGTCTGTCCCAGCAGAGGTGCTCACATAATATAACAAACCCTCCTCTGACCCTCTGCTTCCAGCGTGGATGCCGGGGCCAGTTCTGTACGGCAGCGCCATCGACACGACCTGCATCCTCTGGGAGAAGAAGTGCGACAGGAAGGCAGCCTGCAGATACTACGACAATGACCTCTTCAGGCAAAGGTAGGGATGGGCAGTCGGGGGCTCAGAGAACAGAGGGAAATCTTGGAGAACGTGGCATCAGGCCATCTCTGACTTGGGATAAGTTGATGTATATGCCATGGCGAGCAAACAGGGACACTTGAAACCCCCAGGCCCCTCTTAACTTCCAGCAGTGCCCAGGAATGGTTGGGAAAGTCGTTGGCGCAAAACAAACCCTTCCAAGGACCTTGCTAACTTGCTGCTAGAGACCACAGAGGTCCACTTCCAGAAGCACTCTCTGTGTTATAGTGAGAACAATGGTTCGCTGGAACAACCTCCCCAGGGGCGTGGTGGAGTCCCCCATCGCTGGAGGCTTTCAAGATGCAATTGGACAGGGTGCTAGATAATCCCATCTAGGACCCCTTTCCCACAAACATTGGACCAGATGATCTTCTGATGTCCCTTCCAAACTGGGCTATTCTATGATGCTTATTTCACCGACATAGGCACAAGCAGCCTATCCTGACGCTTTCTCCATGGAGGCAATGCAGCAGCAGGGGTGACCCCAGCCCCAAATCTGCCTGTGAGGTGGTGCAGGATCCATGCAGGGTGCCTTGCACCCTGGGGTTCATCTTCCAACAGAGCAGCCCTCTGAGGGTGATGAGGCACTGGAACAGGCTGCCCAGAGAAGCTGTGGCTGCCCCATCCCTGGAAGTGTTCAAGGCCAGGTTGGATGAGGCTTTTGGGCAACCTGGTGTAGTGGAAGGTGTCCCTGCCCATGGCAGGGGGGTTGGAACTGAGTGATCTTGAAGGTCCCTTCCAACCCGAAACATACTGTGATTCTGTGACACACAGAGGACACCAAATCCACGCCATGAACTGTGGGGAAGCTGGAAGGGAGCTGTAGGTGGTCTTCCATCCCTGTTGCAAATTCTTCGTTAAACGACTCCCTGCCCAGTAGCTGCAGCAAGACCTCTTTACTCTCAACCCCACGACATGTTTTTATTTCCATTCTTTTTGCCACGAGATACGATCCTGGTATCAGGATCCAAAGATCCAAAAGAGAAGCAGCTATTTCTAGCTATGCCTCTTCTTTCTGCCACCCTTCTTGGGACCTAGGCTCGCAGCTGTTGCTTGCCCGCTGCTGAACGTGCCCAAGGAGCCCATCCTCATGCTCAGTATCTGCTGGGTGCCTGGGGACACTGGGTGTTGGTGCTTGATGCACATAGGAACTGCCTTGCTACCTTGATTTATTGTGTTTCCACACCACAGGTATCTTGGTCTCCAGTTTTTCTTCGAGGTGGGTGCTTTCCTGTGCTTCGTGACCGTGTATGTGATTCTCAGGCGGCAGGAGAGGGAAGCCAGCAATGCAGCAGAGACAAAGGCAGACCCAGAGAAGGAGAAACTGGCTGGAAACTCCATAAAGAGCCCAGAATCCAAAGTGTGATGCCAAAAATGTGAATTGCCATATGTGTCCAGGGAGGTGAAGCCATGTGAATCAACCCACACTTGAACTGTGAAGGATGGATGCTTGGAGCGATGGACGATGGGGCTGCTTCCTAATCTTCTGGGTGGGATGTACTACTCCTGTACTGCCGTGGGAGTCTGTCCATATGCTGTTCTATCCCTGCCTCCTCCACCTCAGTGGTGCAGCTTGCTCCTTCACGTGGGTTAGTCCACACACATTAACCTTTGGACACTGCAGTCTTCTGGATTTATGTCCTCCAAAGCGTTTGTTCCTGCTGACCATCTTGGTGATGCCAGCACTGAGCATTAACCGTATAGCTGAAGGGTTTTTTTTTGTTTGTTTTTTGTTTTTTTTTTTTAATAAATCGTTCTTAAGAAATGGTTTTGTACTGAACCAGTACGTCTCCATGAATGATGGTCTGTCCTTGCCCCCAAAACATGAGTTATTCTTGTTCCTTTTGCTCCCATGGTGTTAGAAGGTCTCTCCTCCTTGAAGGCTTCAGCTGACATCGATGGGTGTTTTGTCCCAGGCTGTGGACCGTTGCAAGGACCAACTCACACACTTCACCCAGCTGCTGCGTAAATACCGTTTAGGTGGTGAGGGACAGGGATGAGGGTGCTGGGGAGGGGAGGACACCAAAAGGAACCGCAGGTCCAGCCCAGGAAAGCAACTCCAGTATCCTCAGACTTGCTGCGCGTTGGCAGCACAGACACGTTTTGCAGCAACAACAATAATTATTATTATTTTTGCATTATCAGTACTTGTCACAGGAGCTTACGGAAGCATGTGAGTGTTAAGGTTCCTTCCCGTTTTCCCATTTGAGAACGGCAGAACTTTTCCCAGGGCTGCAGGACCACAATGGGAGGTTGAACACAGCCTTCTTGCAAACTGGGCAGAGCTCATGGCTAAGCCATTTGACCACAGAGCCAGACACCCTTGCTGTGCTCCTTGAAGGGGCTACTGTCAGAGGCAGCTTTAATTACGGGGTGGAAGTCGAGCCTGGTGTTATTTTGGTGCAGCTGCCTCTATTTTCTGCATTCTTCCCATCAAGGATCTCCTTTCCACTCAAGTGCAAATTGTGTTGCTGGTCTTCTACCATCACCGTGCAACCACAGGCCATTGGGTAACCCGTAATTTTTGGCTCCGGAATGGAATTCAGTAGAGAACCCGAAACTTCCAAGTTCAGCTCAAATATGCAGAAGAAAAGAAAACCCACAAAAACCACACAAAAAGTGCAGAAAACTCATTAACTCCTCACACCCTGGCAGCTGGTCCTATGGTAAGGTGTGGGGTGAGCAGAGAAGTACCGTGGTGGAGGGTGGAAAGGCCAGTGGTTAAGTGGCTGGTTTAGACATTTCACCAGACTGCCCAGCCGTTTTGAGAGACCCAATTAACACAACTCAGAGTAACAGACTAATTATTATATTTTTAGGAGTTTTTTGGTGTATTTTTGTGCAGTGTGTTTTGTTCATTGAGGAGATGGTTAAGAGACTCTACAGCCCTGTTCACAGGTACCTACACACAGAAGTGACTTCTGGCTTAAAAGAAGGTGTTACAAGACAGATGTAGGAGGAGATGCTGGAGAGATGTAGGTGAACCCATTCAAGGAAGGATCAGTAGCACATGCTCACAATGAGCGTCAGAAAGCCAAGTCTGGGGGAGTTCTGCACTATTCTCAGTTTTCAAGCCGTCAGTAGGTAGCATCTGTTTCTAAAACAGACCAGGAATAGGAATGAAGTTCTTTGGATAGGAGTAGGGAAGAGATGGGCCATGATGCTCACAGCAGTCACTCCAGCTCTTGGCAGCCCATGGATCTGCGGCATCCTCACTGCATCCGGCGGAGAAGAAGGTTCTTTCCTGGCTAAGTACAAGTCCTCGGCTCGCAGACGGTTTCCTGCCTCGTTCAGCACAACCTCAAGTCGCTCCAGGGTACTTTCCAAACCACAACAAACTAATAACAACACAATTTGTTTTGTATGGCATGAAAAGTCAAGAGCTGCAATGTTCTTTGCCAGGAATACGCCCGGACGGGGTTGTAGAATGACTTTATAAAGTCAAAAAGGCTGCACCTCCCTAACATTAGGAGAACCAACTTCAGACAAGGACCAGACCATGCTCGAGCACCAGGGCAGCACAGCCTGCCCAGTGGCCACTGCACAGGTCTGAGGAGTCCTGAGCTACTGGGGACTCTACACCCGTTTTCCACTTGGAAAACTCCTGTCACAGCACACAGAGATTTTTCTCAGGCGATGCACAAGCTGGTACAGCCTAAACTCTTCTTTTCCTTATTACCCCTCCAGCAGAGGAGAGTTCCCTGCTGTTAAGCATCCAAGGCAACTGGAAACAGTGTGTCTTAGCTTTGTGGTCAGCTATAGGCCTGCTATTACCTATCTGCTGTGATAATTTCCATTAATTTGGGCTGGAGTTTCTATAAAGAGGAATAAATCTCATTTTCCCCTTCTCCTCCTCTGTGCTCTTTCAGAACACTCTTGAAAGGGACTGACTTGAAGAGAAGGTTAAAAAGAGGCATTTTGGAAAGGCGAGCTCCTGTTGTCAGCAGGGAGGGAGATAAAAACCTGGAAATATGAAACAGTTGTCAGCACCAAGGTAGGAGGAGGAGTGTTTGATGGAGAGCAAGAAGCAGACAAGTAGAGGACTGCAAAAAAAAAAAAAAAACCCAAAAAAAAGGAAAGCAAAAGAAAGTGTAGCATCAGCAAAATCCACCCTATGCTGTTATGCTTTGCCAGGTTTTCCCCAGAGGAGATAATCCCCTGGAGATTGTTTAAAATAGATCCTACAAGGCACTTAAGGACATACCTTAGGCAACAGCCATAAATTGCAGAGGGAAGGTTAACATGAGTCAACCCAGCTTTGTCGTAAATCCATTGACTTTCTCCTGTCTTGCTCCTTCGTGTTCCAGGAGGGCTAAAGAAGATCACCTAGAGCAGGGCACATAAAGCAAAGATGTCCAGACCAGGTGCTGAACCCACTGCATGTTTCTGAGCAGCACTTTGCAGTACCAGGGGATCACAGATCTGAGGGTAAAACAGTGCCTTTAGGGCGGGTGAAAATCACAAAAGGTCAAGAGGATGAGTTAGAACAGGGGGCTCCAACTATGAGGAGGCTTTGCAAGGTGCAAGGAAACTGGGCGGGTGGCACCAGCTCCAGCAAAGGCAGAAAGCTGGTTAGCGGAGACAGACAGCTCTGCAGGATGTCATCTCCAGGGCTGGGACATGTTTTTGTGTAGAGTTATCACTTTTGAATCACTCTGCTCCTGTCAATCCCTTGCAGATTCATATGCTGCCTACAGCATCTTTTCAGCATGTGCTGAGGCCCTTTATACACATGTTTTTAACGTGCCCAAAGAACTGAAGTTCTCAACACATTCTTTTAGCCTCTGTCTCTACAGATGAAGCCAACTCCTAGACCTTTGTGTGACCCAGCACAGAGAAGCTGTGGCTGCCCCATCCCTGGAAGTGTCTTTTCCACAACACCCGACAGCAGCTGTTTTCCCCATCCATCAATGAAGTCACATTTTCGCTGATCTTTTTTTGACAAGTAGAATACTCATAGGATCCCTTTTTTCTTACCACATTGTTCCTCCTTGGCTTTGGTCTCCAGCTGGGCTTTGATGCTCTGGATTGTGTCCCAGGTGACGCATTTGCACTCCTCCTCTGTTGCCTGGCCTCATTCCTGTTCTCTTCTTGAGTTTTAGCTCATCAATAAGCTCCTCATCAACATCCTTCCCCTGAAACTACTGTTCTTCCTGCCCAGGATGATGACTTGTCCTGGGTTCTTAAAGTTTTCTTACAAACAACCCTACTCTGCTGGGAACCCCAACCCTCCATGACTGCTCCTGGGGGATTCTACGTAGTAAATCTCCAAACAAGCCAAAAAAAAAAAAAATCTGCTCTCCTGAAGCCCTGAGACATAACTGCCGCTCATCTTCCTACCCTTCCTCCAGATCCTGAGCTCACCCATCTCATAGAAGCCGCAGCCCTGGCTGCCTCTGTGGACAGATTTGCTGTCAGTTTTTCTCTGGGATGAAGCATCACCTTCCTCATCCCCTTGTGATACATGAGTGAGTCCCAAACAGAACTCCAATTAAAGTTTGCAATTTATTAGGCGAATAAAAGCAAGCAAACAGCGCTGGGTGCGCCGGGAGTCTCCGCTCCAAGACGCACACCCGCCGTGGGAGTTTTCTTGTATTTATACAAACACACTCATAACCCCCCCAAAAAAGTCAGTCTCTCCCAGGAGATCATTTCCATAGTCCCCGCCTCAGGGTCTGCCTTGACACGCTTTCTGGTGGTCGTGGGCAGGGATCTTCAGGATGAAGGCCAGAGGTCTTCCTCACATGGGCAGGGGTCTTCAGGATGAAGGCCAGAGGTCTTCCTCACTGTGCGCTTTTCACCTCTTTCCTAAAATTCCTGATTTGGCTGCGTTTGCAGAGCCAAACTGGTCCCAGCCTGGCCTGTCCTTGAGTGGACATCTGGTGGTCTCCTTCCTGTCGCTGTCTGAAGACAAGTGTTAGTTCTTGTTAGTCCTTATCTTGCCCACATGGGCTAGTTTTTGTCTCCCTTCCTTCTTACAGATGTGTGGGTCATGAGTTACAACTTTGCTGGCATTTGTCTTATCTCTCTCACCAGCTTCCTTCCTGGGCAGCCAGCAGGGACTGGGACTTCACGACATAATAAAGGCAAGCAATAATTCATACAGCAGTTAATGTAGCAGTTAGTATTTAATATTTAAACAATAACTTGTTAGTATTCAATATTTAAACAATAACTAATATATACCCTCTTATGTGATTTCTTGTATTTCCTTTATCAGTTCCCCCTTTTTATTAAATCAAGTAAATTCTTTTACTTGCGATATAACATTTTGTGCATTGAAGATTCCCTCTTAAACATGCACCAAACCCATATGTACAGCAGTGTCAGTGACAATATTAAAGCAGTTGTAGCTACTAACAGTATTATAACAGGATGTTTTAAATGACTGAAAGGTGGTGAAGGTGAAGGTGACCATCTGAAGAGTGGTTCCCGGCATTTATGCTCTCCATCTTTTTCTGCTTTTCACCATTTCCTTTTATTTCGTTTTGCATCATGATGAACTGTCACCAGAGCTCTCTGCTCTGCAGTGACAGAGCATTCTGTGTATCACTCTGGTGGTTGGCAGCATCATGAGGCATTTTGCAGGTTCACGTTTTTGCATTTTACAGAGATCTTAAACTAAGATCATCACTTATCTTGAATAGGCACACCCTGCTCCTCAACACCTATTTGCACATCCATTGTCCCATATTGACACGAATCAAATGAACATTTTTCACACCCTGTATCCTCTGCACCAGGAAATTATTACCTGTCTGGGCTTTTCCCCTTGGCTGGAAGGATGGAGATGACTATGTGGGTCCCCACTCCCTCACGCCCTGAATGCTGTATTCACCTAGGTCTGCTAATGGTGTCCCCTCGCTGAGACACTGATGCCCACATGGATGACAGCCATGGGAAGCTGGAATTTTCACAGAATCACAGAATGGTTTGGGTTGGAAGCGACCTTCAAGATCATCCAGTTTCAACCCCCTGCCATGGGCAGGGACACCCTCCACTACACCAGGTTGCCCAAAGCCTCATCCAGCCTGACCTTGAACACTTCCAGGGATGGGGCAGCCACAGCTTCTCTGGGCAACCTGGATGAGAAATTTGTATGAGCCTTAGCAACTTTTTCCATAACATCATGGATCTGGGCTCCAGGTAAGCAGCAAACCTCCCTGAATGACAGCTCTAGTCAGCAGGTTGGTGCCTCCTACCACCTGAGGTTTCCAGCCCAGAGCCTTCCCCTGATAGATTCAGTTCCTCCTCCTCTGTTACCAGCCCTGAACCCATTTTCTTGGAAGATCTAACACCCAGCCTCATGCATTTTCTGCCCAGTCCTAGAAAGCTTTCTGTGCCAACAGCTGCACAGCATCCCTTGATAGCCAGAAAATTGCGATGTTGGTAGAGCAGTTGTACCCAGGAAAGTGAGGCACCACCCCAAAGTACCTCAACAAGTTACTGTATGTCACCTTCAAACCAGAAAGAGTTGAGACACCACAACAAAGCTGAACCACTTCTCTCAGAGCTGGCCTTCTCCTTTTGCCCATGCTGCCCAGCCCAGTAGTCATAGCACTGGGAAGCCCTTCAGAATAACCAGCTCAGATCTTCTCCTTTGCAAAATTAACAGATTTCCACTTGTCTTCCCTTGGGAGACATGGGGGAAAACCTGATTATTATCATTTTGACAGCAACCATTTACCCTTTGTCCTTCCCTGTTCTGGAGTAAACAAATCCAACAGATTCAACCTCTCCCTCTAGCTCGTGTTTTCTAAATCCCTAATAAATCCATTGCTGTCTCCTCTGGTCTCTATCTAGTTCCTTCATACGTCTCTGGAAGTGCAGCACTGTCGAGGTTTTTTTTTTTGGACTGAGGGTCGAGACAAGAACCGAAAAGGGAGCACCCACCAAACATGGTCTCGGGCAAAACATGACTCAGGCTTACTTCTTAAAACGAAATAATTTATTAACAGTTACAAGAGACACAAGGGAACAAGAAAACCGGTTACTTGAGAGGAGAAAAGAGAAAACAAGGCCCGATCTTAAAACAACAACCTCCCCACCCCCTATTTTCCTTTCGTTCCTGGCTCTGCCTTCCCCCCAGCGGCGCAGGGAGACAGGGAATGGGGGAGTGCAGGTCAGTTCATCCATGTTGTTAACTGCCGCTCCTTTCTTAAAGGAGGAGGAGTCTTTACACCATTTTTTCCCTTGCTTCGGTGGATCCCCTACTCACAAAGAAAAAGTCCCCAAACTTTTCCAAAGTAAGTCCTGCCCGCAGGATTGCAATCCTCCCCATGGATCGCACCAGTTCGGGCTTTACCAGTCTCGGCCTCTTAGGGAGCTGCTGCCACTCGCGTCGGCGTGGGTCGTCCCACGGTCTCCAGATGCCTCCACGACCTCGTCGTGCATTCCATGCCCCATTATCAACAGTACCTGGTCGCGCATCCCCTGCTCCACGACCTCTCCTGGGCTCAGGCATCTCCTTCCCGACGTGGGTTTCTCCACAGGCCACGAGTGGGTCGCTGCTCCGCCGAGTACACCCTGGCTGCAGGGGGGCCGCCTGCCATCTCACACCGATTTGCAAGGGAAGCCTCAGCTCCAGCACACCTCCTCCTGCTCCATCTTTGCTGACCCGGTCGTTGTGGTTGTCTTCTCTTAGATCTTAATCCTCTCTGGGGAAGCTCAGCCAGGCGGGCACCCCGGGAGCGGGGCGCTTACCGAGTCCCCCATGCGGCTCCCCGGCGCCATCTTGAGCACATGGCGCCGGCCCGGGCCCGAGCGGCCGCTCGGCCGGGAGCCGGGAGCGAGGGCCGCGCCCTCCTGCTCTCTCCTCGCTCCTGAGCAAAAAGCCCTTTCCCGCCCCTTTGTCCCAACTTAAATAGGGCAATTCGCAGAGGCGCCGCCTTGGCTCAACCTCCCCCGGGGGGGATGGGACTCAGATCTGGTGGCACAGGGAGCAAATCCCCTCCCCTGCCACCAGAACACCCCCCCCACACATCAAACTATCACAAGCACTCAGCTGGGCACACCTGGGGCTTCCTCAGGGCTGTCCAGAGTAGGAAGGTGATGATGCTCAGTGCTAAGACTTCTAGAGGAGTTTCACCCCTCAAAACCCCCATCAACTGGGAGAACCCACAGCACTGGAGCATGGCTGTGTCCAGGACAAGGTCTGTGTGCCCAAGGCACCGCTCAGCTGCAGCGGTGGGATGAGAGAGGGTGTGGGGATCAGCACAAAGCTCAACAGAGACTCGAAATAAAGAGGATAGGAAGGAATTCGAAAAGTTTCCCAGGGCTGTCCAATCTCCTTAAAGCATGGCCACGGCCACCTCATCCATCCCTGATGAGAGAGAGATAAGCCAGACCATCCCAACAGCCCCTTGCCAGAGGTCAGCAACTACTCCGGCAGCAGATGTGACACCAACGTCCCAGCTGGGGATGGTGCCCAGCTCGTTACTGAGGAGTGACAGACGGTGGTGCAAATGGTGAGAGCAGCAAATTCAGTAATTGCTCTTGTCAACTGTATTAAATGGAGACAGCTAAACACAGCAGTTCTTCTGGTGTCCCCGGCCAACAGCCGGACTCCATCCATCCGGCAGCAGAAAGAGAGCTGGGTGCCTTGCAGTCCCACCAAGCACAGATGAAGGCTCAAAAAGGGGCACAGCTGCTTTTCCAGTGCTTGACATGGCGAGGGCCCGCTCATGGCTGGGATAACCCTCCCCCCAGTCTATTACGCAAGGCAGGGATGGAGACCACCACCTCAAAATGGGGTTCACAAAAGCTGAGGTGCAGCACCGGGAGCTGCTTGAACCCGGCAGAGATAAATACCAGGGAGGTCTGAGGGACATCTCTGCCTAGAAAGCCATAGCACCTCTCTTTTTTCATTTAATCATTCCATGATTAGATGGGGATGGGCAACCTCGTGTAGTGGAAGGTGTCCCTGCCCATGAAAGGGGGGTTGGAACGGGATGATCTGTGAGGTCCCTTCCAACCCAAACCATTCTGTGATTCTGCGATTCTATGATTCTATGATAAGAGTCCTTGGTTGAGGCAGAGGAACCCAGACTCCAAACCTCCATCTCCATGAGGGTTTTCAACACGTTGCACCTTCTAGAATCATAGAATCACAGAATGGTTGGGGTTGGAAGGGACCTTAAAGATCATCTAGTTCCAACTCCCACAGATTCCACCCTGTAGACAACTGCACTGGTGCCATTCCTGGCATTTTAACCCCTTCCCACTAAACAGTATTCAACCTGTGAATATTCACTGTTCGTTCAAATCTCTGCAGGCTGGAGAAGAAAAACATCAGGAGAGTTTGCCAAAGGTTCAGCAAACCCAAGTGGGGACGGATCCAAGACATTTACGGAGCTGAGAGCGACTTTATAGCTAAGCACAATGCTCGTTCTTCTGGAAAAGAGCAAATCTAAAGCTTTTAAATAACCTAGCATCCCCTTGGTCTATTTATCTCAGCTAGATCTCTCCCCAGGGTGCTCTTGGCCACCATTCTGCTGCAATCAAAGCCCAGAAGGTTTCTCCTGGTCTGCTGCTGTTGAAGCGGCAGGTTTTTCAGCAGAGGGGATAGGGATGGTCCCCTGTGGACTTGGTGATTCTTGGAGAATGTCGACAAGAAACATGCATCAAAAGCCACCAAATGTTTCTGTTAAAATTTGCTCAAACTACCTCTGGCGACCGGAAATCTATTCCCAGAAAGTGCTCGTTGAAAAGACCCAGTTTGTAGGAAAAACGCAGAGAATGGCAGCGCTTGGCCATAGCTTAGGACTGAGGCAGAGCTGCCAAAGAAATCCAGTCCCCAGGGTGGGGAAGAGGAAGGCAAATAATTCATATATGTATATAGGAAAGGTAGAAATACTCAGTTTAGGAAGGTCTGGGAAGGTCCCACTGGGATACTGGGAACATGACCCAAGGAACGACCAAACTGCCACCAATTAACCCCAGAATCTGCGGAGTTTGGGAGTTTCTAGAGGATCTTAGAAAGGGAAAATGGAGAAATCGGGCAGATCCAGACCCAGCTCAGCCCTGAGCACCAGAAAGATGCTGAAGCAATTGCTAATCCGTGTATAATCGCTTGGATAATAATGTCATGGATCGTCCCAGAGAGATCACATCAAACATTTAATTCCTCCTTCGTGCAGGTAACTGGCCCATCTGGGGAAGCGGTGCTACCTCGTGACTTAAGCAAGGAGTTTGACTCTACTCCACCATATTCTCGTAAACTAATTATCAGCCATACGAAATTGTCATGCAGAGGGGAGAAAAAAAGAAGAGGAAAGAGCGCACTTAATTGGAAAGCTTCACTTCCAGGGGTTATGGGTAGTTTACTGCCTACCCAAGAGGATTTATGTAGAAGAATCTCACTAGGGTCTGTCCTGTCTCTGGCACTAATCAATATTTTAATTAATGACTTGGATGATGAGAGAAAGAGGAGCTAATAAAATTTCTGCCTGGGGTGGCGAGTGTTGCTGATGGCAGGATCAGAATTCAAATCATTCATGACAGATTGGAGAAGCGGCCTGAAATCGATAACGCTGGGATTGAACATCGAGAGCAAAGCGGCGGTGGTGAGGAAGGAGGGCTTGGGTGCCAAATCTGCCCTGCGAGAAAGGGGATGTGGCAGCCAGCTCTCATACAGAGTAGCTGTAAGGAGGAAGGAAGATCAGTTGTTTCTAGGAGAATCAATCATAGAACCACAGAATGGTTTGGGTTGGAAGAGACATCAAAGATCATAGAATCATAGAATCATAGAATGGTTAGGGCTGGAAGGGACCCTCAAAGGTCATCTAGCCTCTGGCACAGCCATCCATCGGTTCGCTGCCTTGCTTTGTGGGTTTTGACCACACATCTGGATTCAGGGATAGGAACAGAGCCAGGATCCCGGGGGCTCTGCCAGCCCACGGACTCCAGAGTTTCAGCCAGGCTTCCCACCCCAGCACCAGGGGAGACGTGGGAGCAGATTCTGGGATCTGCCACTGCAGTGGCATGGACCTTGCGGTGTCTTGATTGGCAGAGACTATCCGTGAACAAGGCAATATGAGGGCTCGTAGGTCCTGTAGCAAGTAAAGAACCACTGAATCACACCTAAGTGGCCAGATCTGATGCTGCTTTCCAGAAGGTCTCACACCCAAAGCAGCTGCAGCCCAACAGAAGTATTGCAAAGAAGGGGTCACCTGCCTTTTCCATCTTGCCAAATGAAAGGAGGAACGGGAAAGTGCAGAGATTTGTGGATTCAGGAGGGATCCGAGCTGCTCCTCTGCTTCTCCATGCTGTGACCGTATCTCCTTGCACCATTTAAAGAAGTGGCACAGATGCTTCTCCACTACATAACAGGTATCACGCCAAATTTTTTACTTTGTACAGAGACTTTCAATTTAGAGTTTCAGTTTCTCAAGCAAACTGCAGTGTTAAGAACATCTGGAGCCATGCACTGACTCTGGCAGAGCTCACAAGTGGAGCAGGGGCAGCACCACTATATGGACAAGGAGATCATTGAGAAAAGACTGAGTCCTGCAGGAGAGTTGCTGGTGTCTAATGGTTGGCTTTGCTCTTGGGTTTGATCAATGACCCACCGCTGTATGGAGTCTGCCTGGTGCATGGCAGGGAGAGGTAGGATACAGATGTGCTTTCCAAAATAGTGCTTTTTTCAGACAACAGGAACCAAGAAAGAAGTATCTCAGATCCCATGAAATGCAACTGATTGCTTGGGTGGGCTTTTCTTGTAAGCAGTAACTACACCATCAGACCAAGACCAAGAAAATCATCCCTGTTAGCCATTTATCTGGTGACTCCCTTGTTCGTTTCTTGCTCTGAAGTGCTGTGTGGCATTCGACTATCCTTTTTAAAGAGGTTCTTGCATTGCAGTTGTAGTTACTTGGGTCAACATTTCTTTACAAAGCTGTGACACTGAAGGTCACAGAGGACCTGTCATTTGCAAACCTTTCTTTGATCAGCTGAATCTCAAAATAATTTCAGAAAGAAAAAAAAAAGAATTAACGAGCTGCGCATCGAAGAACGACCATCCAATCAATGGGATGAAACCTTCTCTGGGGTGACCTGCCTGTCCCTTGGCCAAGAGCACGGCAGGACACGGGGTGACGGCAGTTGCCTGAAAGCATAAGGGGCAGAATTTGCTGGGATTTGGCCAAGATGTTGGGCCTTCGTTATAGAATCACAGACTCATAGAATGGTTTGGGTTGGAAGGGACCTTCTAGATCATCCAGTTCCAACCCCCCTGCCATGGGCAGGGACACCTTCCACTACACCACGTTGCCCAAAGCCTCATCCAACCTGGCCTGGAACACTTCCAGGGATGGGGCAGCCACAACTTCTCTGGGCAACCTGTGCCAGTGCCTCACCACCCTCAGAGGGAAGAATTTCTTCCTTAGATCCCATCGAAATCTCCCCTCTTTCAGTTTAAAGCCATCACCCCATGTCCTGTCACTACACGCCCTTGTCCAAAGCCCCTCTCCAGCTTTCCTGTAGCCCCTTTAGGCACTGGAAGGTGCTGGAAGGTCTCCCCGGAGCCTTCTCTTCTCCAGGCTGAACAGCCCCAACTCTCCCAGCCTGTCTCCAGAGCAGAGGTGCTCCAGCCCTCAGAACATATCCATGGCCTCCTCTGGCCCCGCTCCAACAGCTCCATGTCCTTCTTGTGCTGGGGACCCCAGAGCTGAAGGCAGCACTGCAGGGGGGTCTCAGGAGAGCAGAGCAGAGGAATAGAGTTTTAAGCTCTTATCATCCCTTTAAATTAAGTCGGCGTTTGCCACAATTCACTTGCTGTCCTGTGCAGAGAATATCCACTTTGAGGCATAACATTATCTCCCCGTGTTGCTAAACTGAATGCGTTTTCCTACTTACTGCCGAGTGCCCTCCCTTCCTCTCTTCCAGTTGTGCTTACTTGAAGGTCCAAGGCAAACGGAGCAGAATAAATCAGGAAGTCACTTCTGTGTTTAGAGACAGGTTGACTAATGATTGCTCATGAAACATGAAATTCGTCTTTGGGGCTTAAGGTACTTAGAACGAGGTTGTGCGGGAGCTTGTTGTTGAAGGCTCTGAAATGATTGTGGCGAGGGAACAACATCCTTTATCCTCCGGATCTGATAAGAGCTGATGCTGCATCATCGAGCATATTCCCAGCTTCATCCTAATCTGTTGCTTTCAGGGTGCCGAAGGACAGAAGTGCTTTCAGACGGCGCTGATAAAAGCTGCCGTAACGTTTTAATCCCTCTCACCTCACTTTTTTAGTTAAAATGTCATTTGCTAAAGAAACCAGAACCCGAGATGGTTCCCAAGCTGTGCACACTGTTAGAAATTTCTGAGCAAACTTCAGTGAAAAAAAACCAACATTCCCCAGCTAAACGTGCTGTTGAAACCTTCTTGCTGTTATACCTGCTGTTAAAAAACGTCTCCCTTTCCACCCTCCCCATCTCCTGCTTCTCCCAGTGCCCTGATCCAATCACACATTGGCGACTGGATGCATCCAAATTGCGGTCATAGAGTTTTGGGGACTCTGTGTTTGTCATTTTTTTTTTTTTTCCCCCAGCTTCTGATTTCTTGTGACTTCAGGAATGCTCTGGAGCAGACGCTGGGCACAAATACAGAGATATTCAGAAACCTTTGCAAGCAGGAGAACACGGGTCTGGCCAGGCTGAGACACAGTGGGTTTGGACATCACCCACTGCTTTGGTCTCAGCTCTGGTCATAGATGGCTCTCAAGGGAGACCTTCAAGGTAGGATGTGAGGGAGGCAAGCAAGATACAGATAGATATCTGCAAATATTTGCAGATAGATTTTCCATTAGGCAATCTTGGAGAAAACAGAGAAACGTGGATAAAACAGTGACCTGCGGGCTGAGAGACTGCCATGGTGGGCAAGGACACGACGTGAAGGACCTTGATAGCATAGAGACAGTATCTGCACCTCCAGAGGTGGAGTAGACAGAGGTATATAAAGATAAGTATCCCAGAGAAGCTGTGGCTGCCCCATCCCTGGGCCAGGCTGGATGAGGCTTTGAGCAACCTGGTGTAGTGGAAGGTGTCCCTGCCCGTGGCAGGGGGGTTGGAACTGGATGATCTTTGAGGTCCCTTCCAACCCAAACCATTCTGTGATTCTGTGGTTATCACCAGAGTCCAAGAGCAACATGTTGCCTTGTGTTCCCAAACATCTTCAGTCCAGGGTGAGCCCCAGGATCAGACCTGGGACACCCGATTGTGTCACATCTCTGCTGTAGGGGACAGTCGCAAGGGCTGTGGCCCTTTCTGCTCCAGGTGTAGGAGATCAATGTGACAAGACTCAGTGTGAGACCTTCTGGAAGGGAAGATGATACTTGTTTGAATCTATATGAGTTTCTGTTTTTCACTCCCAGATTTCACCTACTCCCTCTCCACTACCCACTTCAACATGTCCATGTCCTTCTGATGCTGGGGGCCCCAGAGCATATTGACAGGCAAGCCCAGAGGAAATTACGACTTTACTGCTTCCAGGAAAGTGGAAAAAAGCTGTAAGTGACAGCCTGGCGTGCCAACATCGTTCTCTGAAATTTCAGCCTCAAATTCTCTTGGATTCCTCATACCTCAAGGGAGCAATTGCAGAAGATCTTCTGGGAACAGAGGACGCAGGTGTGAGGGATATCCAAAAACAAAGCCCAGAGTCTACAGCAGCTCAAGCAAGCTGTCAGCTGCAGGGAGCACTCTGCAAAGAAATAACATTTCCCAACAATGAGATGCCTGATCTCCTGTGTGGTCTCCACCATCCCATTCCCACCCCCCTGGGCCTGTCCTTAGGGTGCTGGTCTCACATACACGTTTTCCTGAGGCTGGGAGACATTGGAAGTGCAAGCTGTGCACAGAACAGAGAAATGAGCCAATAATTGACGAAGTCCATGATAATTTTCAAGCCACAAGAGTCTTTCCTCACCCCCCTGCATATAAATGCTGGGATGGGATTCAGCTTGCATTTAAATCCCCTAAATGTAGACATCCACATGCTTCCATGAGCGATGAGGACTTCAGCTCCCATCACAGCCTGGATTTGGCTATACAAACACAGCTGTGGAGTGTTATTTAAGATGCTGGGGTCCTAAATGTTTAAAATGCGTTCCTCCACATGCCACCCAGCAAGAGCCTCCCATGGGCTGGCACGTCACAACAGGTGGACATGACTTGCCACTGCTGCAAGGCCACCAAGCAGAGGTCACAGAAGAGGATGTGATGGACAAGGACAGGTAGCACCAGGATGGTTTCAGCCTACGAAGCCTCTTTGGGAGAAGACAATGGGAGGAGGTGGCACAAGGGTTAATGTAGGGCTTGCCCTACCTCCTTCCACCAATAAATTTTATGTTTATTTTTCTCCAGAAATGTAAAATAATAAATGTTTTTCAGGTTCCCGGAGGGAAACAGCTCCTTCTGCTTGCTTCTGGACTGAGGAGAGAGAAGGCTGTGCAGGTGCTGGGAAATGCATGGGAAAGGGCTGTTCCCCAGCACATCCCTTTGGGATAAGGAGCACATCCCACCACGGGGTCCCCACCCCACCCCTCCGACCACTGCACTCCTCTTTCCAGCGGATTGTGCAGGATGTCAACTATTCAGAGGAACACAATATCCCTGCAGGCTGCAGGATTAAACCCTTCCAAAGATAACGGCCCCGCTGCAGTTGTTAAAGGTTTAGTTTGACACACACCGACTCAACAGCCAAGTCTTAAAGGACACGGTTCTGAAAAACGTGGCAGATCCTGGGTGCCCTCAGATCCCATTGTGTTGGGGATGCTGGAAAACAGCACATACCCTGGTGATCCGAGCCCTGGAAGGTGATGGAGGCTTTCAAACACACCTCTAATCTCTTCTGGTCCACGCTCAGCTGCAGCTTTAATTTAAAAGCATCTTTTGAGCCAGAGGACCCTGAATATAGTTAAATAATAGAAAAGGAGGGAGAAATTCGGCAGCAAATGTATATATTAATAATAAATAGGGAAGGAGAAAGAATTGAGCAAAAGCAAAGGCACGAGTGAAACGAACAGATGAAACGTGAAGTGGAAAGAGACCCAGGACACCACAGACGGCTGTGGAAGAGAACGCTTGAGGTCTTTCTTGACTTCATCTACTGGAGCTCCGTCATGAACTGGAGAGTGAGTGGTTCAATTTGGGGTCAGGTGCAGCAAGCACCGAGCATGTTATTCCATGGGGACTCCTTACACGAGCCAGAGAAACTTGGGGAATAAGAGCTGGGAAAGACTCATCTGGTTTTCAAATCCAATGGAGGATGAGGGTGAAGTTTTCCACGGTGTACAAGTGGTTTTAATTTCATCTATTAATAGTGTCCATACACTGCTGGGCAGCAAAGCGTGCTCGTCCCTGCAAAGCAGAGCTCTCTGTCTTAGACGGCAGCGCAGAAATTTAAGACATCAGAGCCCCAGCATGCCTGGGACCAGCCACTGCACCTCAGAACCAGCAGTATCACCAGCCCTGGGATGACCACATCACCCGCAGCATCCACTTCCATCAGCACCGAAGCATCGGGAAGGGCCAAGAATGGCTGAAACATGCACTGCAAACACAGGGCAAAGCATCCCTCCCCATTCATAGAATCATAGAATCGTCTGGTTGGAAGAGACCTTCAAGATCAGGAAGAGACCTTCAAGATCAAGATTCCACAAGCTTGGCGCTTTCTGCATTTAAAAACAATGGTTTAGAGGGGTAGCAGAGTGATAAACCCTATCAAGGGACAATCTATAGGTATAAATGAGCCCGGGACCCAGGGAATCAGTACTGTACAGAGCGAAGGAGGACACGGAGCAGGGAAAGGTTGGAAAGGAAAAGTCTGGGAAGAGAAACCATTGTCCTGACTGCATGTCCGTGAGCCAACGTGTCCAACTTCCTTGGAAGGGGGACTTAGGACTCTGGAAAAGCCACTGACAAGGTACCCAGAGCACATCTGCAGCACGGCATCAGTCAGAGCAGGAGGCAAAGCACATGCAAATATTCAAAGCTGCATTTCTGGGCAAGAGGAGCTTCTCTGTTGCTTTCAATAATTCCAGAGAGAACAGGGAAAAAAGGAAACCACGTGACTATTTGTCTGTGTTGTGGAAGGAAACGCTGCTCCACTTCCTTCTTCTTGTTGAAGTACTTTGGTCTGGAGAATAGAAGGCTCCAGGGAGACCTTACTGTGGCCTTTCAATGCTTAAAGGAGACTTGTAAGAAGGATGGGACAGACTTTTTAGTAGGGCCTTTAGTGATAGGACAAGAGGTGATAGTTTTAAACTAAAAGAGGGGAGATTCACACCAGATGAAGAAATTTTTTATGATGGTGGTGGTGAAACACTGACACAGGTTGCCCAGAGAGATGGTGGATACTCCATCCCTGGAAACATTCAAGGTCAGGTTGGACGGGGCTCTGAGCAACCTGATCTGGTTGAAGATGTCCCTGCCCATGGCCGGGGCTTGGAACTAGACGAACTTTAAAGGTCCCTTCCAACCCAAACTGTTCTATGATTCTATGATTCTATGATTCTATGATTCTGAAAGTCCGGACTTCTGGAGTGGAAGGACAATCAGAATAGTTTGCTTTTAGTAGAATATAGAATATATATAGAATAATTTACTTTCTATATTTAGAATGCATAGAACTGTTTACCTTTTTTTTATTAGCTGCAGGAATGAATACCCACCTCCAGAGCTTATGATCCCACGCTGTTTCGTGATGTTCCCCTGATCAATGCAGAGAGTAATTGCAGCTCTCCCCCTTCACTTTTCATTCGAGCACGCTCCGGCGAAGACTCCGAGGTCAGTGGGGAGAGAAATGAAGGCACGGTGCACGTCGCGGGGCTGTCATAACGAGGATAGATGGTGCAAGAGCCATTTATCTAATGCAGCTGTATAAATCAAGCCAAGGAGAACTAAGAACCTTCAGGGAAGTTCCAGGCAGAGACTAAGAGGAGATTGGGAAGGAGCACAATATGGCACCGATGTATCACGGAGCCCTTTGTTGAGTGGAGGTGGATGGAGGGAGCAGCAGAGGTGCCGGGGGATAAAAAAGAGCACGGAGCTGATGTGTGTAAGAACTCAGAGGAGCACAAACTCTGTTGTGTGTCTGTGTGTAAGTGCCTGAACATGCTGAAGGCACCCTCCTTAACACCCAGACCCCCATCATTAGTCTTCAGAACCACTCCAGCTTTGGAGAAAGGCACCGCATGAGCCCGAGAAGGATGGTAAGAGGAGAAGGGATGCTGCTGTGCCTTCTCTACGATCTTCAGCCAAGCTTTTGAGGACTTCCTCAGAGTCTTCAGCAGATGACCTCTGTGCCATCCTGAGCTGCCTGATTGCTGTAGTGCCTCTGAACCCACACCATAAGGCTCCAGAGCCTCCTATGTAGAGATGGAGACAGTGGTTCTTCCTCGGTCTTGCGGCACCTTCTGGGTGAGCTAGACAATCCAGGCTTTTTGAAAACTAGATCATCCTCGTGAAAATATCTCCTCAGGTTTGGGTATCCCAAGCCCACCTGCCTGCCTATTTCCCACTGTGTCCTGGTCGATGTGAAGGTGGGCACCTGCCAGGTGGTTTCCCCATCTCCCAGGGGTATCACATACGCTGCCTTGCAAATGACAAACTCCATAGGAGCCCTTAAGGACAAAAATATTTTGTGGAAACTTTAATGAGACTGATTGAGCTTAACTAGTGGGGAATTGGACCCTCTCGCTCTTGACTAACCTATCACTCCAGCTGCTGCACTGGGCACCTGTGAACTCACCACCAAGAGAAGAAGATCTGGAGCCCTGCTCTATCAGGAATTGTGCAAGTGCCCAAGGCTCATCTTCTAGGAAAGGAGCCCAGATCCCAGTCTCCCTGCTCCACAGATCCCATCGCTGCCTTGGTGCAACAGGTACGAATAGACTGGGATGCAGATGTCCATCCTTGACCTTGGCTGGGGGAAGTCCATACCCAAAGAGATGTCATTCTACCTTGAGATTATTTTCTCTCCTCTGCTGGAATTTCTTAATGGCTATTTTATTCTTGTCCAGAGGCACAAAATACAAATAAAAGTGTCAGTGTGCTGAGTCCAGCCCCCAAGAAAGGGCAGACTTGTAAGGGAGAGTATAAATTTGTGCACGTTTCCTGTGAAGGTGGAAATAGCCTTTTCCATCACGTAACACAGTCAGTAGTCCAGTCCAGTGGCCTTCTTTTTTCTCCCTTCCCCAAAATTCAGCCATGGCCAGCCCTCACCCCGAGCACAGGGAAGCCCTGAAGTGCTGTGGCTGCCCAGACCTCCTCGGTACTGTGGCTGGTGCATCTGTTGTGCGTGAAAAGTCTTACATGGACACAAGTGGGCACAAAAAGCTTTATGTAAACACAGATGACCTTGGATCAAGAGAGGATTCTCTTGAACGGGTTGAGCAGCCAGGATATGGGACCTACAAGAAGCCTCTGCCCTTGGTGGCTGGCAGGTGGGGTCCTGCCGGGATGCCCAAGGGCATCATCAACTGCTCTGGACACCTCTGATAGGCAACTGGACTGGGAGCATTTATGCAGGAGAATCTGAGGCCCCGAGGGATAAAAACACATGTTTAGTAGTTACTACTCAAACAGCAGCATCAGAAACTTCTGCCTTCACCTCTGGAGCCCTCAGCAGAAGAAGGACTCAGACCCATTGGAGCAGGTCCAGAGGAGGGTCACGAAGATGATGCGAGGGCTGGAGCACTTCTGCTCTGGAGACAGGCTGGGAGAGTTGGGGCTGTTCAGACTGGAGAAGAGAAGGCTCCGGGGAGACCTTCCAGCACCTTCCAGTGCCTAAAGGGGCTACAGGAAAGCTGGAGAGGGGCTTTGGACAAGGGTGTGTAGTGACAGGACATGGGGCAATGGCTTTAAACCAGAAGAGGGGAGATTTTGATGGGATCTAAGGAAGAAATTCTTCCCTCTGAGGGTGCTGAGGCACTGGCACAGGTTGCCCAGAGAAGTTGTGGCTGCCCCATCCCTGGAAGTGTTCAAGGCCAGGTTGGATGAGGCTTTGAACAACCTGGTGTAGTGGAAGGTGCCTCTGCCCTTGGCAGGGGGGTTGGAACTAGGTGATCTTGAAGGTCCCTTCCAACCCAAACCGTTCTGTGATTCGATGATTCTGTGATTCTCCACAGCCCTTTTTGCCTCTCAACCCACAGATTTATGATCTTTCTGCAGCTCGTTTTCACTGCAGCCCTCTTGGCTGCTCAGGAACTGCTGTCTGAACGAAGTCGTGCACCAAGCTGCCGAATCTGCGCTAAACTCCTGAGCAGCTGCACTCACTCGCTGGCAACGGCTGCATATTTGTTGGTCGATAAGAGGAGAGGGAGAGGCACAGCCTCCGCGTGTCCGCAGAGATGAACTTGCTCCCTTCCCTGACTGATGGGCTGTCTCCAAGCTATTTATGTGGATCAGACCTCTGGCCCCTGTTTTCCTCCAAACCACGCTCAGGCATGATCCGGAAAAAACACAACAGCGTTCCAGGAATCAGCTAACAATGAAGCAATCTAGGAGATAATGAGCAAAGCTTGGAGCTCGTGGCTCAACCCTGGCTAGTTTCTAGTGCAGAAAGAGCTACAGGGTTTTAGTTTTGAGATAGTGTATTTCGCTTCCATGTTTGCATTCCACAAAGGGAAGAAGCTACACCAAGGTTATCTAATTTTTGAGGGGGGCGGGGAAAAAGATGCCTCTGTTGTGCCCTGAAAAAGTTCTGTGTCTTTTAGTCTTCTAGAATGCAGTGTCTGTTCCTCTGGGAATCACCTCCTTCCCAAAAGTAAGCTATGGTCTCCCTCCAAATCAAGCAAAATTAGGTCTTTTGGTCAAAACAAAATCGTCAGCTGCAGGTGGGATTGGACAGCATGGCCGCAGCGTGGCAGGGAGATTCATCTGATCAAATACAGCATGGAAATGTCTGTCAGAGCCATTATCCATGTGCCAACCTACAGTCCAGGAGAGAACGTGGGCATTTCTAGGTTGGGATTAGCACCCTCCCAAAGCAGGAGTCTCAAATGATGGCTCAGACCCCGGATAGCCCTCGTCCCTCTTGACCACAAGGACCCAGCCAAGAAGTTGACCTGTTGTCCTAACGGAGTTTCCCATCACATAGGACATGTGCGTGGCTCCTTCTCCCTCTGGGCAACATTCCCATATCCCCATCCATTGGCCATCCAAGAATTCAGAGAAGGGAATGTTTCCTGGCATATCTATTTCTGCCCCATCGTTGCAGCCAAGAGAGGAGGAGGAGGAGGAAGAGGAGGGCTGGAGTGCACACAGAGGGAACAGGTGATGCTGAAGACAGTCTGACTCTGCCAAGACAACTTTGGCATAGTTGCCTGAACTGGGTTCCAACCCTGTATGAAACAACCTCTTCTCTTCATGCCTTCAATAATCATCTTATTTTCTCCATGCTAAAATACCGATATGAGAACCCCCAGGAAAGAATCACCCTCTTTTTTGCTTAGAGTCTCCTCATGTGCCATGGGGAGGGCAGGGACGAATTCCCAGCAAGCTGTGAAGTACCTGGTGTCTGTCGGCTTGCAAAATCATCAGGATAAAGCTCTCATCTGGTGAATCCCCAGAGAGAACAATTTTGGGGCTGCTGGAGACAAGGGGATGCTACTTTTTGGGGTGCTTTCTTTCCACAATCCAATCCTAGTTCCCCTCGGACTTTTTCAGACACAGAAATAATAAGGGAACTCAAAATCCCAAAGCCAGGAATAAATCATGACATGGGTGACACTTGTAATTGAGAGTTTCTTAATTGCTATGTTTGGTTAAAGAGAGCTGCTGGTTTTGTGCATAAAAGATAAAGGCTCCAGAAACACAGGGAAGGAAGCAAAAAGGATAAGAAGATGATGGGAACAGAAAAACAGAAGATCAAGGAGAAGACAGACACAGGAGAAATCTTATTCAAGTACTGGAGATAAGGGAGACAGAAAAAGAATGAGTGGTTTCACTTATGACCAAATCCATGTTTATTTCTGCCCTTTTGGGGCAGAAATACAGGGATTTGTGCTCTCCTGGAGTGAAACATGGCAGCTATTTAACACCATAAAGTACCAAAGATGAAGGTGGCATATCAAGAAGAACTAAAACCGACTGGGAAATTGCTTTTTTGTTGTTGTTGAAATAAAACCCCAGAGAAATAGGAAAACCTTTCATTAGAACTTACCAGGATGCACTGCCAAGAGGTTCGTGCTCTAAAAAGCCATGAGCCTCCAGCCCAAGGCACCTGCTGAGAGTCCCACGTGTGTCTCCTGGTCCTGCAGCTCCAGCCTGAAGGACTCCATCCGAGGCCAAGGAGACACCCAAGTGCCATCACAGGTGGTGGCCAGGCCTGAATGAGACCCTTTTGGGACAGGAGCTGCTTCTCCTACCCTAAGATATCTTCCAGGGACATTCCTAACATCTGAGAGGGATTCATGGGGAAATCCAAGCCATTGGTCCCCACGGCAATGATGAGCGTAGAGAATAAAAAAGAACAAGGGGAATGGGGGAAAGATTCCCTTTTTGGAGGGTATGGAAGAAATCTGTGTCCTTCCTTCCTGGAATGTTATTCACTTATATCAAAGCACGATACTCTTTGCCAATACGCAGGTGCTCAGTGGCCTCTGCGTGCAGGGCAACGCGAGATGCTACAGTAAGCAGCGTTCCTTCTCCTGACCCAAGGGATGAAGGTTCCTACTCCTGACTCAAGGGATGAAGCGAGGGAGTTCCAGCCATTTTCCACCACTCTTCGGTGCAGATTTTGGGCCTGGCAATCTCCTGAGGTCCCCCCAGCTCTACATGCATGTGGTGTTACAGTCACAGGGATGTCCTTTCCACTGCGTTGGGTTACCTGGGAGAAGGTACGGCTCGTTTTCCTGATGATTTGGAACGGTGTTTGTCTCAGCTGATGTGAAAGGGGGAATTTTTTGTGTCCAGGTTGCCACAGGATATATGCACTCTCCCAAGACTTTTCTTCCCTCTTTTTCATCGTTTTCTCTATTTCCAAGTGAATCACACAGAGTAGGAGCCTGGCTATGGTGCTCACGGTTGGATGAGCATGAATAGGAATGGCGATAATGCTAGAGGCTGCAAGGTCAAGGCTAGTCTAGCTAAATCCTCAATCTTGTGCGGATTTTTCTGACTCAGATGACCTTCCTGTCTTTGTATGAAATCCTTAAGAACAACCTCGTTGCTTCCAGGTAGAATTTAGAGGCTTTGTGATATTGCAAGAGTAAAAATACTCTCTGTTTCCTTAGCCAGTATCTCCACCTGCTTTCCTTACCTTCCTGGCTTCTCTCTGTCATGTCTCCAGCCAACTCTGAGCAAGCCTGTTCTCTCAATGTAAATAATATTTCCATTATAGATTAGTGGAAAGAGAGAAGAAGGAGAAACCTTGGTGCAGAAGAGGTTTTAGGGGGTTTTGTGTCTGGGCACTGGTCCATGTTGGGGCCAGCTTGTCAGCTGTTACACTGGGGATTTCCAGAAATAAATGCACAGACAGTTTCAGCTGGAGCCAAAAATCTTCAAGAGATCCTGAGATGGCTGCTTCACGATGAATAATACTGGGGCTTTTGATATATTGTGAATGCACCACAGAGAGCTTAGCTTGTATGTAAATTTTGACCCTTAGAAATCTGTCTTGAGCGAAAACAGACTGAAGACCATAAAATTTGGTGCAGTTTGTAAATAGCTTTTTTTTTGCCTTTAGAAATCTTCAGATAAATGATATGGTTATCATGACAAACAGTGTACCCTCCTCAATAATTACCCTGCGCCAGCAGCACAGGCAGCTGCTCGTAAAACTTCCAGACTCGTTAGTTCCTTCTATCATCACCAACGAAACTCGGGTTCAGTGATCTCTAATGGTTTCCTTGGTGAACAGAGAATTGAATCTGACCCGCTTCGTTTGTACAACTGTCAATCGCTTCTCACTGATGGCTTTCTCCTCCAGGTCAGTTATGTCTGGTTCTCTTTAAGCTTTGACAAACGCGAGGGCTTCTGGCACAGATGAATGGCACATCACACTTACAGATAGCTTGGGGAGCATCTTAATTGCCTTCCTCTTGTCATACATCCTCAGTCTTCCTTTCTGTGACAGCAATGTCCTCGGTAATTTCAGGGCTGTCACCATGGCTCCCCGAGTGAAACTAGTTCTGGAGAACCACAACCCATTTATCTCCATGGTCTCGCAGCATTAAGCCTTGCTGGGAAACCTGTACGGTGCAATTCCCAGAAGCAGTGTCCTCTCGGCCTTTCGATACTTAGAGGGGGCTTATAAAAAAGATGGGGACAGACTTGTTAATCGGGCCTGTAGTGACAGGACAAGGGGTGATGGTTTTAAACTAAAAGAGGGGAGATTCAGACTAGAGATGAGGAAGAAATTTTTTACACTGAGGGTGGTGAGCGAGTGGAACAGGTTGCCCAGAGAGGTAGTAGATGCTCATCCTTGGAAACATTCAAGGCCAGGTTGGATGGGGCTCTGAGCAATCTGATCTGGTTGAAGATGTCCCTGCCCATGGCAGGGGGAGGTTGGACTAGATGACCTTTGAAGGTTCCTTCCAAACTAAACCATTCTGTGATTGTGTGATTCCATGATTCTTGGAAGCCGGCTCCCGAAGTGCAGGAGTGATACCACCCTCTGGCATCCATCAGGCTTTATTTACCCTTTTCAGGCATCCACAGCCCTCTGGGTGATCTCTCCGGGGCTGGCACAGTGAGGAGGTGACAGCAGAAGTGGCACTTCGCCTCTTCTCCACTTACAGACCACAGCTAGACCGCTGGGTCCAGTTTCAAGGACAAGCCGAAGCGTGTTCGTGTGACAGTAATAGGAATAATCAGAGGCTGGGAAAACATGAGCTGTTGGGAAGCAGTTGGTGTCATTCAATCTGGAGGAAGGACGGCTGCGAGGAGACACAATAGCAGTCTTCAATTATGCAAAAGGTCATTGCAAAGAGGGGGAGAATGAAGAGCTCTTCCAGGCACAGGACAAGAAGTCATGGACTGAAATTACAGCAAGAGAGAACCAGGCTGAGACAGTCTGTACAGAGGGGAGGGAAGGGGAGGGAAGGGAAGGGAAGAGAAGAGAAGAGAAGAGAAGAGAAGAGAAGAGAAGAGAAGAGAAGAGAAGAGAAGAGAAGAGAAGAGAAGAGAAGAGAAGAGAAGAGAAGAGAAGAGAAGAGAAGAGAATATTCTAAATTACAGCAAGGGAGAACCAGGCTGAGACAGTCTTTATAGAGGGAAGGGAAGGGAAGGGAAGGGAAGGGAAGGGAAGGGAAGGGAAGGGAAGGGAAGGGAAGGGAAGGGAAGGGAAGGGAAGGGAAGGGAAGGGAATATTCTAAATTACAGCAAGGCAGAACCATGCCAAGATAGTCTTTCTAACTAGGAGAGTACAGCTCAGGGCTGAGTGCTTGTGGAGGAAGGGAGGCTTTGTTGCTGCAGGTTTTTAACCAGGAAGGTTTTCATGGCACCAACCCTCTTTTTGGGACAGAGAGTGTCTAGCTGAGCTCTTCCAGTGCCTCCCAGTTCTGTTTTCTACTAATCTGCTCTCACACTTCCCAAACAGCCGTAGTGGTTCACACTATGTTTGTTACAAACAGCCCAGAAGCTGAGGACAACGTATTTTGGGGTGACCCAGCTCTGGGATGTGCTAAGAGGAGAAAGTTGTGCAGGAGCTGGGAGGTGCTGTTTGCTGTAGCTGTGCTCTCCGAAAAGTCGTTTTGAAATGATGGATCTGTTCCCGTGTGCAGGCTCTAAAAGGGCAGAGTAATAAATGGGAAAGGCTGCAGGGAAGAGCTATAAGAATGATTCAGGAGCTGGGAAAGCACACGCTAATGCGAGAGATGGAAGAAGTCCTGGCTACGGAGATTGTTACGGCAAAGGTTAAGAGGCTGTTGAATTGCTCTGTGCTTCCCAACGAAGACAGAGATGGCTGATACCTCCAGCCAGCTAATGGCTAGCAGGTAACAAAGGCCAAACAGTACATGTTTGAACTGCAAAGAAGCCACACATTTTTAACACTGTGGGTAATTAGCCACTACAACAGATCACGGAAGGATGTGGAGATTTTCCATTGCTTTGAAGAATTATGCATTGCTCTCGTAACGCCACAGTCTCCCTCCTTGGTCGTAATGGTTCCTCGTGGTCTTACGAAAATCACTGAGTCCGTGAGCACCTCGAGATGGGAGGAGGGAGTCTCCCTCACCATCTCTCCCATGCTAAACCCAGGGATATGCTCGTCAGCCAGCTCTTCTCCCTAAACCCAGGAGGGTTCATCCACTTTGCCTCCCAGCAGCAATCTCTGGTCCGTGTCACCCTGCTCCATGTCCAGACATTATTTGGAGAAGACTTGGCTGGCACAGGCTGGAGGAGAGCTGGCAATTAAGCAGCACGGATAATTGCAGGTTGCATTCCTGAGAAGTCTGTAAGCACTCACTAACCCCGAAGGAATTGGGTATTTCAGCATTGTTTCAGTTACGGACCTACACGTGTCCTCCCTGCTGCTCTGAGGACCCTTCTCAAGCGTGCTTTTGGTTAAGTACAGATGTTGGAAGCTGCAAGTGATGGAAGTCCCCCATGGAAGAGGTGGGATTCGCCTCTTTAGGGAAAGCCATAGGAGAACCAAGAGGCAAAGGGGCAGGAAATGGGACAGATAATTACATGTCTGTTTTGGCTGCATGGCTGCCCTCTTCTTCACTTGACATCTCCTTTAGATATGGGACATTGGGTTAAGGAGACCTTTGGTCTCAACCATGCAGTTATGCCCATGGGGCAGGGTGAGAGAGAGAAGCCTGGTGGGTATGAAGATGTCCTGGGGTGGAGAAGGAGCTTGGAGAGAGGATCAGGGCTGCAGGGCAGAGCAGTGGGAAATGAGAGACGGAGCAGATATTGGGGGATTTGAGCTCTGGGGCAGGACAGATAAGAGCTGTGGGCTCCAGCCTTGGTTGGGGTTCAGGTAGGAAAGGTGCAGAGTATCAGCAGATGGTTTCCTACCCAGCAGAGATCATCAGCTGGTGATGGAGACATGTGCAAGGCTCCTGCTTTCCCCTCTCCCCACTGCTAACACCATCTCCCCTCTTCCTTCTGTTGGAACTACGGCAGCCTTGCTCCAACATAGCAGATTAAGGAGCCACACAGAATTGTCCTGATGCAAGTTAGATGGAGAGGGGGCATCTGTCCAGCTGAGCTCTTTTGCCAGCATTAATTGCCCTACTCACTTTTTTTACAGCTGACATCCCAGTTTTGAATCATTCCAGCCACCTCTTTTTCCCTGCATCCAAAGCCAAACTGGACGGCCCTGCTGCAAAAGGCAGCCCACAACTTTGCTTACAACTTCCTCGCCGGGTTTTGACCGTATCCATCATCAATTAAAACAGAGATGAAACCCACCAAAAAAAGTCATTAGCAGTCTAGCAGAGGGTCAGAAAACAGGTCATTGACTTGCTTCATCACAGCTCCGATATTCTCCGAAGAATAGAGCATTTTAGATTAATTGGGGGAAAAATGGATTGGAAAGTTGCAATTCAGTTGATGTCATAATTTTGAAAAAATCAGGTGCTCTGCTACAGCTGTAGTTCTCCTCTCCCTGACTTTAATTGGTGTTCCAGTCCCTGTTGGCTGTATTGATAAAATGCCACCCGTAAGACAAGTATAATTAACACTGGTTTAAGAGGTATAAACTTTTTAAGGAAAAAATGATTAAGAACTAGACTGACTGCAACACATTTTTTGGTTTTTTTTCTTACCTTCTGGAAGCTTTGGGTAATTGTCACAGCTCTACGCAAGAATGAGGTCGGATCAACAGGGGAGAAGAGCACGATGCTTAATTGCACAGACACAGGAATAGTTTGGCAGTGACCTCCCAGCTGCAACGGTTGACACCAAGGAACTCATTAGCTGTTTTATCATTTCACCGTGATCTGAACAGCGCATAAACATTTTGCAGTCCTCTAAGATACAGAGGTGAACTCGGTGAGGAGGCAGGCAAGGAAACCAGTATTGCTGGAAAAAAAAAAAAAAAAGTACTTCTGCGAGACAGGAAAATGTTATTTCTCATGGGGAATAGAAAGGAAACAGCCCATCTGTAGCTCCTTTGAATGGATCTTGCTATTAACAACCTCGCCTGAGAGGCTTTTTCCAGCCTGGATAACTTACAGCTTCCCAGCATCACATTTCACAGAACCATAGAATTTACCTTGCTCTGCAGAGACAGCATCTGACCGACCCATATAGATTGAAGTTTTTGATCAGGAAACTCTAGGAAAACAAAATCTCGTGCTTCAGAGGAAAACCAACCTTGCTCTCTGTGCCTTTGCCTTGACCAGCATTTGCTATATGTGCTGGCACCAGGACAAATCCGTAAGGTCCTGAGTGGGTCCCTGCTTCTCCGGTGCTCAGAATCATAGAATCATAGAATCATAGAATCATCATAGAATCACAGAATCATAGAATCATAGAATCATAGAATCATAGAATGGTTAGGGCTGGAAGGGACCTTCAAAGGTCATCTAGTCCAACCCCCCTGCAAGGAACAGGGATATCTCCAACTAGATCAGGTTGCTCAGGGCCTCGTCCAACCTGGCCTTGAACGTCTCCAGGGATGGAGCATCCACCACCTCTCTGGGCAACCTGTTCCAGTGTTCTACAACTCTCAGGGTAAAAAATTTTTTCCTAATATCCAATCTGAATCTACCTCCCTCTATTTTAAAACCATCACCCCTTGTCCTATCACAACAGGCCCTCCTGAACAGCCTCTCCCCATCTTTCCTGTAGGCCCCCTTGAGGTACTGGAAGACCCCTATAAGGTCACCCCGGAGCCTCCTCTTCTCCAGGCTGAACAGCCCCAACTCTTTCAGCCTGTCCTCATAGGAAAGGTGCTCCAGCCCTCTTATCATCTTCGTGGCCCTCCTCTGGACCCTCTCCAACTGGTCCATGTCCTTCTTATGTTGGGGGCTCCAGAACTGGACGCAGTACTCCAGGTGAGGTCTCACGAGGGCAGAGCAGAGGGGGAGAATCACCTCCCTCGACCTGCTGGCCACGCTCCTCTTGATGCAGCCCAGGACGCGGTTGGCCTTCTGGGCCGCAAGAGCACATTGCCGGCTCATATTGAGCTTCTCGTCCACCAGTACTCCCAAGTCCTTCTCCTCAGGGCTGCTCTCGAAGATGCAGCAGTGCTGAGCACGGAGCAATTTGAGGCGTTGAGGAGCTTGTGCTGGGGAAAAGGGAGGAGAAACTGAGTTTCTAGTTTCCTAATCAGTACTGTGCTGCGTTCAGCTCTGGGGTCCCCAGCACAAGAAGGACATGGAGCTGCTGGAGCAGGTCCAGAGGAGGCCACGGAGATGATCCGAGGGCTGGAGCACCTCTGCTCTGGAGACAGGCTGGGAGAGTTGGGGCTGTTCAGCCTGGAGAAGAGAAGGCTCCGGGGAGACCTTCCAGCACCTCCCAGTGCCTAAGGGGGCTACAGGAAAGCTGGAGAGGGGCTTTGGACAAGGGTGTGGAGTGACAGGACACGGGGAAATGGCTTTAAACTGGAAAAGAGGAGATTTTGATGGGATCTAAGGAAGAAATTCTTCCCTCTGAGGGTGGTGAGGCACTGGCACAGGTTGCCCAGAGAAGCTGTGGCTGCCCCATCCCTGGCAGTGTTCCAGGCCAGGTTGGATGAGGCTTTGGGCAACCTGGTGTAGTGGAAGGTGTCCCTGCCCTTGGCAGGGGTGTTGGAACTAGGTGATCTTGAAGGTCCCTTCCGACCCAAACCATTCTGTGATTCTAACAGTGACTCTGCTGCATTAGAACCAGCAAATCCTTCACTGCATTTAAATTAAAGATGTGTGCACCCTGGCAACTGCAGGCTCGTGAAGAGCAATCCCCTTTGCTGGCTCTCAGCCTTCCCCAGGGGCTTTTGCTGAAATGCCCCATCTCAGCAATGCCACCACTTCTTTTTTTGGGTGTTTATACCCTTCAAACCACTCTGCACAGGCATCAGATTCTCCTCTGCCATCATTCGCTCAAGCTTTTACATGTTTAAGTCTTTTAATTTTCCGCCAATAAATCACTCCCTTCTAACCCTTAATCATTTTCAATGCTGCCCTCAAAAAATCCCTTCAGCGTGATGACACCCGTCAGGTACCGAGTTAATTAATAGATGGGAGACCTCTTCCAGTCCCGAGCTTCTGGAAAACAATCTGAAAAGTGCAAAGGAAAGAGATGATCAGGTTAAACTGTCAGATGGGGGACTCACATCTGTCTCGAGAGGAAAAGCAGAGGAGTGAGTGAGTGGGAGAGAAGAAGCGTGTATCCATCTTGGAAGGGACATGACCAAAGAGGCTGTAGGCTCACGCTGGCACCCGTCAGGATATGGGTTCTCTGGACATGAGGCAGCCCCATAAATTGCAGGTCAGACCTGTGGTGCAGAGGTGGTAGAGATATCTTTTTTGGGCAGCAAGGTTTTTACTGCATGGAGCAGTTTAGGGGATCTCATTTTGGGGGAAAATATGGATATGGTTTGGGTCCAACATGTAGACACATCAATGGAGGTGTCTAGCAAGAAGTGCCTGCGTGTGTGCTCAGTGTGTAAGCCCCTGTTATGCTCAATGTGGACATAGTCATTGCTGTTGGTAGGGTCTGGAGAGCAATTCTGCTCACCCTAAACTGAGCCCTTACCTACCAATAACCCTGTCCTCCACAGGGCTCAATTCATCTGCCCTTAGCACCCTGCTTTGCCTCCACATCTCTTCCACACCAAGGGCATTTCCAACACAGCTCTAAATACCCATATATGCCATTAAATCCCTTGGCTCAGTCCAGCTGCCTGTACATGGGCATCTGAAACCATGTGAGATCCCTGGGGTGTCTCAGCTGTCCGTCCGCACAGAGGTGACAGAGAGGATGCAGGACCTGTGTCTTGCACGTTGGTCGGGGCAATCCCAAGCACAAGGACAGGCTGGGCGGAGAATGGATGGAGAGCAGCCCTAAGGAGAAGGACATGGGGCTGTTGGTTGATGAGAAGCTCAACATGAGCTGGCACCGTGTGCTGGCAGCCCAGAAAGCCAACCATGTCCTGGGCTGCATCCAGAGCAGCGTGGGCAGCAGGGCGAGGAAGGGGATTCTGCCCCTCTGCTCTGCTCTCCTGAGACCCCCCTGCAGTGCTGCCTTCAGCTCTGGGGTCCCCAGCACAAGAAGAACGTGGACCTGTTGGAGTGGGTCCAGAGGAAGCCACGGAGATGATGCGAGGGCTGGAGCACCTCTGCTCTGGAGACAGGCTGGGAGAGTTGGGGCTGTTCAGCCTGGAGAAGAGAAGGCTCCGGGGAGACCTTCCAGCACCTCCCAGTGCCTAAAGGGGCTACAGGAAAGCTGGAGAGGGGCTTTGGACAAGGGTGTGGAGTGACAGGACACGGGGCAATGGCTTTAAACTGGAAAAGGGGAGATTTTGATGGGATCTAAGGAAGAAATTCTTCCCTCTGAGGGTGCTGAGGCACTGGCACAGGTTGCCCAGAGAAGCTGTGGCTACCCCATCCCTGGCAGTGTTCCAGGCCAGGTTGAATGAGGCTTTGAACAACGTGGTGTAGTGGAAGGTGTCTCTGCCCATGGCAGGGGGGTTGGAACTAGATGACCTTTAAAGTCTCCTTTCAACCCAAACCATTCTGTGATTCTATGGTTCTAGGGGGACACGTGCCACGCTAGACTGGCTGGAGGCCAGATGGGATGCAGGGAGGACATCTCCAACTTCGGTGCCTGCAGCTGGGAGCGGACTACCAGCCCCAGGTGGGATGCATGTGCCTAAGCCCAGGTACCCAGCATCCCTCCTGGCCTTACAGAGCATCCCATCTCCCCTCTTTCGCTGCTGCTGTCTCAGATGCTCTGGCAGGTTCATTTTGGCTCGGTCAGGGGACCTGCCCTCAGCTCCCCGGAGCTGAGCCGCTGTACACCTGCATGGTGTGATGAACAGCAGTGTGGGGCAGAGGGTCAGAACCGGGAGCCTGATCGGATTTCCCCTGGCCATAACTCATCCTTGGAGTGATTCCCCTTCTCCTGAGACATACCCACCTCTCCTTCCTTCATCAAGAGAGGAGGGAGCTCAAAGTAGGGCTTCGCAACCGTGTCACACCTCTGTGCAACGCCAGGAATGGGGTAAGGATGCTGGAACTTATACTGCAAAGAGGAAGATTTATTAACCTCTTCTTTCCTTTTTTCATCGCTCTCAAAGTCACCGATGTGCTTCTGTATCATTTCCAAAAAAAAAAAAAAAGTCACAGGTGCTGATAACATCTGACATCTCTCTGATTTACCGACAAACTGCTGGGGAAAGAGCGCAGAGATAAAGGAAGCCAATTCATCCAGCTATCCCATGCGGAAAGGTCCTCTGGAGACAACAGAGCTTCATACCCTTCGGTGTAAATCATCCAAGCAGCCTCACCTGCGTCAGGACCTTGGGGGTAAGGCTCTGTTATGAGCTCCTTGGCTGCAAGGAGGGTCCCTGCTTGAGCTTCTGGACAATGAGCTGGGCAAAGAGGGGCTTCACAGCATGGGGAGGAGGCTGTGGATGAGCTTGCTCCTCATGTTTGCACCATGTGGTTGTTCGCAGTGCTCTAGGTGCCATGGATCTGGCCTTGGATCCCTTGGTGCTTGTTATCTGGCATGATGGGGAGGTGGAAGGAGATAAGGAGGGCAGTTTTGTGCATTGGTGGTGTTGTGGCTACACCAAGTGGTTTTACCCCCTGGAGTCTGAGTTGTTTGTTGGGTTGCTTATGGTAGCTACAACCAGCTCCAAGATGGAAATCTGTAGCCTTCTCCTGATCTCTCCCCAGAGCCCACCACTCTAAATCTACCCCCAGGCTCCTTCCAGTTTGCTGTCCACCCCCAGTTTCCCTTCCCATGTGGGATAAGGAGCAGCAAGCAGGTCCTGGGTCTGTATCTACCCAGTGCCTCCTTCACCAGAGATGAGGTGTGTCTGGGGGGATGCACCCATCCTGCCCTTGCTCCAGCTCTCCTTGCCAGTCCCAGGGAGGTCCCTGGGAGGGCAGGTAAGATTCAGGGCAGAGCAGGGCTGAGCAGATGCTCCAGACAACTCCTGGGATGTGCCAGAGCTATGTGTGGCTTGGTAAGACCCTGACAGGGAGAGACTAGCCCAGAAACAGAGCATTCTCTCTTCTAGTAGGTTCATTAAGGAAAATTGCCTGTGCTTTGGTGGAGAGAGCCAGTCTGGTGGTTGGTTTCATAGAATCATAGAGTCATAGAACGGCTTGGGTTGGAAGGGACATTCAAGATCATCCAGTTCCAACCCCCCTGCCATGGGCAGGGACACATTCCACTACATCAGGTTGCCCAAAGCCTCATCCAGCCTGGCCTTGAACACTTCCAGGGATGGGGCAGCCACAGCTTCTCTGGGAAATCTGTTTCAGTCCCTCACCACCCTCAGAGGGAAGAATTTCTTCCTTAGATCTCATGGAAATCTCCCCTCTTTCAGTTTAAAGCCATTTCCCTGTGTCCTGTCACGACACACCCTTGTCCAAAGCCCCTCTCCAGCTTTCTTGTAGCCCCTTTAGGTACTGGAAGGTGCTGGAAGGTCTCCCTGGAGCTGCCTTCTCTCCAAGCTGAACAACCTCAACTCATCATCAACTAGATCATCCAGTTCCAACCGCCCTGCCATGGGCAGGGACACTTTCCCCTAGATCAAGTTGCTCGAAGCTTCAATTTCATGGTTTCATGGCTAGCTGTTCAATAACTCAAATGGCTAACTATAAAAATTTCAAGTTTCATGGCTAACTAGCTGACAAGCAAACATAGAAACATCTGTCAGCATCTCCACGTGTCCCTATAAGATCCCTACCATTGTTCCAAACCTTTTACCCTTTGATGAGTATGAGAGGAGGAACGTGTTCTTGCAGATGTTATCCATATGAATAAGACTGTTGACCTTGCACTTGACAACTATGCAGGCATTAAGTCCATATACTCACTCTGTGGACTCGAGCCAGTACAGATAATAATCTTCAGAAACAGTGTATGAAGCAGCTACTCTTCTTTCTGGTAAAAGGAAGAAAAAAATGTCCTCAAACAATAGAAGCCAAGAGAAAAGCTCCATGGAGAGGTCAGGACAGGGAGTTTTGCTGGGGACTGAAAGCAACTGCAGAGCCTGAGTAGGTGTGAGCAAGGCTGCAAGGCACTCGAGAGCCAAGGACAGCCAAAAAAACCCACTTAGAGCACACTCTGGAGAGAGCTGTGGGAGAGCTTTGGGGACTCATGACTTTCCAGTACTGAATACCGTGCAAGGAGTTTGCTTTCCATATTTAAGCTGGAAGCAAAGGATATTTAGGAGGTCCTCCTCTGCTTGGCTTTTCTTGGTCACCCCTTCTTTGCAGCTCACCTCTCATGGCAGCAAGAGGGACTAGTGGAACAAAATGATCCAGATATTAAGAGAAATCCAGCCTCAGGAATCTGATTTCCAGCAGGGAAATAACTCTAAGGGGATAAGGACACCCTCAAAGGTTTACTGGGGCAGCAGCAGGTTGGTGAGATAAGGGTGCAGGGAGGGGGTTCTGCTTTAATCAGCCCCTGGACAAACTGTGTGTGTGCTCACACCCATGCTGAGGAAGAAGATGGGCTTTGCAGGCAAAAGAGGTTACGTCAACGGCGTGCCTGGTTCTCCCATCCATCTTCCCTCCTGTCGGAAAATAAACACCGGAGCAAATATTGGCTCACCGGTCAAGTGGAGAATGGGGCTGTCTGGGCCTATCGCTCCTGTTTGCGTTGTGTTTTTTAAAGAGTTACGTCATGATGCCATCAGAGAAAGCCAGAAATGGAGCAGGAGCATTTCAGGTAGGCCTGGGTTGATGCAGGAGAGGGGGTAAGCAGGGGGACCTCAGCTGGTGGGAAGCAGGGAAGATGCATGCTCAAGCAAGGAATGATTATCTATCCTGCAGCAGTTAAGTGCTGTGACATGGACATGGCTCGGGGCAGCCCTTCCCAGATTCCCAGTTCCACTTGCACCTCCAGACTCATGAATCTGCTGAGGACCCTGGCTCCTTATTGGGAATATCTGCTCTGAGGGGAACAAGGGCGCAGGAGATGTGTCCTCTCTTCCTGGGCCACTGCTACTCTGAAGGATGATGTCATACCCAGTTTTACCTCATTTAGCCATTTCTTCTCTACTCTTACCTTCTGTTTCTCTCCACCGTAAGACCCTTGCAGCAGGTGGTGGCTTCTTCTTTTCCTCCAGATAGAGTACTGGGGCAAATTCTGAAGAAAAAGCCTGTTAACAGATTTTGGGATGGAAGCTGCCGAGCTGATGGAAGAGACTGCACGACTTCTTGCAGGAGTGGGTGGACACCTATCCCTGCCAGTCCATGCTGCTCCGAGGGTCCACGGCACCCGCATCCCAGATGGGATGTGCACTTCCTGCTTTATCGCCGCGATCTTAACACTTGGCTCCCGACAACCCTCCTGATGTCTTGATTTCACAAGCAATCTCCATTTTCCACAAAAACGTTGTTGCTTTTGCTAGCACTCCCTGATTCTGACCCTATTTTCTCCTTTCTCTGGGTATCCTCCAGCCCCTTACCTGGTGGAGAGCTTTCTCAGTAGTATCTGCTGTAGAAATGCTCCTGATTTTGTACACTGGGATCTTAAAATCTCCAGGAAAAACTCTCAAGGACCGCCAACTGGACTGTCCTTGAGCCCCTTTTTGGACACCACATAGCTTACAAATATGTTTGAGCCAGACGTGCAGACACCTTCCTCCTCTCCTGGCCATGTTTAACCAGGACAAACCCTCCCTGGCTTCTGTCGCAAAAGAGAGCAGCAGGTCCACGTGTGCTCTGCTGTTTGCATTTGACTCTGACCAATATTTGCAAACGGCTGCACAGCATCTCATCTGTTTAACCCCTGAGCTGCTGCAATCGATGCTGTGTCTCATGATGGTTTAGAGGCGGCTTGGTCTCTGTCTGAAACAGAGCCGTGGCTTTTGTAGGGACACTAGGCTGTCCTTTCCAGGGAAAAGACTAAAGGCAAGATGAAGACAGAGATGGTGCTTGGTTTTGTGCTGGCCTCTCAGGTTCTGATCATAAAATCATGGAATGGTTGAGGTTGGAAGGGACCTTCAAGATCATCCAGTTCCAAACCCCCTTCTGTAGGCAGGGACATCTTCCACTACACCACATTGCCAAAAGCCCCATCCAACCTGGCCTTGAACACTGCCAGGGATGGGGCAGCCACAGCTTCTCTGGGCAACCTGTGCCAGTGCCTCACCACCCTCAGAGGGAAGAATTTCTTCCTTAGATCCCATTGAAATCTCCTCTCTTTCAGTTTAAAGCCATCACCCCGTGTCCTGTCACTCCACACCCTTGTCCAAAGCCCCTCTCCAGCCTCCTTGTCGCCCCTTTAGGTACTGGAAGGTGCTGGAAGGTCTCCCCGGAGCCTTCTCTTCTCCAGGCTGAACAACCTCAACTCTCTCAGCCTGTTTTCATAGCAGAGGTGCTCCAGCCCTTGGATGATCTTCGTGGTCCTCCTCTGGACCTGCTCCAGCAGCTCCATGTCCTTCTTGTGTTGGGGACCCCAGAGCTGAACGCAGTACTAATGTCTGAGTAAATCACTTCCTTCCTATCTACAAGGTCTGTTGAGAAAGCAGGCAGTTAAACATCTCCTCTGTTCACCATGTAGGGCTGGCAGGTTGGGTATGCAACCCGGGGGAAGCCTCTCTGCTCCTGGAGTGTCTGCTGGGTGGTGGGCTGGGTGCTACAGGGCATCTCAACCAGCATCAGATGCTGGTGTTTAGACAAGGAAAAGCCAGGATGAGGTCTGCCAGCCCTCAGTCCACCTCCGTGATTGCATACCATATAAAACAACCCTGTCACCTCCATTAAACCTTTTGCACTTGGGTTCCCACCCTTGATTTGGATTTACCTCTCCTTCCATCTTCTGGGAGGCACCAGAGGATGATGCTGCAGCCTTGGAGCTCTGTGTTGCACAACCTGCCTGGGGGAATGCAACTGTTTTATTAAACACAAGGCTGCTTCAGGGCTGTGCTTTGAAGAAGGTGGCTTAATCCTTATCAACGGAGGAAAATTTCATCAAACAAGCAGCAGTGGTGAAATGGAAATGCAAAGATCCATAATTCATGATGGAGCAGACACAATTTAATAGGTGTGCTCAGCGCAGCCAGCCTTGTTGCCACCTTGTTCTCCACACCAAGGATGATGTCAGGTCATATGGGATTAGCCAGACAGGAGGGTTTTTTTGAAAGCCCTTTGTTCTCCCAAATTCCCTCTGCACCTTCAGAGTCCTCAGCTCACAGCCCAGGTACAGGATGAGCTCTGTACCCAGAGTTACTTGCAGAACCTGCTCGGTGTCAGGAAGAAAAGTGCTTATTTACACATAAATGAGAAAGGCAAATCTCCACAATAGATGCCGGAGGTGGTGAGGAACAAAGTGTTATTGGCAATTTCCTTCCCCTGCTTTGCAAAGGCAGAGATAACCCTCAGTTTCTCCCGCCCTTACCCCACCAGGGCAGGGATATGGTCCTGGAGAATGACATTAATCTACCCAGTCTCTACCATCTCATCCCATGGGACAGCTTTATTCTGGGACAGGGACACGCACAGGGAATATGGCAGAGCCTTGGTGCTCCCCATGCTGTGGGTCCAAGGGACTGGCAGGCATCTGTGAGCACGGCGCAGGGCAGAGCCTGTGCAGAAAAGCACCTCGTTCCTCTCCAGGATTCCCAGTTTCCCCTTTTGGGCTCCTAAAAAGCCTTTGCCATTCAAAAAAAAAGCAATTGTCTCCTTGTCCTCATCACGTAGATCATAGAGTCATAGAATGGTTTGGGTTGGAAGGGACCTCAAAGATCATCCAGTCCCAACCCCCCTGCCATGGGATGAGACCCAAAGCACCGTGAAGATGCAGGCTCGCAAGGCGTGTGGGTGACCCCATGGAAATGTGAATCCCAGGGGATTTAGCCCTGCCAAGCCCTGTATGGGAAACCCACCACTGCTTCTTTGGGGCATCTTTCCTGCTTCAGGAGAGGCAAAGTCTGGGGTATTTTTTTTTCCAGTGAAGAATGTGGGAAGCATGAAAAACCCAGTCTGGTATCCCCCGCCTTGGCTCCCACTTGAAATACTAAAATAAACTTCCAGGTTCTTCCCAACCCGGCCCGAGGGAGG
Source organism: Tauraco erythrolophus (assembly GCF_009769465.1). Classification (NCBI taxonomy): domain Eukaryota; kingdom Metazoa; phylum Chordata; class Aves; order Musophagiformes; family Musophagidae; genus Tauraco; species Tauraco erythrolophus. The sequence goes on along the minus strand of NC_141465.1, from coordinate 136,692,515 downwards.
AGGATTTCTCCTTTCCCTGCTCAAATTGGAGCCAAAGGCAGATTGACTGCAAGTCCCTGCAGGGAGGGATGCTGGGGTGGGAAGAGGAAGACCCGGCACGACCGATCCCATAAGAGCTTCCCAGCCTTTCATCACCCACAGCACTGCTCCCCGAAGACCGGTGCTCTGCATGAGAAAACAGAGCTTTCTCCTTTTCTTTTCTTTTCTTTTCTTTTTTTCTTTTTTTTTTTTTTTCCCCTCCTTTTTTTATCTCCAAAAGATGCTTAATTCCTCGGGTGGTTATTGAGAAAAGCTTTAGCAGAACAGCCAGGCAGAATTAAAGCCAGTGGGGAACCTGGCTGCACTTAATCACACCATACATTTCTGGCAGAGACAGAGGTGGCATTTCATCAGGGAACGAGCTTCCTCCACAGCAGAAGTAAACTCCTATTAGCACCATCGCTATCTGGAGCAGCTGATTCATTGCAGCTTGCCCAAATGAGTTTCCTGAGTGGCCAAACACACATTGAGCATCCTCCCAGCTGAGCGTCTGTTCTTGCTGAGGGCTCGAGAGCCCTCTGCTGTCCACCCATCCAGCCCCCCAAGACTTGTAACATATGGCACTGGGGGGCTTGCTGCACCCCACCAGCTCTGGCCACCTCTCCAGAGCTAAAGTCTGAAGGTCTGGGGCAGACGCAGTCGGTGGAGATCGATGTGCTGGTAGGGATGTATCAGGTCCCCAGCAGTGCTGCTTTAATAATGGTTTCATATGGCTCCAGGATGTCTGAGATATTGGCAAGGATTTGGCAAAGGCAGGGGACGAGGGAGATCTTCTAGCAGCCTTCCCGTACTTAGAGGGAGCCTACAAGAAAGATGGAGAGGGACTTTTGACAAGGGCATGTAGTGACAGGACAAGGGGCAATGGCTTTAAACTGAAAGAGGGGAGATTTCGATGGGATCTAAGGAAGAAATTCTTCCCTCTGAGGGTGGTGAGGCACTGGAACAGGTTGCCCAGAGAAGCTGTGGCCACCCCATCCCTGGCAGTGTTCAAGGCCAGGTTAGATGAGGCTTTGAGCAACCTGGTGTAGTGGAGGGTGTCCCTGCCCATGGCAGGGGGGTTGGAACTGGATGATCTTTCAGGTCCCTCCCAACCCAAACCATTCTATGATTCTATGATTCAAAGCCACTGAGGTTTATGTGGTGCTTTCTCCTGCATAAGCACCACGTTCCCTTGTACCCAGCCAGTCTCCGTCACTAATCATCTTCAACAGCTACACTCCATCTGTGCAGGATTCTCTACAATAAAGAGCTGATGAGCTTCTCTGGGCTGTCAAGATCATCCTGGGCCTTGCAGACACTGTAATACATTACCCTTTGGAGGTGCAGAAAGCTCCCTTTGGAAGGCACAAATACTTCTGTGCTCCCCACCTTGCTCAAGCCACCAAGGTCTTCATGGCTGGGAGTCTGCCTCCAACGTTAAGACTCAACCAGAGCACTCTCCATTTTGCCCTCTGATAGTTAATCTTTGAAAATATAAGTGAATAATTGATACAATGTTCATCTGTAGCATAATAAATGTGTACAAAATGCTCATATTACATGCAGAGGTGCTATGAAAGTTGTACAATCTACACAATTACCAGCACAAAGGTGACAATCACAGAATAATAGAATGGTTTGGGTTGGAAGGGACCTTCGAGATCATCTAGTTCCAACTAGTTGTTATTTATCACATTTCACCTCATTTATACACAGACAGAGACCCTATGGGTGTATTACTGCTGTGGTTGTACTGGTGTTACTGCAAGTCTCCAGCAACGGAGATCATGGCTAGCTGGAGTGCAGGGCAGGTTTGGCTGGATTCAATAATTCATATCTGGATAAAACTGGCCTAAATGGTAAGAGGGAGGCTTAAACACAAATTTGTCCCCAGAGCCAAAATTACTTGCTCGTTCTGGCTGCGTTACCTTAGACAGCAATGAGACTTTTACTGTTTGTTTTATTCGTAGTCCATAAAAGCCTCATTACACAATTCCGCTGGTAATACATTATTTAGACGTGGCAACTCCTTATCTGGAGTGACTGGCTCCCTTTTCTGGCCCGTTTTGGGTGTGTGGGATTTCTGTCCCTCTGGAGCTGGGGCTGCTCCTTGGCTGGTGGGGCTGCGATGTGCCCCGCTATGCTTTCTGCAACAGGACGGAGATGCTCCAGCCCCACAGCCAGGACACTTCCAGAGCCTGCATCCCACCCAGCATCAGCAGTAGGATGACCAAAAGGATGCAGGGACAACCCCCGTGAGACTCTCTGGCATCTCCTTCATCCCATAGTGATTCTGGGCAGGTTGCAGGGAGTGGATCTTTGCAGAGATGCTTTAGGAAAAGGAAATATTCATATTATTAAGTGAATAATAAGGTTTGCTGTTGTTTCCAACTAGGCATAAAGTAGCCTTTCGTTTTTACTGGGGCATTTTTTTCTTTAAGTAGCAAAAAGATGGACCCCATGGCTGGGGTGACTCACCCAGACAAACAGGCAGCCTGTAGGTAGAGTGTTTCCAGAGCCAAAATCCTCCCACACCTTTGCTCGTCCCCCCAAGCCGCAGTCTTGGGAAGATGCCCGTTTCTCCATCTCAGCGCCACTTAGTCATCACACGGGAGCAGGGAGGGGGTTCCCTCTCACGGGAGCAGGGACAGGTCTGATCTCTGGGGATCTACCTGGACCACCCCATCAACCAGAGGGACTGTGTCCCTGTTGAAAATCAGGAAGGGAGGATAGAGCTATATGAGGGTGGGGAAGGTGAGGCTAGGGTCTCCCATACAGGCTTTGAGGCCTCAGCATCCACTGCATCTGGGATCCAGTGTCTGCTTTTTTGGGGGGAATCACATTTCAGTAATACAATGGCATCGTGGTCTTGCAAAGCTGGGACGTGAGCCTGGGTTCAGGTTGGTGCAGACAGCTCAGCTCCAGCAATGGTTTGGAACATCCCAGCACCTCTGAACTTCACACTCACTTAAAAATCCACCTCTCCTTGCAGTTTTCCTGGCAAAACCCAGCTTTTCCTAACAGGTAAAGGACACTCTGCCCACTCAAATTGGGCCATGTGATGGGCCACCAGTTCTGAGCCTCTGGAGTCAGCTAAACAAGGCTGAAAAGGGGGGAGAAATTTTGTCTCTCCTGACTCTTACCCTGGCAAGATGACGTCCTCAGTGATAGCCAGATGTGCCCTGCTGAGCCCAACTACAGTCACTTCTCCAGCCTCACACCGATTCCAAGCTCTTGATTTTGCCATATGAAGTAAAGATAAAGCCAACCGTGTCCTGGGCTGCACCCAGAGCAGCGTGGGCAGCAGGGCGAGGGAAGGGATTCTGCCCCTCTGCTCTGCTCTCCTGAGACCCCCCTGCAGTGCTGCCTTCAGCTCTGGGGTCCCCAGCACAAGAAGGACATGGAGCTGCTGGAGCGGGGCCAGAGGAGGCCACAGAGATGATGCGAGGGCTGGAGCACCTCTGCTCTGGAGACAGGCTGGGAGAGTTGGGGCTGTTCAGCCTGGAGAAGAGAAGGCTCCGGGGAGACCTTCCAGCACCTCCCAGTGCCTAAAGGGGCTACAGGAAAGCTGGAGAGGGGCTTTGGACAAGGGCATGTAGTGACGGGACATGGGGCAATGGCTTTAAACTGAAAGAGGGGAGATTTCGATGGGATCTAAGGAAGAAATTCTTCCCTCTGAGGGTGCTGAGGCGCTGGAACAGGTTGCCCAGAGAAGCTGTGGCTGCCCCATCCCTGGCAGTGTTCCAGGCCAGGTTGGATGGGGCTTTGGGCAACCTGGTGTAGTGGAGGGTGTCCCTGCCCATGGCAGGGGGGTTGGAATTGGATGATCTTTGAGGTCCCTTCCAACCCAAACCATTCCATGATTCTCTTGCCTTCATTTGCAGGCGCGAGTGCAATTTTCTCTCTCAAATGCTCCTGGAGATCAGTTCCCACCCTTCCTCCTCCTCCTTCCCCTATCCCTGCTCTCCATCACCCACCCCTTAAGGAGACCATCCACCCTGTTGCACAGTGACTCACAGCTGTGTTTGCATCCCAACCAGCACAAAGCTTTGCACCTTTCCCTTTGCCCATCCCCAGGGACGCATTTAACTCTTGTAATAGGAACTGGGATTAGAGTAGCATAAATGAACAGGATATTCCCCCTCACCTGGGAGGTCCTCAGTATCTTTCCTCAAGGGAAAACGAAGCATCTTGCAAAGCAGAGACTATTTGGGGCTCTGCCCTGGTTCAGATGCCACCAGGCACGAAGCAGGTCTTCAACGTTGCAGCCAGGTTGTGCCTTTGCTCATGTTGCAGAGAGGAGAGGAGGAAGAGGAAAAGTGATGAGAAACCATGTTTTGCTCCCTCTGAATCTTGCTGATTAGCTTTCAAAATCTAATGAAACTGGAATGAGGATCTGCTTTTTTTTTTTTTTTTTTTGTAGGTTGTAATACGGATCACGATGCCCAGGTGGCTGGACTCTGGACGTGGAAATGGAGGGTTGTGGTAATGTGACAAGAATTAATGAGACGTAACCAGACTTTCATATAATTAAAACCAGGAATTGCTGGGAAGATGGCTCAGGCGAAACGATGGGCTGGGGGTGGGCAGGGTTGGTTAAAACTAGCGACTGGCTACAAATGATTAGATTAAAATCAATTAACTGTAGAATCGCTGTCTGGCACATGGAAGGATAATTCAGTTACGTAACCGGCAGCGGGATTTGCGCTTCGCAAATGTTGTTTCAGCGCATCACACCGAGCTTAGGCAGCCTGGCCGTTTAACGGGACACGCTTCCGATTTTTGATTTCGGGGGGTGAGATTCGGTAGCGTGACGCGAGGACGGACCCGCAGCCCGGGGCTGTTGTCTCAGGGTGGTGAGCAAAGAGCAAGAATGTCCAAAGATGGCTACAAAACCCTGTGATGCCCTGGTTATTTGTAAACGGGAGCGCTTTTCGTTACACTTTTAAAGACCGGTTGGATTAAGGGAGCATTAGAGGAATTCAGCACGGGTCGGCTCTGCGTCCTCCCTCCTCCCGAGAGCCTGCTGGTGGTGGAACCCATTAGCCCTAATGCAAGCGCATTAGCACGTTGAAAGGATTCCTGTGTTGCAGCATCCCTGATGACTTCACTTCTTCTTCCTTCTTTAAACACCAGCAAAAGTAGGGGGGTGAAAGCCTGCGGAGTGAAAGCAAATAGCTGATGGTTTGCAGCGGGTGCTGCAGGGTGAGCGTCGGCCACCGGTCCTGGTCTCCTGCCAGGAGCACTGTGGGTGACGCTGTAACACCCTCCTGCTTTGGAGTTTAGGGATTGATGGTTCAAATAAACTCTGTGTCATCTGTGCCCGAGGAAGGTGGCCTCAGATCCTGCCATAGAATTATAGAATCATGGAATGGTTTGGGTTGGAAGGGACCTTCAAGATCATCCAGTTCCAACCCCCCTGCCATGGGCAGGGACATCTTCCACTACACCAGGTTGCCCAAAGCCTCATCCAACCTGGCCTGGAACACTTCCAGGGATGGGGCAGCCACAGCTTCTCTGGGCAACCTGTGCCAGTGCCTCAGCACCCTCGGAGGGAAGAATTTCTTCCTTAGATCTCATCTAATCTCTCCTCTTTCAGTTTAAATCCCATCTCTAAGGCTCCTCGTGGCACTGTGGATGAGCAACCAGGACTGGAAATAAACCGCTGGAGGTACTGGCTCCAAAGATAGTTCTTGCAGACAAGAAGTGTTACATTCTATTAGGTTTTGAAGTTCCTACTTAGATCACGGATTTGCTCATCTTGGGTACAGCTGCACTGAAGCCGGAGATCCACTTTCTCCATATATGTCTTGCTTTTAAGCAGAAGTTTTGCCAGGTGCTGCTCTCAGCTTCTCTGCGGCAGGAGCAAAGGCGTCTGTCATCGACATTGCTATGGAGGTGCACATGCAGGGACAAAGTAGCTTCGAGTATTTCTGGTGAGCCAGACTCCCAGCTCATTTTGTTTCCAGAGCCTTGAGCTGCACCCTAGAAACAGCTACCAAAATATCAGAGTGCTGCTGAAAAATGTTCAAGCAGTACCATAAATTCATCCCAATTTCATCCCTGTCCTCAAAAAGGGAAAGCTGTCAGCCCTATTTACTGGAGAGCACCCAGTATGGTCCCTGGGGCAGGTCATTGTCCTGCCAGGGGATGGCAGTGGGCTTTGCTCCCTCCTATCCCAGAAGATCCATCCTGGAAGAGCTCTGGAAATCTCCCATGCCAACAAAAATAAGCCTTCTTCCTGTAGAAGAGGTAAAAGTAGATTTAGGTCAAAAATTGCTATGTATAGAGCAGAGAAACATCTCCTGAACCATCTGCCGTGCACCAAAGCCAAACTCTGCTTAGAGCCTGCTGAGGCTTTAAAAAAAATGAAATTGATTGGCTTTCATTCAGAGCTTTCAAACCACTTCTGCTCTTCATAAGGCTGTTTAAACACGGCTCCACCAAGCTGCTGTCCCTCATAAATAAGCTCTTGGTTCTCGCTGTCAAGGAGAAAATTAACCCTCCTTCTGCCTCTCTACTCCAGGAGGGCTGTGTCCAGCGTGAGGAGAGCTCCTTGGTTCAGGTCCCCATGTCCAACCTTGGCTTTGCCAGGCTGAGTGAGCACATCTTCCATTTTCTGCTGTGCTCCTCAAACGTCCTGGGGGGACCTTCGCAAATGGTGCAAAACCATGTCGTTAAGTGTGCAAGTGTTGGTAATCTCCAAACAGATCCTGCTTCTCCACGCTTTGTCCATTGTGTTCGATTATTACATATTGGTACAAAACCCCTCGTTTCCCATGCTCTCCACTTTATGTCTCCATGCCTCATCCATATCCCATGATTCTAGATCTCAGCTGAGATCTTTCTTCTTGCTCATCTCGAGCACAGGAGGCTGCTATGGAGACAGGCTGAGAGAGTTGAGGCTGTTCAGCCTGGAGAAGAGAAGGCTCCGGGGAGACCTTCCAGCACCTCCCAGTACCTAAAGGGGCTACAGGAAAGCTGGAGAGGGGCTTTGGACAAGGGTGTGGAGTGACAGGACACGGGGCAATGGCTTTAAACTGAAAGAGGGGAGATTTCAATGGGATCTAAGGAAGAAATTCTTCCCTCCGAGGGTGCTGAGGCGCTGGCACAGGTTGCCCAGAGAAGCTGTGGCTGCCCCATCCCTGGCAGTGTTCAAGGCCAGGTTGGATGGGGCTTTGGGCAACCTGGTGTAGTGGAGGGTGTCCCTGCCCATGGCAGTGGGATTGGGACTAGATGATCTTTCAGGTCACTTCCAACCCAAACCATTCTGTGATTCTACAACTCTATGATCCTTTTTCTCCTTCCCATGGCCAGCATTGGGCAAAATCATCTGGATGTCTTTACGGGGACATGGATGCACCACGCAGCTGCACCCTGATGCACGGCTGCGTTATTGCTGTATAAATCCCTCCCCACCCGGTGGAAGGTCTGCAAATCACCAACACGGCAAGCTTCAGAATAAAATCTCTTTCATTATGGAGAGGTGGATAATCATTTCCCTTCCTGAATGAGATGCAGCAGATTTATTGTCCTGACTCAGCCAGCAAGTTTATGTGAAGGAGGTAAGGTCAGGACAGAGTTTATAAACTCTGTCGATATTCCAGCTCCAGGAGGTTTTCTTCTCTCTGACAAAGTAGTTCAGCAATGCTGGTTCCTTGTTTGATGCCTTTAATAAAGCCAGAAGGACACAGATGTCTTGAGATAATTCACTCTTCTGCACTGAATCAAGTAGTGATCCACACCGTGGAAATGTCTGCACAGTCTCGCAGCTGATGCTGGAAAATCACTCGGTTGTCCCCAGCCCATGGGTCATACCTGACTTCAGATCTGCACAAGAAATATTTTCCTTTCTCTTCTGAAATTCTATATATCTGTCATTTTTCCTGTTCAGAATTTCTAAAAGTTTCTCAGGAAGCTTGTTCTGCTTTTGATTTAGAGAGGACAATACTCCGTCTGGTTTAGGACTTTTTTTTTTTTTAATTATTGATACAACATGCATATCTCAAAACCCCCAAAAACACTTCCAAAAGGAACAACGAGGCTGTTCCATTTCAACTTTACAAGAACACTCCGCTCTGGGGATTTTTCAATGATTTGTTGAAATCAAACTTATCTGTAAAACTCACTGAATGAGCCCAAATTCCCCTACAGGCACAAAATCCTTGTGAACATTTCTGAGTAGTTCTTTCATGTAGCTGTATTTAGATGTAGCCGGCATTATCATGGAAATAGGTCCTGGAACATCTCCTACCAGTGATGGCAAAGCTCCAGTGGGTCACCTTGTCTCCATCTCCATCTTTCCGTACCTTGTACTCCCCCACAGAGGAAATCCATGGTCGTTTTGATTCTGTGGTCACCACGTGGGAAGAGTTCTGGTACATCTTTTTCCCAGCTACAGGGTGGCTTGTACAGGATATCTTCACTCTGGCCTGGAAATTTGCAGGCCTAAGACCACTAAAGCCAACTGGGCTTGGTTAAGGCCAGGGGCTTTGACCTAGGTGGAAAGTCAAGCAGAAGGTTCCTCTGTGTCCATGATACTCCAAGGTAGACTCTGTGGATGGGCTCTGCAGGTTGCTATTTCCAAGACAACCTGATGCCCCAAAAGAGGAGTCCCATTTGTCCTCTCCTCTCCATGTGTCTGCCCAGGGACATGCACCACAGAACTGTGGATGAAAAATACAGCCTCTGGGAAAAATACAGGTTCTGGCCAAATTGGGTCATGCAACCAAAAACCCTGCACCAAGCCAGGGACTGAGTGGGAGGCATGGCCGGGGCATGCCAGGATAGGAGATTTTTCCAAAGGTAGAGTCCATTGCTCGCCATGCACCGCTACCATTAGCTCAATCCAACTGGGAAAACTCACCTGCAGAAATTAATGGCTTGTTGCAAAGCTCACCACAACCAGCGAAAGGACTTCCCTCTAACAAATGGCTTCAGATGAGGCTCCCAGCTTAGCCCTAGTCTGGGAGCCACCACCATGGACATCTAGCATGCTTTTTGCTCTCAGATCACCAAATTGTAGATATTTAGCACTCTTTTGCTCTCAGGTCACCAAGTATGGACATCTAACATACTTCTGCCCTCGGGTCACCTAGCCATGGACATCCAGCATGCTTTTGCTCTCAGGTCACCCAACCATGGATATCTAGCATGCTTTTGCTCTCAGGTCACTTGGAAGCAAACTTTCTATTTATAGACCTCCCGGAACAGCTTGTGAAGAAATAAACACCTGACATCTCCCAGTTTCTGATGTTTGCTAATGATACTCCAGCAGCTCCATGCCGAACAGCTCAGCCAAGGAGAAGCACACCTCTCTCCAGATGGCGAGAGCTGCTGTCAGCTCAAATGGGGGAATCACAGCTGAAATGAAGATACAACCTGGCATGCGGCAAGGTAGACATCGAAATTATTTGTGATCGGTGTGGTCTGTCACTACCTATGAGCAACAGCCCAGTGATTACCTGTCATAAACCAGCCCCTGCTGAACGTAATTGCCAACCTGATCCAACACGTTTTGAACAAGGCTGTTGGCAGGAACAGGAAATGGATGGTTGCACAGAAGGGCCAGCAAGCTCTCTAGGATCAGGGCACACCGAGTTTCCAAGGACTGCAGGAGGTCCCATGGAGGATATCAGGTCCTGGGTAAACACAAGGCTGAGCCAGTGCTGGTGGCTTTGAGTTGGTAACACAAGGGGGGTGGTGCAAGCTCAGCAGAACTCAAGGTCTGGGGAGATGTCCTCTTCTTGTCTGTTTAGGGCGACTGAGAAGAAGTAACGAAGCCAAGTTCAGTTCTACTTTTGTCCTGGAAATATCTAACGCTTGTGCTCAGCATCTGCCTGGAATGTCGAGTGAAGCACAGGGCTATGATTTCCCACCATGATCCCAGGGATGGCCTATGATGTTCAAGAAAACACTACACCCTTCTGACCACCTGCTATGTTCTGCAACCATTTCTGCTTTCTTCTGCGGATGTTTGACTCCACATCAAGTCTGAGCCTTTGGCACTACTTCCAAAGCAAAGATGCAGGTTCATCATACCATAATCATGATACCATCATTAGGGCAAGTCTCATCCAAAAGAACTAGCCACAGATGCACAAGTCACCTTGTGACTAGACAAGCACTTGCAGAGAAGAGCACACGCATGGGGGAGAGCAGAGCTACAGTGAAAGAGGTCAGCACACATCTGAGATGTCCTACCATGTCAGCCTGTCTGCACAGCTCCATATTTAAATAACTATGATGAAAATGGTCAAGTCTTTTTCTTGCTACCGTCTTCACCTTCCTGTGGAAGGTAAAATTCCCTGAATTTCTTGCCCAGGCTTGCCTATGTCCCTGAAGGTAGGTCATAGAATGACAGAATGGTTTGGGTTGGAAGGGACCTTCAAGATCACCCAGTTCCAACCCCCCTGCCGTGGGCAGGGACACCCTCCACTACACCAGGTTGCCCAAAGCCCCATCCAACCTGGCCTGGAACACTGCCAGGGATGGGGCAGCCACAGCTTCTCTGGGCAACCTGTGCCAGTGCCTCACCATCCTCAGAGGGAGAATTTCTTCCTTAGATCCCATCAAAATCTCCCCTCTTTCAGTTTAAAGCCATTGCCCCGTGTCCTGTCACTACACGCCCTTGTCCAAAGCCCCTCTCCAGCTTTCCTGTAGCCCCTTTAGGCACTGGAAGGTGCTGGAAGGTCTCCCTGGAGCCTTCTCTTCTCCAGGCTGAACAGCCCCAACTCTCCCAGCCTGTCTCCAGAGCAGAGGTGCTCCAGCCCTCGCATCATCTCCGTGGCCTCCTCTGGACCCTCTCCAGCAGCTCCATGTCCTCTTGTGTTGGGCACCCCAGAGCTGAATGCAGTACTGCAGGGGGGTCTCACGAGGTCCTACCAGAACTAGCTGCTGCCCATGGCACAGCCAAGATGCATAGAGCTTTCCTTGGCCCCGTACTCGAAAACATGCTCATTTCACGTATGGCCCATCCATCTCTATCTGGTATGGCGGCTCATATCAGCAAACAGCCATCCAGAAGAAGACGAGGGATCCTGGGAAGGCTCTGTTTGTGGAGATGCACTCATCTCCTCTTGACAGATAGTCTCGGCAGTGTTTGGAGAACATTGCCACTGGCAAGCCTGCAGGTTTGGAGGACCAAACCACTCACCAGCCGTGCTCACAAGCCTGTTCCCCCATCTGGTGCAGGTACATGAAAGAGTCACTCGTTGAAGACACCTGCAGAGCTTGCAGAAGGAAAGGAGCTGGTACAAAAGGGCTCACAGTAAGTGTCATCCAGCTCCAACTCTTCTCTCTTAAGAGAGAATAGGTACTTTATTGGATGGAGATCATCTCCCCGATATGGTGACTCACCAACCCTTATTCTTTACACTCCCCAGTGCTAATGTTATGATACTCAATGGCTTACAAGGTACTATTTCATCTTCTCAACATACACCCCCATCGTACTGCCCGAGCTCCCTTCATTATATCATGAGCTGACTGCAGGCATCAATCATGGCTGTGATGAACAGAAACTGCCCTAATATCCTTTCACAGGCTGTGAAGAGGCTGATCTCAGCTGTGCTGGGGCCAGATGGAAGAGGGAGCGTGGAATAGACTTGCACTCTGTTAAATATATGTGACATTTAATCATGATCGCAATAGCTTCTCTCTTGTCCAGGGTAACAGGAGACTGAATTCTGCAAATAAAAGGAAAAACCTGGATAATACAAGCTCTGCTGCTTCCAGACCCAGCCTGGGCATTCAGTGGTGCATTCTGCAGCACAACGCTGTTCCCGGGGGATTTATTATCTCAAATGCTGCATCACGCAAACACAAGAAGCTGCTCAGGTTCGGAAATAACTTGTCTGAGTCCTTGATGAGTGCATCCAGCTTTGTAGTCCTCCCAGGACCTCCAGATGGTCTGGCCTCCAGAGCCATGCAGAATCACCCGGAGCTTCTGCATCATCTCTCCAGGCTGGGGCTGCACCGTAGCCAGACCTGAGCAGGTCCCAGACAAAATAGCTGCCTGTGGGCAGATAAATCAGTCCTCCTGGGCTCAAAATGGCATGAACCTGTCTTCACCCGTGACAGGGTTTAGCTTCGAACAAGATGAGCTGCCCGTGGACAATGGAGGGTCAACTGTGTTGCAGTGATTTCTGCTGTTGTGGTGCTGAGGAGCTGCCTCGGGGACTCAATCCCATCGTCGAGTGCTGTGCAAATGCTGGATGGAAAACTGGTGTTGTTTTCATGTTGATTTAATGTCCCAGATGGATGGAGGCGGCATCTGTAGGTGGAGCTATAAGGACACAGTTTTGGTCATTGGTAAGAGCGTTGGTCGTATATCCCTGAGAATTCGGATGCTGTGAGGACTTCAGGAGGCATCACAGCTCAGGAATTACCCAAGAAGGGACTTAGAAGACACCAAGGATGTGGCTGCACTGAAATTTTTGCAGAACAGTGAGGGAAAACATGGAAGAAAGCATGGAGGAAACTCTAGAAATGCAACCATGCCCACCATCTCCCAGGCCAAACTGAGCCAGGCTTTCCACACTGGAGAAGCAATGGTATGGAGAATAGGAATAGGCAACAAAGGGGCTTAAACCAAAGAGGAGCACCTCATGGAGCTTTGGGAAATGGTGCAGCAGCGTTATGGGTTGGCTCAGGCATGGTGCACTCTAATTGTGGTTATGAAGCAGTGCAAGATGATCAGACCTTCATACATCTCTGAATGGTGGGGAAAGATGTTGCAGAGAACGAGCAGGTGAGAGCAAGACACTCCTGGAGGGGAGAAGTCGACTTTTCTGTGGTCTGGGGCCACAAAAGTAAAGGTTGATACTTCCGCTGAATAATATGTTCAATTATTAATATAGTTCTTGACTTCTTTGTTTTAGGGCAGAAGAGGGACCAGTGACCTCGTGTGTCCCAGCTTCTCTCAGCCTACCCCACCTGGGCCACCTGCTTGCAGTAATGTATGTTTAATGAGTGGTTGGGTACCCAAAGGAGCATGCAGCTAAAAATCTTCTTGACAAGTTTCTACTTTGTCCTGGTAGCCTTTGTTAAATCCAGGTCTTTTTTTTTGGCCAGGTGAAAAGCATGAATATCAGTAAACAGAAGCCCATTTAACACCAGACTTTTAGCAACGGATAAGTCTCTATCCAGCTCTTAAATTCTGATAACGACCTCCTCCCTAAAGCTCTGCTTTCCAAAATAATAAAGCCCTTTTCTCCAACAGCACGGAGCTTATAGGCAGCAAATGATCGCTTTAGAGGTGGAGGGTACATAAGTAGGACCAATTTGTTTCATGCCTGGAGGTCTATTTCTTTTCTGGCAAACAAATGTCAGAATGGCAGCGTGTGAAAATACGATTTTCCCGCATGTGGGCTATTTTCCCTTCCCAGCCAAGCCCCCCACTGCCCTTGCTGTGCATAAAAGCACAGAATGACAGAACAGTTTGGGTTGGAAGGGACCTTCAAGATCACCCAGTTCCAACCCCACTGCCATGGGCAGGGACACCCTCCACTACACCAGGTTGCCCAAAGCCTCATCCAACCTGGCCTGGAACACTGCCAGGGATGGGGCAGCCACAGCTTCTCTGGGCAACCTGTGCCAGTGTTTTGCCACCCTCAGAGGGAAGAATTTCATCCTTAGATCCCATCGAAATCTCCCCTCTTCCAGTTTAAAGCCATTGCCCCGTGTTCTGTCACTACACACCCTTGTCCAAAGCCCCTCTCCAGCTTTCGTGGAGCCCCTTTAGGTACTGGAAGGTGCTGGAAGGTCTCCCCGGAGCCTTCTCTTCTCCAGGCTGAACAGCCCCAACTCTCCCAGCCTGTCTCCAGAGCAGAGGTGCTCCAGCCCTCGCATCATCTCCATGGCCTCCTCTGGCCCCGCTCCAGCAGCTCCATGTCCTTCTTGTGCTGGGGACCCCAGAGCTGAAGGCAGCACTGCAGGGGGGTCTCAGGAGAGCAGAGCAGAGGGGCAGAATCCCCTCCCTCGCCCTGCTGCCCACGCTGCTCTGGATGCAGCCCAGGACACGGTTGGCTTTCTGGGCTGCCAGCGCACGGTGCCGGCTCATGGTGAGCTTCTCATCACCCAACAACCCCAAATCTAAATACTAAAAGCCCGGTCCTTTTTTGGAAAAGGTACAATATCATAGTCATGGGAAAGTGGAGATAGAGAGGATTTCTCCATAGCACCAGGCCAAGATGTCCTGGAGGACCTTTTCCCATACAGAACATCATTTAAACCAGCCTGCTCCCACAAGTATCCATGCCTTGGGTAAATCCCTGAATACAGGATAAGCTTTCTCTGACCACAGGGTAGTGGGCTCACAGACAGCGAGGGTCCAGGATCAGTGCTTGCCACCCAAGGGCGCAGCATCTTGCATGGGAAGGACTTGAGCAGAGTAGAGACTTTGCAGTGGAGATTCAAAAAATCAGCGTGATGGGGAGAAACGGCCCCGTGCCCTCACATCGGGCACTGACTGTGCTGATTCCCACTTGATGAAGAAAAGCTTCCCCATTACCATCTGACCAGCGCATACTGGTAGATGAGAACAATACTCAACGTCAGAAATAAATGGGTTGAATAATTTAGTGGGCTCTGGAACATGGGAATGGTGGAGCGCATCGCCAGGAATAAGAAATCACGGCTAATAAAGGCAAGCGGCAGCGGAAAATTCATTAAACATTTTTCAGACAAGAACATTTTGACACTCGCAGGAAAGAAAAATTAAACTAGAAATGAAGGAAATTTTGTTCTACAGATGTTTTTTTTTGATAAGAACTATATAAAAAGCTGAAGAAACGTTTGATTAAAGATTGGGAGGGAAAAGCTGTAAAGAAATGAAAAGAACAGTCTACAACCGTAATTTCAATTTTCTAAGACCCAAATCCATTCCTTTGGGTCTTGCGTGTGTAAAAAAGCCTGGGACTGGTGGTTTTTGGGGTGCAATGAATTCCTGCCCCTGAAGGGAGCTCACACTTGGGGGGTCACCCAGCTTGCAGACGAGCTCTGCACAAGCCTCGCAGCCATCGTGTCATAGAATGATAGAATCATAGAATGGGTTAGGTTGGAAGAAACCTTCAAGATCATCCAGTTCCAACCCCCTGCCATGGGCAGGGACACCTTCCACTACACCAGGTTGCCCAAAGCCCCATCCAACCTGGCCTGGAACACTGCCAGGGATGGGGCAGCCACAGCTTCTCTGGGCAACCTGTGCCAGTGCCTCACCACCCTCAGAGGGAAAAATTTCTTCCTCAGATCCCATCGAAATCTCCCCTCTTTCAGTTTAAAGCCATCACCCCGTGTCCTGTCACTCCACACCCTTGTCCAAAGCCCCTCTCCAGCTTTCCTGTAGCCCCTTTAGGCACTGGGAGGTGCTGGAAGGTCTCCCCGGAGCCTTCTCTTCTCCAGGCTGAACAGCCCCAACTCTCCCAGCCTGTCTCCATAGCAGAGGTGCTCCAGCCCTCGGATCATCTTCGTGGCCTCCTCTGGACCCACTCCAGTGTCCTTCTAGTGTCTTCCAGTGTTGCTCTAGTGTCCTTCTGGGAGTCCTGATCTGCTCGCTGTGATTTATCAGTTGTCATCTCCCTCCATCCCTCTACCCTTCCCCAGGCTGTCTCTTTGCTGTCTCTGCAAGGTTTGTTTCACAGGAAAGTCCCTTTTTGCACGTTCATAGCACCTATTACCTGCACATCCCCAAAAGCTCTGCTGCATCAGTTGTTAACAACAAGACACTCGTGGTGATGCAGCATTTTGGGCTGATAAATCAAATGTCAGGAAGCTCTAGGAGACCCCGCAGTGCTCCCTCCGCCACGCAGCACTGCTGGGACTTGGGGCAGCCAGATTTCACAGCATGGTTTAACGGAGGCTGAATAAGAAGATTTATATTTTTAGAGGTAATGAGGCTTCTTGGTGGTAACTTAACCCAAAGGCTGCTGGTGCTTGTGGTTGTTGACTAAGGTCAACACTGGAGGTATATGCAAGGGACACACGTTCCTGCTTCTCCATGCTGACAAAATCCTTCATACAATCACGTAAGATCTCCCTCAACCAGCAGCCCACTGTAGCCAAATGTCATCACATAAGATGAACTGTGCTGGTAACATCCCCTTGTCCATAGCTGTCTGTCCTCCCAGACAGGTTCCCTCTCCTAGCAGGACCAGCTTCCCCATTTTCCACTCTTCAGCTGCCTTGGAGGTCTCCCGGTCTCGTTTTCCCACTCTGGGCTTGGCAAGTCCATGAAGTCTCAGTGAATTCGAGCCACTGCAACAATTCCCCTTGAGACCTTAGACAGTAGGAAAGCAGTTTCGAAGGGAAAAATTGGATTTAAAGGCAAGCAGGGCTCCCGCCTATCCCTCAAATCTCATGCTGCAGACTTTGATCCCCCTCCCACTGCAGATGGGTGGGCAGCGTCTCTGCCTGCTTCCCCAGCCCACCCAACTCCCCTCCAGCACCTCTCCTTCTGCACAGGAAAAGCTCCTTCCCTCATTTCTAAAACAATCCAAGTTCTTCTTCTTTCCCCTATTCCTGGGCTGATTCCTGTCCCTGTGGTTGTTTCCTAACAACTCCTTTGCCATGTTTCTTTCTTTTCTACATTGTAGCTGGAGATCCTTTCCTATCCTCACCCTAGAATCATAGAATGGTTTGGATTGGAAGTGACCTTCAAGGTCATCCAGTTCCAACCCCCCTGCCATGGGCAGGGACACCTTCCACTACACCAGGTTGCCCAAAGCCCCATCCAACCTGGCCTTGAACACTTCCAGGGATGGGGCAGCCACAGCTTCTCTGGGCAACCTGTGCCAGTGCCTCAGCACCCTCAGAGGGAAGAATTTCTTCCTCAGATCCCATCGAAATCTCCCCTCTTTCAGTTTAAAGCCATCACCTCATGTCCTGTCACTACACACCCTTGTCCAAAGCCCCTCTCCAGCTTTCTTGTAGCCCCTTTAGGCACTGGGAGGTGCTGGAAGGTCTCCCCGGAGCCTTCTCTTCTCCAGGCTGAACAGCCCCAACTCTCCCAGCCTGTCTCCAGAGCAGAGGTGCTCCAGCCCACTGCAAGCTGGATATCAGAAAGGTCTGAAGTCACCTGCAGTCATCTCACAAGGGGACATCTTGTACAGCTCATCTATGAATGCCCAGGAGGTTCTGGAGAGGTGGACGATTAGGCAGAGCGAGGGTACCCATATGGTGTTCATGTTTACTCGGAAATAAAGGACGGTTTCGAAATCCTTCAAACACGAGACTACATGACACCGTGACAGAGCTGACAGCCATCCGTTGCCTCAAACCTGCTCAGCTGTGTCTCTGGTGTTAATACAGCATATGGTCCCCATCCATCTTTCTAACAGCCCAGGCCCAAGCTGACTGTCTTGCCGAATCCTTTTAGTTCCCAAGCAGCCTCCGTGAGCTCCCACCTTCGATCAGGAGCAGCAGTGCATGAGTCAGGTTCATCTCCTTCCTCCCACGCTTCTGCAGGGCTGTCGCTGCCCTGGGACAGCCGCACGCTTGGGATGACACAGCCCCAGAAACGATGACGGTTCCCTACTGGGACACATCTCGGTTCCTGATTCTCTGCAAAAAGGAGGTGTGACTTTTCTCCTCCAGATAATGACTCCAAGACAAGAGATCAACCCAGGATGAGCCTCAGCTGCTGTTACAGTCCTGAGAGGGGTCCTTTAGGCTTAACTGCAGAGGCTATGCATATGCAGAGGTAGTTGCTAGCAGTACTCCAGGATTGCTACCTGGAGTAATGCATTCAGCTCTGGGGCTCCAACACAAGAAGGACATGGACCTGTTGGTGCAGGTCCAGAGGAGGCCATGAAGATGATCCAAGGGCTGGAGCACCTCTGCTCTGGAGACAGGCTGGGAGAGTTGGGACTGTTCAGCCTGGAGAAGAGAAGGCTCCGGGGAGACCTTCCAGCACCTTCCAGTGCCTAAAGGGGCTACAGGAAAGCTGGAGAGGGGCTTTGGACAAGGACATTTAGTGACAGGACACGGGGCAATGGCTTTAAACTGGAAGAGGGGAGATTTCGATGGGATCTAAGGAAGAAATTCTTCCCTCTGAGGGTGGTGAGGCACTGGCACAGGTTGCCCAGAGAAGCTGCGGCTGCCCCATCCCTGGCAGTGTTCCAGGCCAGGTTGGATGGGGCTTTGGGCAAGCTGGTGTAGTGGAAGGTGTCCCTGCCTGTGGCAGGGGGGTTGGAACAGGATGATCTTGAAGGTCCCTTCTCACCTAAACCCTTCTGTGATTCTGTGATTCTATGATTTGGATAAAGAGGTGATGTCATCAAGCAGTCAGTTTCCAATCCAGGACGTTGAGTGTCTCAGAGGCTCATCGGTAGCTCTTTACAGCCCCTTTTTCATGTGTTATTTCTCCATTTGTTTGTGCCTCTTTTTTTATTAGCAGTTCTCCCATAACCCCCATCCCAATCGCTGACACCTCAAGCACTGGAGAGCCAAGAGTGGCAGCAGGACCCTCCCCACCTATGCTCTGTGCACCTACATTTGCCATCAGCGTGCATGCATCTACGTTCCAGCTCTATCACTTGATGATTTGGGGGCATTTTGACACAAGTCTTACCTCGCCGTTGTCCAGGGGCAGAGCACTGGTGTCCCTTGAGGGCAAACTTGCTGAGAACTTGTTACCAGGAAAACCCCTCGTTAAGTGCAAAGATCATAAGGATCCTTCTCGAAGTGCCAGGGGATTTACTGACCTAGCAATTGTCTGCACTGTATTCTGTTGCAGGAAAGTTTCTCCAGGTCTCTATCAGCTACTACCATCATTTCTCCTCTCTCTTGCCCTCTTCTCACCCACAACCCTTTCTCTGAACCTGTAAATCTCTAAATTTACACCCAGTTCCTGGCTTTAACATCAGGATGGGTCATTTGCACCACCCTCTCCTTCTCTGTGTTTGCAAACTCCACTGATTCTGACATTTAGAAAATAAACAAACCCGGCTGAAAGCTTCTGGTCCTTGCAAGAATAATGACTACAAGGGCCCGCCTGTGACCAAAGTAACGGATGTCTGCAAGCCAAAATATGTGTGGATAATCCGGAGAGCTTGCTGGCAGCCTCATAAAGACAAATCAGAGCAGTCGTGGGCTAGAAACGAGAGGTGGTACAATTAGATCAGTTAAATGCCTGGAATAAAATCACCAAAAGACAGGAAAATGGGTCCCGTAGGAGCAACAGCTTCTGCCTTTGCAGCGAGGGGAATGGAGGAGCTTCATCTCAGCTGAGACCGTGGACTTCCAAGAGGTCATGGTTTGTGGAGTAGGTTTAATTGGGAGGTTTAATTGGTTGCAGATTTATTATTTGGGCTGGCCTGAGGGAAAATGAGAGTTTCTATCCCTCGGGAAATTCCAACACCCACTTTCAACCCTAATGGAAATGTCAAAATAGAGAGACTCCTCATGGAGCAGAAGGACAAGGACAAAATAGTAAGCAATATCAGAAAGTCTGGTTTTTGCTTATTTGGTCTGGAATGAAATTGGTCTGACTGCTCCAGCAAGTCATAGGAGTGGAAATTCAGGTGCTTCATAACTTTTTGGGGTTTTTCTCTGTTTTTCAGAGCACATCACATCGTCACATGGAGATCACCGCAGATCAGCCAGGTCCCCCTCCTTGTCTGCAAGAGAAGATAAAGAGGAGCACCAAGCTCCTCATCTCCTCTGACGTCCTCACGGCAAATGTTGCTGACAAACGTCAAACCAACCCAAAACCAAAGGACTGTGATTCAGCAGACAGAAGTGACTCAGTCTGGGTCACCTCAGCCTGCAGTGAAAAACCTCACTTCTCTTTCTGTGCTAAAAGTGAAAGCGTTTCAGCACAGCACAAAACTCCGCAGGGATGGATGGGATATTTCCCATCGGAAACATCTTTGGTGGCACCGTGGCTGAGGTGCCGAGTGTCTCCAAGGCTGTTGGTGGGCACAGGTCATGATGTCTACATGCACCTCTTTGGCTTCCTCCTGAATGGTGGCCCTGAGACCTTTCCAGCTGGAGGACAGTTGACCCAGGGTATCCTGGGTCAGTTGACCCTAGTTGATCCTGGGTGTTGGCAGATGGAGCAGCAGTGGCTTTCTCCCCACGGGGCAGTAAAGAGAAATGAGATTTGGTGCATCCATTCACCTCTCCAACGCGCTCCCAGTGTTTGTACAACCAAGCACAGT
Organism: Tauraco erythrolophus; assembly: GCF_009769465.1. NCBI lineage: Eukaryota > Metazoa > Chordata > Aves > Musophagiformes > Musophagidae > Tauraco > Tauraco erythrolophus. Next base: position 136,672,338 of record NC_141465.1, on the reverse strand, counting down.
GAGTCCTTGCATTGTAATAAAATCAAAATAATCGTGGTAGTGGAATCAAAATACTTAAAAAATCTTCATAACCAGTGCTGCTAAATTGGCCTCTGCAAAGCCCCATCCTTTAGAACAAGTTAATGATTTACCTAGAACAGAAAAGTGAATATCAGACCACCTGGCAACGTGATTTGTACTAAACAATGTGATTTATTCGACACACAAAGTTTCCCTGAGTGATAAATACCAAGTGTGGTCAGCAAACCAGAAAGAACAACCTGGAACTGCCCAGGTGAAGGAAAGGTAATTCCAGCAGGGGGATATCCCGACCACCAACTCATTGGCCACCTGCCCAAATGATATCACCTACTCAAAGGAGAACAATAGAAGTAGGAAACTGAGCGTGCGTTCTGATTTGCATCCTAGGTAAAGAAATATTAACCAATCACTTAATAGATTAAGTACATAGAATCATGGAATGGTTTGGGTTGGAAAGGACCTCAAAGATCATCCAGTTCCAACCCCCCTGCCATGGGCAGGGACACCTTCCACTACACCAGGTTGCTCAAAGCCTCATCCAACCTGGTTTTGAACTCTTCCAGGGATGATTGTATTTCCACCGAAGAGAGAATAATTAGGTGACGTCCCCTGCCGAGTTCATTAAGATGCACGAGGAGCACAGCTCAAAAATCGTCTTCTCCCGACCCCCCGAAGAGGACCTGCCCCTCTCGGGCAGCGGTGGCTGGTGAGCGACAGAAGAGCTGTGGGGAGCATCGTTAGTTAATGAGGCTGAAAGTCAAACCCTCCTCCTTTGCCAAGCTTTTAAGTGAATATTAACTGCAGCAGTTTCAGGATGAAAACCATCTTTTTTTTTTTTTTTTTTTAATGTAAAGCTGAAGTTGAGGAGGATCTACAAGGTAGATCATACTCTTTGCTCAGCCTTCTGAAAGAGAGGGAATGAGAAGAGCCATCTCCTCAGAAAACTGACCCAAAATGGTAGAGATGGGCTAAAGCCAAAGCAGGTCCTCAACCCATCCCTCTGCTGTGTCCCCAAATTTGGAGACGCCCCTGACCCTCCCTGAGTGGCTGCAGGAGGGGGAGCAGGGCATCCCAGGGACCCACCTACTGATGGAGCGAATCGTGCATCTGATGTTTTTGAACTTTTTTCCAAGGAAAAGTGATCTCATGGTTAAAAAGACACGAGGAACGAGGAGATTAGGGTTTTGCTCTGAAAACAATGGTACTGGTAGAGCACTGAGCTCTCCTGCGTCCCTCAGCAGTAGGGCTGTCTGCTGATAGCTCCACTTCCAGCCAGCAGGTCTACAGGTCATAATAATTCAAATTTAACCAAAACTAACAAGGACTTTTTTTTTTTTTTTTTTTTTTTTAAACAAAACATGAGCTGTGCTCCCAGGAAAACACATTCTGGGGACAGGACAGGACAATACAGAGGATGCTGCTCTTGGGGAGCTGTAGAAACTGGAGTCCAAAGCAGTCCAAGCCTGTGGACTCTGCATCCCTGGAGATACTCAGACCTGGGCAGCACAAGGTCCTGAGCAACATGAAGCAGCTGGTCCTTCCTTGCCCTCAGTTATTCAGTGATGCTGTGATATTTCCACCAAGGTCCCAGGAGACGGTGGTGCCCTGCGACCTGGGCTGGAGATGGCACCTGAGTGTTTGCAGCACGTTGCAGCTCCAGCCACCAAATGGGATCACCATATGTTTCCCTTGGAGAAGGCATTCAGAGGGAAGAGCAAACCAAGTTCTTACGAGCTGGGTGGAAAGTGCTTTCTGGTTTCCATCATCTCCTGACGAGTTTGTGAGATCTTTTCTCTCCTCAGTGCTGGATGGGGCTGTAGATCACCTAAGGCTGTTCTGAGGAGTGATTTTTGCCCGCAACTGAGCAACTTTCTTTTAAGGAATACTGAGCTTTTCATTATGTGCAGCCACCAGGAATGGGGTGAACCAACACGTGCCCTATAGCATCCCCAGATGCTCCAGTCGACCTTCATCTCACGTGGCCCTGCAAACTGCTTCTGATAAAAAATGCATCACTGTCTTCCAGGGAACAGCAGTGGCGTTTTCTCTTCCACCTTCAAAAGACTTCACTTGAATCTGAGAGCAGAGACCTCCCTCCCTTCGGGTGAGCTCTGGTCAAGCATTCAGTGCTCCTTTCCTGCCCTGACATACCAAGTGACTTAAAGGTCCTGGCTCAAGGAGAAAAAGCTGGTCTCGTCTCGTCTTCCCTCCTCCCCATAGGACCTGAGCAAAGACAAAACCTGATACGGCAGCAAGTCTTGACCTGAAACCAGCAAGAAAATGCATTTTGCATGCAGGAGGATCGGTGACAGGCGTCGGAAGGAAAAGGAGGGGGAGGAAGAGAATGGTTAATGTCCCTCTCTGAGCCAGTTCCCTTTGCAAATAGCTATTTGCACACTGATGGAGGTGGAAATGAGAGCTCTTCATCAGCAGTCAGCCGAGCAGCTTCTTCCCTTGGTCGAAAAATGCTCCTAATTTCTAAGCAAGGCTCTGGTGCTGCGGGTGCAATTTCCCCGGTGATGCTGCGGTCACAGGGCTGGTCTGACCCATCTCAGACCCCTTTCCCCAGTAGAAGAGGATGGAGGGGATGGGGGAGAGCTGGGCACTGCTTGCACTGGAGGCTTTGGTGGTGGTTCGCATCGCTGGCACTAAACGGGACCAAGCGAGTGACGTTTGCCCCATCCCATCACCCAAGCTCAGGGTGGACTTGGGCAGTGCGAAGGCGTGTGCCAGCTTGAGCATCTGCAGGCCATGGGGATGGCACAGAATAGGGATTTATTGCTGCTACACCCTCTAAAGCACGCATCACTCTTTTCTCTGCCTCCTGAACCCTCTGGAGATGATGCACCTCCATGGCTGCCCTCCTCGGTGCTTCTCCCTCGCTCCTCCCTGCCTCACTCTGCATGCTGATCACATGTGTCAGCTCTCCACCTTGTTTGTCATTGCAGACACACCATCGACCCCCCGGACCTCCCCATCACCACTGCATGGGCTAGGTGGAGACCAGAAGAGTTTGAACTGCCCTGGGGAAGTGAGGGATCTCACAAGCGCTTGTGCAGCCTGTGCACGTAGAGCTCCTCCGCTCTGCGGAGGCTGCTGGCACTCCATCAGATAAGGAGGATTTCCTGCCTGGGTTATCAATAACTCCAAAGAGCTTCTGAAGCTGCCTCAGAAACACGCTGGGCTCGTTCAGCACCAGGAATGACACAGGGGTGCTTCCAAGGACCACGTGTGAGCTGGATGCTGCGCAGACCTCTTTCTTTGATGACAGCGTTCCCAGGTCTGGGAAAGGGTGGGAGACCCAGGACAAGATCAGGGAAAGAAAATCAGCCTCTTTCAGCACCTGCTGTCACTACCAGATGCAAAGCAAACTGGTGGGAGTGGTAAGCAGAAAAATTCAGCCTGGAGAAGGCAGACCAGGCTGTTGCATGATGCTTTGCTGAGGCCAACGTTGGAAATGACATTGCGTTCACCAGGGTGTGCAAAGCATCAGGTAGACAGAGAGGGGTGACACCATCCTCCTCTATCCTGTGTACCACCACGGCTGTCTCACATTTTTTTCTGGGAACGGGTATGAGCCTTGGCAGACTTAGCCAGCAGAGAGGTGGTGGGATGGAACAGAGTTTACGTGTTCCAGCCGAGCAGAGTTGTCCAGGCTTTCAGCCACTTTCAGCAAGGCTCATAAAAAAAAATCTAAAGTCTATGTTTGTAATTACCTGGGCTCAAAATGCCACTATTCACAGCGAGTTGTAGATTGTAAAATCATAGAACCACAGAATGGTTTAGGTTGGAAGGGACCTTCAAGACCATCCAGTTCCAATCCCCCTGCCATGGGCAGGAACACCCTCCACTACACCAGGTTGCCCAAAGCCCCATCCAACCTGGCCTGGAACACTTCCAAGGATGGGGCAGCCACAGCTTCTCTGGGCAACCTGTTCCAGTACCTCACCACCCTCACAGTGAAAAATTTCTTCCTCAGATCTCTTCTAAATTTCCCCTCTTTCAGTTTAAATCCATTATTGCACACAGGCAGAGGTACACGTTTATTTGCTCTGTTCCATGGGTTAATGTCATGGTCCACTCGTGTCACTGGGGAAAGGGAGAGAAAAGAAATGCTGCTCTCCAGCCAGATGAACACCTTCCTCCCATCAGCTCAATTCAAAACCTTCACCTGCTGTAGGCCATTCAGCTGCAGACTTCAGATTTCCTCCAGGACAAAAGGGACCTATTTTGGCAGAGGAGCCAGATTTTATCCCAGGTGAAACTCGCTCTGAAATACTCACCCTGGGTCCGGAGCTGTCTGCACCGTGATGGATCCAGGCACGTTTGCCACCAGGTCTGAAATACAGGTCTGAGGCAGAGGAGGATGGAAGGAGACCCTCATGCGACACTTGGATGCTGCACTCCGAGCTGCTCCGTGCAGTTTATCTGTGCTTTTGCCAACCCCAGTGAATGCAGTTTTCCCAAAGGGATGAGTACTGGATTTGTGCTGCTCCTCAGCCCCACAGGTGATGCCCCCCGCGACCGACGTTTACTCGTCGGTGTGTCTCTGGCTCTGAGTGGGCAAGGTCTTCCACCAGCATTTCAGAAGGAGAGTGAGATAGACCCTGCCCCTCACGATATCCAGTCTACCTCATCCTTCCTTGCCTTTCCCTCGTCTGATCAATGATGTGCAATTTTCTCCTCTCCCTTCTGCCTGATAATTGTAAACAAGTTTTTTTATGCAGACTAGTGGTCTGCAGCAGAGCAAGAGAAAGGCACCTGCTCTGGGTTTGCTGAAGCTGGGAATGGAAAGCTCAGGCAAGCATCAGCTGGGCAGCCAGGTCCAGGCAAATCCATTTCATGGACCGCTCCGTGTCACACAACATATCTAGGCTCAGGGACAAGATAGGGACAGAGCTGAAGAGAGGAGACGTGTGATCTGAGGGTGTCTGTGGCTCATGGTTTGGAAGATGTGGGGGACCAGACCGAAGGGACATCAGTCCACTGCTCTCCATGTGCCTCCTGGACCAACCTGAACCATCGCCATGCAGGAACATGAGACCACACACTTGGACTGTCACAAGCTGCATTACAAAAACTTGGCTTAAAGCACCAGCTCCGGGAGTCAGGGGATTATGTGAGAACACCAGTCCCCATGCCAAAACTGTAACTCTTTCTAGTCTTCCGGCTTTCAGAGGGAAGCCTGAGACCATGAGACACAAAAATCACAAATTGGAAGTCAGGAAGAATTATTCCTTCACTGTTTTCAGGACAGGCTGGTGGCGGCAGGATACGGTGCCAACTCCTGTCTGTGCCTTTGGGGAAACATTTACCTCCAAAATTTATTTTCCAATGTCCCCAGGAGCGCCCAAGGTCACATCAAGACTCCAGGCTGGCCCGAGAGCCCAGCAGCTTCATTGCCACCCCTCTCTGAAGGCAGGTAAGGGTCATAAATTAAACCTTGAAGTGAAATAAGAAACAAACCCAGGAGGAGATCTATGGTGAGTGTCGGGTCTGCATGTGCTTTATTTTCAGTGATTATAAGCAGCCACCCCAAATCCTGACCTTTCCCCACAGGACAGAAACCCCCAGCCTGGCCCAGGGCATCAAGAGCCACGTGCAACCACATCAGAAATGATCATCAGTAAAATCTCTTCACTTCTCACCCAAATCTTCCCTGGTTACCCTCCAGCTGGGGACCACAATGAACGTTTTGGGAACTGGCACCTTGCACCAGGAAAGGGGGACGATTCCCAGCTCCAGCTCATCTCTGCAGCTGGTCTCAAGGGAGCAAGGTCAGCACTCGATCCTGGCCCCAACACTCCAGAGCAGATGGATCAACACCACGGTCACCCTGTCTAGCTTTGTCCTTCTGGATTTATCATCTGAGTAGTATTTCTTCCTCCTCTTTTCTGTCTGGAAAGCACTTTCTGGTCATTTCTGCAACTGGCACTTGGACTTCATACCCCAGGTCCCATATTGAACCTTGCTGTTCCTCTCCCCCACCTCTTGAGCCAAAAGTCAGACAAAGCCCGAGGGTACGGAGCCTGCCAAAGTGCCTGAGTGAGGTGCAAAGAGAAATTATTCCCTTAAGCACTGCCATCTCCCTTCTTGAGAAGAAGGAGCTCTTCCAGCAGCCTCTTTTCATGATTCTTGGTTCCCAGCTAAATAAAGCAGCAAGAGGCACCACGTGCACCCACAACACATCGAGGTCAGGCTGGATGCTGAAGAGCATCCTTGGAGCACTGCAGCGACGAAGTGCAAAGTCCCAGGCTGTCCCCAGTGCTGCTGGTGGCACCAGCGCAGGGTCTGACTGAGACCAATAGACCTGGTCCACACTGAGAAAGGAAAACTGCAGGCAGCTCCATCACAGATGGGTCAACAGGCAGGTGAGAAAAGGCCTCGGATGCTTCCAGCGTCGACGATATTTCCCTCAACCGTGCGAATCCTCGTTCATCAGATCCCAAGAGTCAAGGGCACCAGACACACCGGCTTGGGAGCAGAGGACAAAAGTGGCCAGTCGCCACTTTAACCTCTTCTGGTCTGAGCATGTGTTGCTTCCAAAGAGATCTTTGCAGGGTCACACGGACATAACGGAGAGCAGAATTTAGCCCCTGCGTGTCCAGCTGAAACGCGTCTGACTCTTCGACTTTTCTATGAAATTTTTATTTCCTTGACTAACTACCTAGCTGGTAGGGAAGAAGCACAGCTAAAAGTGGAGGCAAGAATTTTCCACAGCAGGTACATTTAAATATAACCTTCCAGGCCATAAATCAAAGTTTAATCCGACACGGGAGTACAACTCAAGTCCTCATCAATTCGCCTTCCTCGGTTACACGTGAACGTGAATATAAAGGGCTTCTTGATTTATCCAGCCCGGAGAAGCTGTACGGTGTTTCTTTTAATAGCTGATGCTTTATCTATCAATTCCCCACTCCCCCATGTCTATTCCTGAGCAGTTGATTAGAATTTATCAAGATCTATACTCCACCGCGGAGCAGACCCACTTCCCGTTACGGTTCTAATGCACTGGCTTTTATCAAGGGAAATGTGAATATTTATCAGCCCCCGGATATATAGACATCAGAAAAATAAGACATTACCATTTTAAAGCTTCTTTTCATTGCTTTTTTTTTTTTTTTTTTTAATGCTGCCTTTCTGATAAATCCAGAGCAGCAGCCCCCTCGCACGACCGTGCTGCTTCTGCAGAGCTGAAGGAAGGACTGGTGGTACCCAGACCTGAGCATGATTCCCTGGGGTCCCATCGAGAGGGAGGGGGCTTGTGGGAAAGTCCTCACTGGAAGGGATTTTAACTTCAAGAGACCCCTTTACGACATGCAAAGCTAATTAACTAATTAGCAGGGCCAATCTGCCAGCACAGGGTTGCCGTTTGAGGCTGTCCTCATGACCAAGGTTTTGGGGGATGTAGCTCCGGTTCCCCCTTTAGCCACCTGAGCCACCAACAGCTCCTCCAAAGCCCAGCATCTTCCTTGCTACGCTTTGTTGACTTTAGATTAAATACAGGAGTGAAGCATCATCAAAGTATAGCGAGTATTAATTGCCCTCTGAGGGGACAGTGCCGTTTCTGCAGCCATCCATCACTTCCTTACATAATCTCCACGTGTCCTTTGGTTTCTCCAGCTTGCATTTCCAGTCCCTGGCCACCTGCCTTGTCTTTCCCTTTGCCCATCTTCCTCCCTCCCCATCTTTTTCATTAGCAGCACGTTGCAAACACGCTTAATTCCTCCACCCAGCCGCCTGTCGTACCCTGCTGTGCAGTAAATTGCCTTTGGAGGTGGGATCCCAGGGGCGTTTCTCTCCCAGAAGAGCCACCACGACGCAGATCTTTAGGGGCAGAGCACAGCACATCATCCCCATTTCTGGGACGGTTTCCATCAGGGCACCTGCCAGCCAGAGGTAAGACCGCCGGGCGCTCCATGACGAGTCCCCTGCGTCCCATCCCTGCATCGAGATCCGTGGTCTTCAGCTGTTATTTCTATTATCCAGCATTTAAGTTCCTCATTAAGACACGGTAACTCCCATTTAATTCCCTCTCCGGATGGCAAGCGCTCGCGTTTAATGAACTCTCTGCAGAGCCGTCTGGGGAGATTTAAAACAAACCCTCCAGCAGCTGGTCAGGGTGTGATTAATGACGGCTGTGGACTCGAGAAGAGCAGAACCAAGGGGACAAGAGCTGCAAGACTCCTGGGAAGAGGTGCAAGCTCTGCCTTGGTGAACTTAGCCTGTTCCTTCCCCAAAAACAGGAGAGCTCATGATGAGGGATGCAATCAGCAGCATAGCCACCATCTTTGGCTGCTTGCACCAAAGGGTGAGGAGCTCCAAGCAGAAGTGATGACCTCGGAAGAGAGGATGAAGACCTGCAACAACTTTGGGGAGGGGACTGGACACACAAGCATTTTCAAGCAGTGGAAATGGGCAGACTAGCTTCTGTGGTCCTCCTAAACCATGAAAGTCTTTTTCTGTGACAAGGGGCAATGGTTTTAAACTGAAAGAGGGGAGATTTTGATGAGATCCAAGGAAGAAATTCTTCCCTCTGAGGGTGGTGAGGCACTGGAAGAGGTTGCCTAGAGACGTTGTAGATGCTCGATCCCTGGCAGTGTTCCAGGCCAGGTTGGATGGGGCTTTGGGCAACCTGGTGTAGTGGAAGGTGTCCCTGCCCATGGCAGGGGGGTTGGAACTAGATGATCTTTCAGGTCCCTTCCAACCCAAACCATTCCATGATTCTATATTCAGCCTCAGAGAGGAGGATATTCCGGGGTATATACCTGAACTGCAGTGCCATGGGATGTCCCCAGGAGGGAATCCCCACCAAGATACTTTCATTCCCACCGCCTAATCTCTTGGTACAGATCAAAAACAAAGACGCCTTCCAATTTTTCTCTCGCTTTTTTCTGTTGTTAAGTAGCTAAATCTTTGCATCCTGCACAGTATTCCTAGACACTCCCTAATGCATCCGTCTAGGGAAAGAACCTGTACTGAAAAAACTGCTGTATTCTTCACTCAGGTCCATAATCAGTAATCCTCCTTCTGCTATGTGACTGTCCCTGCTGCGTCCACCTCCTGTCAGTCAGCCAGGGAGGAACCAGGGGTTCGCTGGAAACATCTTCCAGCTTCGCGCTTGCGAGCGTTCGCGAGGCAAGTTCTGACAGCTCAGGAGCCGTCAGCGGAGCAAGAAATATTTTGGCAGCACTCCTGTGTCATGAGCAAAGATGACGAAGCTGCAGTCAGCTCCTGATAGATAATGTAGGGAAATTCATTTAGCAACTCACGGCTGCTTACAAATAACTTTCCTAGCACTTAGGGCACGCTCCATCTCTCTCGATATGCACACCAGGCATTTATCAATTTTATTCCTTTTTTTTTTTTTTTTCTCATGTTAAAATGTTCTTCCCAGCTGTTTCCTGCTGCACTACGTTGTCTGGAGAGCAGCAGACCACGGCCACGCACCTCTCCTGCCGTTCCCCAGCCGCGGTTTCAGGGGATCGCAGCATTCAGCTGGCAGCACGGAGGTGTCCGGTGGGACAGGGGACACGGGACGTTTGCTTTTCAACATGTAGTGGTCTGAATTCAGCCCTTTGCTGCATGGATGAGGCTCTTAAAATCCTCCTCCGGGCACAGGCTGTGTAACTGCCCCTCAATTTCCAGAGAGGTCGTTAGCCTTTACCAGCAATGGCTTCACCCAGCACTTCACCAGGGGAATGCCAAAGGTCCAGAACATCAAGCCATTATGTTAAGGCTGTAAAAATATGGCTTTCCCCCAAATATATCATATTTCTATGTCAGAAGCCAGCAAGCGAGGGAAGCTGTTTAACTCTGCAGCGCCTGGTAGCTGGGTCACCTTCCCGCAACACCAGCTGCAAAGCCAAGTGCCAGCATCCCTGCCTTTTCCCTCGTGACCCCGAAGAGTTTTCCCCCAGTTCTTGTGCAGGAGCTGTAAATCCTTTCGATTCACTTATCTGCTTCTTCTTCCCCTTCGTTATCTCTCCCTCGCATAAGCCAGGCTCCGGGGGAGGAGGCATTTCCAGTCGTGCCCCTCGTATCGCAGCCATCCATCACCCGCTGGCACTTCTGGCTCTTCTCCCCTGACCCCCACCAGCATCACCTCTCCCTCAGCACACAAACCCTCTCTTTACCATCACCATCTGTTTTCAGAGTCCGATAGACTCCTCTTATAAAAAGAGCAGCAATCACTGGGAAAACGGCCAGCACAAAGCAGGGGTGGGATGGACAGGAATAATTCAGAAAAAGATGGGAAGAAGTGGACCACAACAGAGTTGAACTGGATGCCACGAAATTCCCAGTGCTGTACAGGAATCTTAGTATGAAGGTGATGCTTAGGTACCACTTGAACGCAGATGTGTCCTCCTTGTGCTCCTCCTCCACTGTTCGTGTTACAAGTGAAGATGATGAACGAGTCTTCATTACGATACCGACAGCAAAGAGTTTCCAGTCTACATGAGATGATCAAGAAATAATAGAGCAGAATTATCCCCATTTTACAGTTTGGGAACTGAGTCCGGAAGGATCACACCGTACCCCACTGACAGAGCTGGAAATTGAATCGTATCTCTGGAGTCTCCAGGCCGTGCTTTACCTGCAGTTACCCTCCCTTAAAGTGTCTGAATATTTGTCTCAAGTCCTACCTCTAGAGCTCAGGGACTGAACCCTTGGGTCACTGCGATTTGCCGATGGTTTTGCTCCGAGGCAATGGAGGAGTCAGGAATAAAGCTATGGTCTCTTTATGTCCACCAATGCGTGAATCCAAAGGCAATTCCGCATTAAAGGGGTGTTTCTGCCAAGGCAGGGCTCTAACCTGCAGGTTGGCATCCTCATTCATGGCATAAACCTCTTTGCTTTGAGGCTGTTCGCTGGTGCGAGGGGTCTCATGGACCCCTTGGATGAAACCAAGAAGGATTGGTGGTCTAGTCCTAGCTACAAGATGGTCTCATTGCTCCTGCTTTTGCCTTCCCAGCTGCTTTCCACTCCCCAAACTGGAGCCAAAAGGTGCTTATTTGGCTGCTCCGCTCCCATGAAACACATCTAATAGAGCTGGGTAGTACTTCATTCATGATGTGTGCTGGACAGGAGTGAAAACAGAGCCAGGGAAGCTGGAGAACATTGGGAACAAACCAAAGGAGCCTTATATTTCCCACAGACCCACAGGAGTGCCAGGCAGGGTGATGGAAACCAGCCCGTCTGGATCATTTTTATTATTTTGCAACTGTCTGCTGTTAAAATCTCCTTATCCGTAGATCTCAGAGGCCAGCCAGGATTGGAAAAACAGTGCACCATGTAAACAAAACCACGTAATCTCTGCCTTGGACGTTTTCTGCATCTCAGGCTGCATGTGACAGCATCCGATGAAATATGACGGGGAAACAGAAAGACATGGTCGTCAGCCACAGGGACATGGGGACAATCAGGTCAGCTGCATCTACGGGAGGAGACCAGATGGGCTGTCTTTTTTGTCTCTTAGAAAGCAGGATGTGATGTGATTGAATGTGTCCTGTTAGAAAAATACTGGACAGAGCTCAGTGTCTGAGAAGAAAATCCTGCACAGCCAAGCATCTCCTGGGAGCCCTCCACCCGCGATGTTCCAGCTAGGTTTGGCTGGGCTTTTAGCAGAAGTCCATGGGAACGAAGAAACGGAGCTCTAAGTCATCTAGGAAACCCAGGCAGTCATAAATGGGCCAACACACCACTCCTCCCCCGGTGCTGGGACATCCTTTCTGCAGAGGGATCCATTCACACCAGCATGCCCGGGGAGGTGTTTTGCACCTGGTACCTTTGCCATCCAAACACCCCCCCACAACTCAGGAGAGGGGGTGGTGACGGGGAGGAGGCTGGGAAGACATCCTTTGGGATGGTGGCATGTTTCCCAGTGTACATGCAGATCAGTGCCTCTGGCTGTTGATGGAGCCATCAGACTGATGCAGCACTTTCATTCCCTACAGTGAATTGCTCCCTTCTTCCTCATCCCTCTTTTTAATACGGAGGCTTTTTATTTTTTTTCCCCCTCGGTTGCTTATTCATACCTTAATGGCACTTGATTTTCAATGGGCTCTTAGAGCCCTTTTCCGTGCGCTCTGCAGTGCTATTAGGCTTTTTTTTCAGCGCTCCTTTGTTCTTTAAACAACCTTTGCCTGCTTCTCCTGCAGAGACGTCTAACCGCCGGGGTTACGCAACTTCTCCTCGCGGTATTCCCATCCCGCTGAACGCGGCTGTTCTCCAAATGAAACGAGAATAGCAGCAAAGTCTTCGGAATATACAAACACTCTTGGTGGCTGCTCAAAAGCATTTGCGTCCATGGTGCACGCGCTCAGCAGGGAACTCTTCAGTGTTTACAAAGCACAGCTGGATGAGCAGTAGAGCAGCCATCGCTTTGGCCAGCCTGAAATTCCTTTCCCTTTTCCAGGGACCTCGCAGCGAAGCTCGACGCTGTTGAATTTTACAACACAGCGTTTGATAGGAAGGTGTGAGTGCAAGTGGAGGCAATGAGGGTCAGTTAATAATAGACCTCGATGGGAAAGATCTCAACAGCCTCCTGAGTTGAGGGTTTGTGAGCTGGGTCTTATGAGACTGGGCTGGCAAAGTCCTCTGTGCCCAAACCCTTCCCATGCAGCCCATTGGGATGCAAATGAGGCATCCCTAGTCCTGCCCAGCCTTTTGCATGCCTGCCCTGCACCAAGTCCTGTTCATCTTCCCTCTCTCAGAGGTGTTTTCTGAAGGGATCTTGTTTGTTAAGCCTCTACACTTCCCTTCTTCTTCATATCAGATGTTCTGCCTGACTTCCTTCCCTGGATGACAACGAAGAAGTGATGGCGAGCTCTCTAGTGAATATCGATACTGGTATTTGTTATTCCGTCTAACAGGCAATCTTTCCTTGAGACACTTGCTTTCCAAGGCACTTAGCTGTTGCTATAAGGTCTGATGCACCACCAGCTTTCTCGTTCATCTGCTAAAAAAAGTGATAGCATTTGAGTCCCTTCCATCACTCTTTGTTGAGTTTTTCACTCATTGGATCTTTCCTACAACGGCAAACGCACCTGCAGCCCTGAATGTGAGCGTCAGTCTCTCCTTCCCCATGTCCCTGTTAGTTTGCACTGTGGCTCCTGTGGTCTTCTTCCACTTGTTGTCTGTGAGCCTGGTGACAACCAGCCCTGAAACATCTGCGCTGGGATCAGGAAGAGCCACGTCTGGGGTATCTGCAGGGCTACAGCCTGCTCTGCCCGCTCCATCCAGAGGGCAGGAGCAAAACCTGGCTGAGCCAGTGTTGCTGACCAACCTCATCTGCTCCTGGAGCTCCTCAACTCCAGCGTAGACAACCACTAAGCATGCATCTGTGAGATACAGGGGTATTAGTGGGTGAGTTCAGACCTCAGGTTGAGCTTGGACTTTTGCCTGCCTGCCAGTGTAGGATATTTTAACTTGCTCCTTAATTTGCTCCTTAAAGCAGTTAGCAAAATTCCTACTATCAATCAGCCCGTGGCAGCCTATCCAAAAGGCACAGCCAGGATCTGTGAGTTAATTGTGAATGCTTTGCTGAATTTACTGCATGGCAGGACCGAATTTTTCACTCTGAAATGAAGCATGAGTAGGCTGTTTGGCACAATCAATACTCTTCTAGATTGCTAAGAAATTGTCGGGGCTACAGAACGCACGCGTCGTGTTTTACCACCTCTCTTGGGCAACATGTAGAAATTATATAAACTCTTTCCCTGCTGCAGAGCATCCAAGCATGGGAAATCATAGAATCGTGGAATCACAGAATGTTTTGGGTTGGAAGGGACTTCAAAGATCATCCAGTTCCAACCCCTCTGCCATGGGCAGGGACACCTTCCACTACACCAGGTTGCCCAAAGCCCCATCCAACCTGACCCTGAACACTTCCAGGGATGGGGCAGCCACAGCTTCTCTGGGAAACCTGTGCCAGTGCCTCACTGCCCTCAGAGGATAGGATATGAAGGATAAAATGGGACACCTCTGTGCCTGCAGCAGCATCTCTGTACTTGCCACACGGCCCCGATGAGACCCTTGTCCTTCCCAGAGATGCTCCTACAAGATGTGCTGCAAGCAAATTAGTTTTCATTAGTTTAATGGGAAATGAAGAAACAGGGCAACGTTGCAAGTGACAGGTAGAAAGTCAGAGAACCAGCCTGATCACGTAGTAGGGATAATTTTTACTTGCTTACATGCAGATGGGATGTACAGTGATATCTAGTTGCCATAAAAGGATTAAGATGATTATAACAGAGATTAGGAGGAAGGAGGATTTAGCCTTCCTGCAGCTCTGAAACCCAGTTCAAACAGAGGCTCCCGCCTGCAGATGCCCAGATTTTACCTCCTAGTAGGATAACTCCTTGTCAGGCCTCTTTGAAATAATCGTTCCTATTAATTCAAAGCATCTGGAACAGGTTGCCCAGAGAAGCTGTGGCTGCCCCATCCCTGGCAGTGTTCAAGGCCAGGTTGGATGAGGCTTTGAGCAACCTGGTGTAGTGGAAGGTGTCCCTGCCCATGGCAGGGGGGTTGGAACTGGATGATCTTTGAGGTTCCTTCCAACCCAAACCATTCCATGATTGTATGATTCTTCTTACATTTACTCATCATATTTGTGGTATAAAACCTCTCTGTTTTAGGCAGAGTTCCTTCTAAGTGACCATCTTGGACTCCCTTGGTTTGGAGATAAGGCCTAGGGGTCAACACAAGGGAGAGAAGAAATAATAAACAGGAGAGACAGGAAAAAGGGAAACTTTGGGATATGGAAAGGGAATGGTTCAAGTGGAAAGATTCTGTTATAAAATAGTGTGGCTAATTAGGACGCGGATACAATAGGCCAAACTGACAACCAGCATCCTCCTCAACACCTGCAGCTACTGATGTCTCAGCTCTGTTGTTGCCATCACTGGAGCTTTCCTGGCTCCCCACTTCCTCAGCACAGCGATAAATCAAAACCTGCTTTTAACACACTTTCCTCTCCACATCCCCCAGCAAAAAGAAAACACCAAGGATTGTCAGTGCAGCAATGCATCGTTGTCTTAGTGAGGCTTCGGTGCCTGCAGTCATGCAATCACAGGATGACAGAGTCACAGAATGGTTAGGGCGGGAAGGGACCTTCAAGATAACCCAGTTCCAACCCCCCTGCCATGGGCAGGGACACCCTCCTCTACACCAGGTTGCCCAAAGCCCCATCCAACCTGGCCTCGAACACTGCCAGGGATGGGGCATCCACAGCTTCTCTGGGCAACCTGTGCCAGTGCCTCACCACCCTCAGAGGGAAGAATTTCTTCCTCAGATCCCATGGAAATCTCCCCTCTTTCAGTTTAAAGCCATTGCCCCGTGTCCTGTCACTACACACCCTTGTCCAAAGCCTCTCTCCAGCTTTCTTGTAGGTCCCCTTTAGGTACTGGGAGGTGCTGGAAGGTCTCCCCGGAGCCTTCTCTTCTCCAGGCTGAACAGCCCCAACTCTCCCAGCCTGTCTCCAGAGCAGAGGTGCTCCAGCCCTCGCATCATCTCCGTGGCCTCCTCTGGCCCCGCTCCAGCAGCTCCATGTCCTTCTTGTGTTGGGGACCCCCGAGCTGAAGGCAGCACTGCAGGGGGGTCTCAGGAGACCAGAGCAGAGGGGCAGAATCCCCTCCCTCGCCCTGCTGCCCACGCTGCTCTGGGTGGCTTTCTGGGCTGCCGGCACACATTGCTGGCTCCTGGTGAGCTTCTCATCACCCAACACCCCAAACCAATGTTGCACCTCAGTGCAGGGAGAGGTGAGGAGGAGGGCAGCTGCCTCCTAAGGACACTTCTTCTGTCACTTGAGCTTGGGGCAATGGCTCCGTCAGGATCCCAAGCCTAGTGATGCATGGGAGCATCACCTCCTCCACATCGAGCGCAGCAGGGCAAGCCCTGATCAGCCTGCCCCACTCCTCTTTAAGTCTGGGAGACCTTAGAAGTGAAGCAGGGTTGGGTTGGGGTAAGATACCCTCAGGAAATCCCAACTGTATGGGACGAATCACCCCCTCCTTGAAGCAAGGGCAGCAGCAGAGCACACGATGTCAGCTAGCAGAGCCTGGCCCACCAGGTGTAACACCATGGCCACCATCACATCACTCCCAGAACAGCCCAGCTCGGAGCAAGGCCACCCTTCTTTGTAACCTGCCTTCTGCAAGGGCAACTGTGTCTGTCACAGCCAGGGGACTCTGTCACCATATGTACCTGCTCCTGCTATAATATGTGCAAAGTCCTGGCTCTGGGTGAAGAACTCGCTCAGCTCAGAGGGACACCGGGTGCTTAAAATTCAGAGCAATTCAGTTCTTGGGACAGTGATTGTCCAGAGCTGAAGCATCCTTTGATGATTCCAGCATCACAGAGTCACGAACTCTGGTGTCACCCACTCTTCACCAGTCTGAGGGTGGTGAGGCACTGGAACAGGTTGCCCAGAGAAGTTGTGGCTGCCCCATCCCTGGAAGTGTTCCAGGTCAGGTTGGATGAGGCTTTGAGCAACCTGGTGTAGTGGAGGGTGTCCCTGCCCATGGCAGGGGAGTTGGAACTGGATGATCTTTGACGTCCCTTTCAACTCAAATCAGTCTATGATTCCATGACTCTGTGAAACTAGTTGAGGTTGACAGGGACTTTTGTTTGTCCAACCTCCCTGCTCAAGCAAGGCCATCTAGAAGTTGCCCAGGACTATGTCCAGTGTCCCCTTGCTGTCTCCTGTTGCTTTTGTCACCCTCTCGCTACACCCTGCCTGGTTTGATCCCGGGTTCCTTGGTGCATGGAAGCGCACATCCTTCCTTCTGCTCACCATGCCCAGCGTACCCCGGGGAGGCACACGGCTGGAGGAGATGTGGGATGGAGGTCTCAGGCACAACTTTTCCTTCACTGTTAAACTGATTTTTGGGAAGTCAGCACGGGCTGGTATTAGCAGGGAGGACCACAGCATTATAGCACTCAGTCAGTCGCTCTCCTCGGGGGTGCCACAATCGATGATGACAGGTCGCTGCATGGGGCTGGCAACATCTCTGCCTCCCACCTCCATCAAAGGATGCTCGGCTGGCTTGCTATGTCTCTGAGAGGCTCGGACACCATCTCAGAGGAGAGAGGACGTGTGGTGTGGCACTTGCCCTGTTGGGAGCCATTAGCTCTAAGAAAAGGTTTAATTAGCAATAGTCATTGTTCATGCTGAGAGGTTAATACGGTGTGGGTTATTCATGAGATCTGAGAGGCGCTTCCATTAATATGTTCTTTTTTTTTATTATTTTCAGCTCAGCCTGAGCTAAGACTAGTGATGGCTGGAGAGGCTGGAAATGGGGGCTCGAGGGGTGGCATGGGGCTGCGGAGTAATTCGTTACGGCCAAAGCAAGGCTGTGTTCTGTGCCAGGGTGTCAGCCCCTGAAGGAGACATGGCCTTTAGGACACGAGCCCATCTCCCATCCCTCTCCACAGGCAATGCCCATGTCCCAGATCCTCTCTCTCAGGTGAGCGATATTATTATTTCCATTTTCTCCACATCCAGCATCACTAATTTCTTTTTAATCCCAAGTGCCATCATAGGTGCTTTCTTTTCTCCTCCCAGCCTCTTCTTCCAGGGGGATGGCCATCGAGGGAATCATACTATTTCTCTCCTTTCAATCCACACGATATATGGAAAACTTGAAAGATTAAACTCGCATCAAGCTCAGAGTTGGGGTTGTACAGCCTGAGAAGAGAAGGCTTCAGAGAGACCTTATTGCAGCCTTCCAGTACCTAAAGGGGCTACAAGAAAGCTGGAGAGGGACGTTTTGCATCAGCATGTAGTGATAGGACAAGGGGCAATGGCTTTAAATTTAAAAAGGGGAGATTTCGATGGGATCTAAGGAAGAAATTCTTCCCTCTGAGGGTGGTGAGGCACTGGCACAGGTTGCCCAGAGAAGCTGTGGCTGCCCCATCCCTGGCAGTGTTCAAGGCCAGGTTGGATGAGGCTTTGGGCAACCTGGTGTAGTGGAGGGTGTCTCTGCCCATGGCAGTGGGAGTGGAACTAGATGATCTTGAAGGTCCCTTCCAACCCAAACCCATCTGTGATTCTATGATTCTATGATGCTATGATTCTATCAGTCCCTGGCAGATTAGAACAAGCCCAACCTCATTCCTACATCTCTCCATCCTCCCTGCAGCCTTGCATCACCCCTGCAGCAGTCACTGATGCTGCAAAGCCTCGTTGCAGAACTAGAACCACCGTGAGTCACTCGGCCAGACCCAGAGCACAACGCTGAGCACCGATGAGTCCCTACATCCCTGACTGGGGAATGCCAAACCCATGCTGAGAGCAAGACACCACGCTCTGACCTCAGCAAGGGGTGGCTGCGCAGAGGCAGGACTGCAGTCAGCAGCACCTGGTCCCCTGAGCCAGGGAAACGCAGCACCATGTCCTTTCACTGCTGGAGATGGAGCTGGGACATCTCTGGACATGGAGACCAAGTTTTCCCCTCCTTGCTAGAAGGGACCCCATGAGGTCCACGCCCTCAGGTGGTGGCGCAGAGGCTCCCACTGCTGCCATCCTGGATGGGCACCAGGGTGACATCATCACCTTTAGCATCACCTATTATATTATTCCTGTTTTCACTGCATGACCCAGTAAATAATAAAACAGCTCTTGGGGTCCGGGCCAGCACTCCTGGGATTCCCATTGGAGCTCTCCACCTCCTCCTGGGCCGATGGATGCTGCAGAGGAGGGAAGCCCAGGATGATCCTTTGCAAGAAAACCCAGGAAGCCTTACTTTTCCTGGGAAAGCATCTTTAAATTTTGTTGCGATCGCACATTTTTTCCCCTCCCTGCGTGGCACACGGCGCTGCTGATGAAGATGGAACAGAGCGGAGCTGCAGAGGGTGGTAAATCCGGCTGCTCGCGCTGTGCAACACGGACAACAAATCCAATTGCCATTTCGGAGCGGTGATTAGCGCTGCAGCAAGCTGTCAGACAGGGATGCCCAATAAACAGAGCTCGGCAAAGCTGCCCTGGGAGGAAGGTTCACGAGGGAGGAGGAGGAGAGGGGTGATGCAAGATGCCGCAGGGTCGGGTGGCCTTTGCCCACAGTGCCACCTCGCATGGAAAAACCTCTCCTGGGGACTGGGCAGCATCACAGCTGACTCCAACCTCTTCCCATCCCGTGCCATGCAGCGTTATGGATTCAGACGAGATTTAAGCTGTTCCCTAAACCCAATTAGGGGGAAAGGAAGAGCAGCCCTGGGGGTGCGTCACCCCGTGAGTCACGGCGCCGACCGAAGCCGCGCACGAGGCTCCTCCGGCTCCGCTTCTCTGCCCCTTGTGCCTCCCCTCCGCCTGGGAAGCATCTGGGATTAAAGGAAACTTTATTAACGGGCATTGCAGAGAGGAAAGCACGCGGCGGGAGAGGCGGCTAATCCTGCACGGCCAGAGGGAGGAGGGGGCTGTGGTGCCCCAGTCACAGCATCTGTAGCTTTTTTAACGCTCTTGGGTAACAGACGTAGCCCAGCATGCAACGACAGGACGAGAGGGAACGGCCTCAAGTTACGCCAGGGGAAATTTAGGTTGGATATCAGGAAGAATTTCTTTCCAGAGAGGGTTGTGAAGTATTGGAACAGGCTGCCCAGGGAGGTGGTGGAGTCCCCAGCCCTGGAGGTGTTTAAAAACCATGTGAATTTGGTGTTGAGGAACATGGTTTAGGGACCCTGACAGTGCAGGGTGAATGGTTGGACTCGATGATCTTGAGGGTCTCTTCCAACCAGATGATTCTATGATTCTATGACCGAGGTTAAAACTGCATGCCGTGCCCAAGCAAGCCACTTTTCCCCCCCAAAATAACGCTTTCCCGTTTGCAAAACCCTCCAATTAATCTTGGAGTTTGACCACAAGCTGCAAAACTGAAAGTAGGGAAGAGGTAGCGTTGATTTCCCATCACTCGCTGCGCTCCATGTCTCCTGCACCTTATCAGCGTGTAAGACCTTGATGTTGGATACGAGGTTGGGCCACGGACTCCCAGTGTGACCCTGGACAAGATTTTTGGGCTCAGTTCTTAAAAAAGCATCGCCTTGATTTGGGGTGACTTGTTTGCCTTAATACCTCGAGGGTGGGTCCTTACCCTTCGTGAGTCTCAACGTTCTCCAGGTATTCCCCCTCTTTCCAGGTTTATGTAGGGTCTTGGTAACAAGCCAAGAAAGTTCCTGCAGAAGTTAAATTTTTGATGCCCAAACACAATTTTAGGAAAAGATAGCAGCTCCCCAGTGGTTTTGGGGTGGAGGTGAGGGCTTTTTCCCTGCTTGGATGGGCCGAGAAAGGGAGACTTTTCAGACATCACTTGGTCAGAGTGGCAGGCATGCTGTTTTTACTAGGAAAAACAACAAAATCTCACCTCCTGGAGACTTTTTTGAGAACATTGGTGTTTTTCAGTGAAATGTTGCTACTTGTTGCCCGGAAGGGAAAAAGGAGCCACACTCCTGACTGGCACTGAGTAGCTCCAAATGCTGTGTACATCTACAAACGTGCACAGGTCAGGAACCAAAGGTCTGATCCAGCAAAGTCTGAAGTTTCAGGCAATCTCACGGTGCCTGAGAAAATTCTTTAGGCATCTGCTTATGTCCCCTGGGTTTTCTGATGTGTAAATGCACCTGAAGGTGCCAGGAAGGGTCCTTCATGCACCCTGGAAATGTGGAAACAGCCCAGTAGAAATGTCCCTTCCTTGGCACAGGGACACAGATGACATGGGTGACGTGGGTCTTTCCTGTGGTTTTATGGGTTTATGCACTTGCAAACCCTCGGATCAGCCACAAACACGTGCTGCCCCAATGCTCACGTGTGCTCCAGAGGCATCGCTCCCTTTCAAGCAGCCTCAGCTGATGGCCAGCTCATTTATTTTCGTTTATCTTAATCAGGTTTACCTTAAACAGGTCGCCCAGAGAAGTAACAGTTTTCCCAGGGAAGTTGTGGCTGCCCCATCCCTGGAAGTGTTCAGGGCCAGATTGGATGAGGCTTTGGGCAACCTGGTGTAGTGGAGGGTGTCCCTGCCCATGGCAGGGGGGTTGGAACTGGATGATCTTTGAGGTCCCTTCCAACCCAAACCATTCCATGATTCTGTGATAATTGAGCTGCATATGATCAAAGCCAACTTGGGTTAAAAATATCCCACGTCTCTGATCAGCCTTGAACCTCTCCCCGGCCACCACAGAGCTCTCGCTCCCCACAGGTCTCCAGCATCTCCTGCTTGTGTTGGCATGTCCCATTGTGAGCTGCGTGGTCCTTGGTAGCCCCATCACAAGTGGCCCCACGGGTCCACTACTACATAAAAGCGTGGCCAGAGTTCATGACTTCTTACTCTTCCCCCAAAACCTTGGTCATCAGAGGCTGAGGAGTTTTCTAGTCCCATCTCCAGCACTTCAACACCTCACTGCTCAACCTCGCTGGAAAGAGCACGTGATTTTCACCTTTTACAGTAAACAGAGCCTTAATCCAGGCCTTTAAGTCTGTCTAGATTTTGAAATAATTACAAGCAGCCTCCTAACTTGTAGGGAGTTTGATTTAAGCCTTAATTTAATGGTTTATCTGGAAAGCAGGAAGTAAGCTGGCACTGCCAATTAGGAGCCATCTGTTTTCTCCTAATCTTTTGCAGGCTTCAGACCAGCAAACAAGAATCACCACGGCTGGACCATCACTTCTGCCAGTCGTAAACAACCCATCGGCTCTCTGCGGTGGAGCTTCCTCTAGGGACCATGTCGTGGGGTCTGCAGGGATGAGTGGCTCCTTCCAGCCGTGGGGATAGTGGGGATCCTGGCAATGTATGGGTGGGTTGCTCTGGAGAGAGGTCAAAGACCATCATGGATTGGTGCTGGAGAGGACGGAAATGCTTTCTCAACAGAGACCATGAAGATGGTTGTGTTGAGCAGGACCCTACACCCTGATGGTATCTGGAGAAAGACCCTTAGAGGGTAGATGGAGGGGACAATCCTGGGCAAAGAGGGATGGACAGCTTGCTCTTGCAGAAATAGCTGTTTCACACAACCATCATTACAGCAGCCCAAGGAGAAGATTCCAAGGAGCATCTTTCAGCCTGGAGAGGTGACAGCAGCTGGGAAAGGAGAAGGACTGTCAAAGACTAAATAATTCCCCCTGCCCAGAACAAGGCACCAAGGACATTCATGTGTCCCAAAGGCCAGCACAGAGAAGTGGCCTTGCCTGCTCCCATTCCCCATGTGCAGCAGCCTCCAGGTGAGGTCGGATACTGGCAACCAGACTTGGCTCTGCTCCCAGGCCAGCTGGTCCCACGCCCTTGGTGCATCACCAGACTCGAGCAATTCTAGCAGATCTGAAGTTAATAATAACTCTGGATGTGATCACATCGGGCTTGCTCATCCCTAAAACCTCAGTGTAGCAGTGGGTTTTTTTTTGAAAACTCTCTATTCTAAGCTCAGCACAGAAGCTATTTAGGGGTTTCTGAGAGGTATCTGCCCTCCCTGGTGTAGGGACCCTGCAGAGATGACAACTCCCTCAGCTTCCACGTCATCAGCAGAGAGTTCCTCCAGGGAGGGGACTCAGAAAATGTCTTTGAGAAGTCAAAAGTTGGGGGTTCTCGTTCTCAATGCTTCCCCTCCCACGCAGCAGTTTCAGAGCAGCCCTTGCTTTGATTCTCAGAAGGTTTCATCGCAACCTTGATGAAGCTTGTTGGGGTTTTATATGCCAACCATTAAGCAACAATAAAACAGCAATAACAGAAGGATCATTTACCAGATGCTATCACCTCCCTCATCTGCATTTTCTCCTGAAAAACCTCCTGGCTGCAGCATTTTGCTCAAGCATCACCTCTGCTGCCCTGCTCACCACGGCACAGGTCACTCCGGTGGCAGAAGAAAGACCATCCTGCTTGGGCGCAAGGCATGAGGAGCAGCAGAGGGAGAAGAGCCAGGGCTCTGCCCCAGCCCTGCCTTGGGGAGCTTTGGAGGGCAGTTGCCTTGTGGGTTGCTCATGACTTTGATTCATGATGCTAGAGATGCTCCTGCGGGAAATATCTGGTTGCCAGCTCTGCTGAGTCATGTCGCGGCTCCAAACACCTTCCCCACCTGGGTGGGAGCCCTCTGTACACCACCACCTCCTACCCCACTGGTTTTGCTATACATGGACAAGAGTGACAGCTATCAAGGGCCCAGGAGAGTAGTCAGGGCTCTCCAGCCTGCTGGCTGCCACCACGTTCTTCTCAAGACCTCATAAACGGGATCTCTTGGTGCAATTTGGGCTGAAGGACAAAGATGTTGGCCAGGGATGACAAGAGAAGGTCAAGGAAAGACTGGGAGGAGACATCACCATGGATGAGGAGAGGCAGGAAAGTTCTCCAAGAGCAGAGGGTGCGCGGCCCCAGCCCTGCCACTCACATCTTGCAGACTGAAGGCTAAAAGGTCCAAGCTCACCACACCTTTGGCTGGTGCTGGCTACTCTAAGCACAACTCCATGGCACCTTCCTGTGCTGGATGTCAGGGCAGCTTGTCCATCCCACACCCACCCAGAGCTGTGCTACGACCACCTGGTGACTGACCCAGGCCTCCAGCCACGCTTTTGAGGCAGCATTTATCCCTCTGAAAGAGCTGGAATTGCTGGGCTGACTCCTGCCCACAACCATGCAAGTCCAACACCTCTCTCCGCTTGCGCATCACCCTTTTCTCCCAAGTTACCCCTTGGGAAGGAGCTTTCCAATAGCACCCACAAAACCACCCTGTTGACCTTACGAACCCTCCTCTTCCTCGCAACGCAGACAAGGACAGAGTGTCCAAGGCCACAGCATCACTGGCAGGTCCTTCCTTGTGCCACCTTGCAAGGTGAGACAACACCTGGGTTGGCTTCATGGGCTGCTCCGCTGGGACACGTTTTGCATCACCTTCATTCAAACCACTTATCCCTCAGGTGAAACTCAGGGGCAGGTCTGTCCTTGCTGGGCTTTGGTTTGTGCATCTTCTAAAATGCATTTCAAGCCGGCAGATGACTGTGGCTCTTAAAAGAAGATGGGATTAATTTTTCTCCACGGGTTTTTGCTGGGGTTTCGGTCAGCAGCGCCAAGCCAAAGCCCTTGATGTTTTACAGCTCTCACTAATGCACCGGTGCTTCCCAAAGCAAACTATTTATGACCGTGCCACAGGAGGGGAGGTGGAAGGTCCCCACGGCGAGTTATTTATAATCCTGCTGATCGCTGGCCACGGCTCTTCCCCCCGAGCATCCCTTCTCCAGGCAGGAGCTTTTAAACGTTGCAATTAGCTCCATTGTCACTCCTCGCTCAGAAAACATCTCCAAACCTCCCTTAGGAAGAATTCTCCACAAACCTCATCTGCTGAGCCCCAGGTTCACGGCAGGTGAGCTCCTGGATGATATTCCTCCTGAATCCAAGGCAGCCCCAAACACCATGAAAATCCCGTTGCCCATGAGAGGTGAGGAACAAAGTCTGAGCTATCATTTAGGGTCTCTGGGGACTACAGGACACTTGGATCTTCTGCTCTCCTTTGCAGAGGTCTTACATTAGGTTCTCCTTGTCTCTGAGGAGACCACATTTGCCCGGTCCCCATCCAGAGCCGGTCACCAATGAGGGTCACCCCGAGTCACCTTCTGCAAGAGCAAGGCCATGGCAGCTGAGCACATTTTACGCTGTCTTTTTTTCCCTTTAGACTCAGGAGACCAATTATGCTGCCTGAATAATGCAAAACCAGGTCCTACCACAGCGTTTCAGCAGCTGGAGCACAGAAATATGCTGAGGAGGCAGGGTGCAGAGACCTCCCCAGCTCATCGCATCCCAGTTTGGGACCAGACGCCAGCTTTCTGGTTTGGAGGAGCTCCTGGAGCCTTTTCCAACAGACCCCCCCCAGTAATCACTGGACCTGCTCTCCTCCTGGAGACGATCCAGGTGGGACCCAGAAACCGTGTCCATTCTGTGGGATGCAGCATGGGGAGAATGGGACAATGTTTTTGCAGTTCTGTAACACTCCAGGGACGCCAAATTTGAATGGTGACCAACAAGCACCCCAAGGGAAGTCCAGCTGGGGCTACACAACACCTACATCCTCAGCTTATGCTAAAACCCAGCTCCATGACCAGGCAGATGCAGCACAGGCAGAGACAGGGGAAATGAAGCCATGGAATCCCCCCATGTCCCCTCCAACATTTTATCCTCCATGATTATATTTTAATTTCCCATAGCAGGAAGGAAAAGGATTTGCAGCAGCCTCCAGCCCATCGGCGCTTACGGATCCGAGTGCTAATTTCCATGACCCCAGGTGGGCAGGTCCATCACCATCATCACCATCACAGCCTCATGGAGGTGCACACCAGCCTCCTCCGTGCCATCCCCCATCCTGCAAGGATGGAGAGGGAAACCCCCAGCGGCAGGTTGTTCCAAGCAGATGTCCCCGTAGCAACATCCCCCAGTGACAACCCTGTCCCCGAGGATGTCCATCCCTCTGTCCTGCCCTCACCGTGGCCACGGCAGGAGCTTTGAGTTCAGCTCTGCCATCAGACACCAAAACCAGGACTTCACAGCTCCAAGCTGAGGGTGCCCAGGAGCTGCGGAGCCGAGCTTTAATTAAATATTCTCAAGGTGCCACACGCTTTCGCGGGTGAGTGTGTAATTTGTCGTGTCCCCGTTATTAATTGTCAGCTCTGATATGAGTAATCGTGGCTCCCCCCCACCCCCCCAGACCCAAGCTCGGGAAAATTTACAGCTTTTTATTTGCTTGGTGTAGTAGCAAGAGCTCAGCTGGCTGGAGATGAAAAATATCCAGGGGAAGCATGTGCCAGAGACGCGGAGGGAGCACTCGGCGGCTCTCTAACTGCATCGCTCCCTCAGCTTCCACTCAACTCGATGATTTGGGATGCTACAAGCATCTTCACGTTGACCATCGCCTGGGTGTAAAGCTCAGCCCGGAGCGGTGTGGGGCGGCGGGAAGTCAGCTTTCCCCCAGCCGAGAACTCCACCACCGTCCTGCTCGCCCTCTCCAGGAGCTTAGTGTGGTTTCCAATCCACTCGGTAAAACTCTGGAAATAGATTTGACACCCTGAAAAAGCATGGGCTTCCTCCATTTTCATAGGTCAAGTACACAAATGGGGTCCATTTGTCAGGGTTAAGAAATCCTTCTCGACACAGAGGTGGATTAAGACTAGCTGGACCCCGACCACACCTCCAACAACCTTTCCCTTCACTCCTGCTCTCCTCCAGGCTTGCACACAACATCCCAAATGGAGCCTCCTCAACCTGTGTCCAGGTCCTGCTACAGACCCATCTCACCAGGGATGGAGGTGGGAGCCTGATCATAGAATCATGGAATAGTTTAGGTTGGAAGAGACCTTCAAGATCATCCAGTTCCAACCCCCTTGCTATGGGCAGGGACACCCTCCACTACATCAGGTTGCTCAAAGCCTCATCCAACCTGGCCTTGAACCAACCAGAGTCGAACGGGATCATTCCCAAAGATGGTCGCAAGGGGTGGCACGGACACCCACCCAAGGTGCGGAGAGAAAAGGAGATTAAATGGATTTATGGATGTGACATGGGATCATTTGGGGAGGGGACTCTTGTGCTACTGAGGTTACAGGATAATCACGGGCTGGGGCTGACCAGAGGTGTTCAGACTGTGTTTGCACATCAGGAGGTCCTGTGCTGTTTCAAAAGGGTCCTCACAACCCCAAACGAAACAAACCCTCCTGCTACCAGCTGCAAATGATTCATTTCAGGATCCACCATCTTCCTAGTGAAGACATCTTGGTTGGGGCTTGGAAAACAGGGCAGCTGGCTCTGAGACCTTCCCCTCCCACAGTCTTGCTCTGCCAAAACTGGACAATAATACATGAACCAGCTGCAAACAGCTCGGAAATGGCTCTGCTTCAGGAGAGAGGAAAGGGACGAGGTCTTCTTCATCTACCTGGTTTTGATGGGAATCTTGTGGTGAGCCACGGAGATGCGATCTGGGAGCTGTGCCAGCCCGGCTCTGTGCTTCCAGAGTCAGGTACCAGCAAACCCAGTGAGTTGTGGTCTGGTTGGGCTCTTTTCTCTGGTTTTGCTCTTGTCCATGGCTCTGGCAGTGGGCAGGCTGGCCAGCTAGTGGGTCCCACAGCCCCATGGCAGCCCTGCAGCAAGTCTGGGCTTTGGAGGTAATTTGTGGGGTGGCACGGCAGCATCAGCTGGGAATGGGGCAACCGTAAGGTTTTCCCCCTTGCAAAGGGGTGATGCTCAGGGTGCTGGGGACTGCTGATCTGAACATGCAGATGTGATGCACCTCAAGGATCTGGGAGATTCTCCACCTGCTAAAAAGAGCTGCAGAGAGCCAGAGGGTTTGGGGACCAAGGAGTTACGTGTCCTGGAGTAAATTGTTTCTGCTGCCACATGTTTGGGGTAGGCTTTACATCTCCCCAGCAACCTGGTCAGGACCCATGGCAGGGGGGTTGGAACTAGATGATCTTGAAGGTCTCTTCCAACCCAAACCATTCTGTGATTCTATGACCCCATCACGATGGGGACAAGTTGTCCCCACAACGACGGGGATAGGGCCACCCTGAGTCACAGGGCAGTGACTTTTGTGAACCACATCCAGCTGGCGCAGCTCCCCACTTCTCCTACATCTGAGGGGGATAAAACCTCCCAAATCAGGGGGCTCCCAAGCTTTTTGGGGATGGGGAGTGCCATGGAGAGGACTCTCACACCTTGGGAGGGCCAGCCCACACAGGCAGAGGAGCACCGCAGGCAAAAACGCTGACACGAGCAAATCCAGCACCACCATCGAGAGGAAGACTGTGCCCTCCGGACTATTTTTGGCTTATTTTTCTTAACGATGGAGCCACTGATCTATGATATTGTCGCTGCTGTGACTCTGCAGTTGGCATCACATCAAGCCAGAGTTGGAGAGAGGGTTGCGCGTGGGTCTCTGGAGACCGGTAATGGGAGAGAGCCCTTCACCTCCTGTTTACACTTTAATGCCCGTCCAAGTTATTCATTATTTATTGCTGATGTATTTATAGAGCATTACTAGCACGCACGGTGCTTTGCAGATGTTTGGGGGAAAAGGTCCTCTCTCCTTCAGGTATGGTGGTACAAATAGAGGGGTTGAACACAACCAGGGCTCTGCTGACCCCGTTGCCTTTGTACCCGAGACCAGACGAGCCAGAGGAGCCATCTCTCCCTCCTTGGGTCTTGCAGCTTTTCCATGGGTGATTTTTTTTCCTGCTGGGCTGGTTCCTAGCAGTCTCTCCGTGCATCTGTTAGGTGCTGGATACACAGCGAAGCCAAGCCCAGCTGCGGGCACCCAAAGCTCCCGCTCCCTGACACCCATCAATCTGCACCCTTGTTCTCAACCTGGAGGCTGCAACACAGTGAAGTGAGTTGGCCATCACAATCCAGGGTTTCATTTATTTGGGGTGAAAAAACATCCCAGTGACTCCAGGTCCCATGCCCAGGGGGTCTCGATTCACCACCTTCGCTTGCCCCCTGCCTCTCCCCTCCGTGGCATCTCTGCAACCCGACTCGCACCACGATTTCATAGATTTCATAGATTTCTAGGTTGGAAAAGACCTTAGAGATCATCGAGTCCAACCGTCCCTAATCCCCATTAAACCATATCCCTAAGTAGATCATCCACCCTATTCTTAAACACATCCAGGGATGGGGACTCAACCACCTCCCTGGGCAGCCTATTCCAGTGGCTGACAACCCTTTCAGAGAAGAAATACTTCCTAACATCCAACCTGAATCTCCCCTGACTAAGCTTATGCCCATTTCCTCTTGTTCTATCACCCATCACTAATGTAAAGAGCCCTTCCCCCACCTCCCCACCATCCCTTCTCAAGTATTTGTAGGCTGTAATCAGGTCTCCCCTCAGCCTCCTCTTCTCCAGGCTAAACAGCCCCAACTCCCTCAGCCGCTCCCCATAAGTTTTATTTTCCAGCCCCTTGACCAGTTTAGTCGCCCTTCTCTGGACCCGCTCCAGGAGCTCAATATCTCTCTCAAAGCGAGGGGCCCAAAACTGGGCACAATATTCCAGGTGCGGCCTCACCAGTGCCGAGTACAGGGGCAGGATCACTTCCCTGCTCCTGCTGGTCACACTATTCTTGACACACGCCAGTATCCCATTGGCCTTTTTGGCCACCTGGGCACACTGCTGGCTCATATCAAGCCGGTAGTCAACCAAGACCCCCAGGTCCTTCTCCGCCAGGCAGCTCTCCAGCCACTCCTCCCCGAGCCTATAGCGATGCTTGGGGTTTTTATACCCCAAGTGAAGGACTCTGCCCTTGGCCTTATTAAAGCTCATGCCATTGGCCTCAGCCCAACGATCCAGTCTGTTCAAATCCCTCTGAAGGGCCTCCCTACCCTCGAGCAGATCGACACAGCCTCCCAGCTTGGTGTCGTCCGCAAACTTACTGAGGGTACATTCAATCCCCTCATCCAGGTCATTGTTAAAGATGTTAAACAGAACTGGACCCAGCACTGAGCCCTGGGGAACCCCACTGGTGACCGGCCTCCAGCCGGATTTAGCCCCATTTACCACCACTCTTTGGGCCCGGCCATCCAGCCAGTTTTTAACCCAAAGGAGGGTGTGCCTATCCAGGCCAGCAGTTACCAGTTTCTCCACCAGAACACTATGAGAAACTGTATCAAAGGCTTTACTGATGACCACAACCAGCCCCAGCAGATGTGCTTGCCCGCAGCTGCATTTGCAAGCCCATCATGTTTAAACTCAAACCCTTTGATACCATCTTAAAATATGCACCGATTCGCTCAGCGGGTCCAATTCCACCCAGCTCCCTGGCTGTCAATGAATCCATTAGCGGAAGCGCGGTGGGCTCGGACCCTGCGGCACGGATGGGGGCTGCGCTCCTAAAATGACCCTCACCATCCTTTAACCGAGTGGTACAGGGGACCTGGGTGCTACTGACTAGGATCTATGGACACGGGAGCTGTGGAGTAAGAAAAAGGGGATGGTGTGAATCACCCGGCCAGTGATGGGTCTCCGCTGGTGACTGCGGATCCCCGGAACGAGCTCGTGGCT
The DNA here is from genome assembly GCF_009769465.1 of Tauraco erythrolophus. Taxonomy (NCBI): domain Eukaryota; kingdom Metazoa; phylum Chordata; class Aves; order Musophagiformes; family Musophagidae; genus Tauraco; species Tauraco erythrolophus. Next base: position 136,642,311 of record NC_141465.1, on the reverse strand, counting down.
GCAGCAATAACCACACCAGCCGTAGCCCGCAGGGACGTGCTGTCCTCACCTTGTTTTGTCTGCCCGTCCCAGCCTGCCTTGTTTTTCCCATTTCTTATCTGCTCGTGCTGAGCAAATGGGACAGGGGAAAGTGGTTCCTGCCAAGTCATGGACAAACAGCTCGGCCACAGGACCAGGGAGTCCCAGCCTGACCTCCATCCCCAGTGCCCATCACGCTTTTGCACCATCCCTGGAGCAAAACACAAAAATCTTCCTCCCACTGAATCGTTTTCCTGTTCTCCTGTGTGCTGGGGTCTGCCCCACGTTGGGCTAAAAGCAGATTTTTACAAAAAACTATTTGTAATCTCAAGAGGGTGCAAGAAAGGGAGGGAGAGAAATCGCCTGGGACGAAGCAAAACCTGAACCAGGACCTCTCACTTCGGTGCCAAACCCCTTGCAAATACAGGTGGGAGGATTTTTCTAAGCAGAAGAAGTGTTGATTCCAATGGCTTCACGTGGAAAACGTCAAAAGAAAATATTCCTCCTTTTCCAGCATTTTTCCAAGGATCCTCTCACAGCGGAATGAGTAATTTCGGTGTCACAGGCATGAATTTCAAAGAGATGCTGCGCTCGGCTGCCGCCAGTGTTTGCTGAGCAAAGGTTAACAGCCGCGTTCAAACGCTGCAATTTAGGGATTATCGGATTTCTTAGCAGTGGAAGGGCTGCTCTTACACTGGCTGGAGAGCATCAATCTGCCCCAAAACACATGGCCAGGGCAGAAAACCACCAGTTGAAAGGGACCACAAGGAACATCCAGGAAAAAAAAAAATACAATCCAAAAGAGAGGCAGAAGAGGTGGAAATGCCCCATCCAAGAGGGCAGAGGAGGCAGAAAGTCCCCACGTAAAGTGAATTCCACTCTGCTCCTTCCCTCTCCGTCCCGACACACCTCACGATCATATCATAGAATCATAGAATCATAGAATGGTTAGGGCTGGAAGGGACCTTCAAAGGTCATCTAGTCCAACCCCCCTGCAAGGAACAGGGATGTCTCCAACTAGATCAGGTTGCTCAGGGCCTCGTCCAACCTGGCCTTGAACGTCTCCAGGGATGGAGCATCCACCACCTCTCTGGGCAACCTGTTCCAGTGTTCTACAACTCTCATGGTAAAAAATTTTTTCCTAATATCCAACCTGAATCTACCTCCCTCTATTTTAAAATCATTACCCCTTGTCCTATCACAACTGGCCCTCCTGAACAGCCTCTTCCCATCTTTCTTGTAGGCCCCCTTGAGGTACTGGAAGACCGCTATAAGGTCACCCTGGAGCCTTCTCTTCTCCAGGCTGAACAGCCCCAACTCTTTCAGCCTGTCCTCATAGGAAAGGTGCTCCATCGCAACCGGCACATCAGCTCTTCCCCACCACCGATGCCCGGGGCTGTGCAGGAGCATCATCCCCCTCCAAAAGCAATTCAGCCTTTGCGCTGGCAGAGCAAGACTTGAAAATGTGCCCGGGAGAAGCGCAGAGGCCAGAAAATGATTTACAAAAAAAAAAAAAATAATAATTATCCATGATGTCTTCAGATCTTCCCTTCTATCCACACCTGTGCAATGGGGGGGATAAAGGGTCGCGGATTTAGCGCTGTTAACCGGCGATTTAAGGCTGGTGAGCACCAAAAGTGTTTCTGCTCTGCAACCACCAGCACTTTCCCAGCGTGGGGGCACAGGCAGGGAAACGCTGGGACCGTGCGATGCCTTACACCCAACATGGCAGCTTTCACGCTGCCCGCAAACCGCACGGAAAACATGAGCGAAATCACATGGACAACTACAGAGCCCAAAACTCCTGCTGATATAAGAAGGAGGAGGAGGAGGAGGAGGAGAGCCTTCAGTCTCGTTTCGCAGCAGCAGGAAACGAGGAGGGATGGAGGGAAAAGGGCTTTGAGCAACCTGGTGTAGTGGAAGGTGTCCCTGCCCATGGCAGGGGGGTTGGAACTGGATGGTCTTGAAGGTCCCTTCCAACCCAAACCGTTCTATGACTCTATGAATGATGTCAGCCATGGCATTTAAAGCCTTTTCCTTCTAGCCTTCGCTAAAAAGCCAACGAAAGAAACACCAGCCGCAAAGAAACCAAGGTGGGACATGGTGAGAGAGGAGCTGGGAAGCCCAAAGGGCTTCAGCTCTGAAGCAGAGCCACCCTTGCACATACTCAGGCTGCGAAATGAAAAATAACATGGGTGATCCTCAAAGGAGAGGAAAGAGAAGCAATATCACGGAGCAGGTGGCTTTACACCGGTTACCGAAGACATGGCACAAGTAATCAATTCTCTTTGGAAGCCTCCAGAGGATAACGAGGCGATGAGTAACGATCTGTATTGATTTGTAGGAACAAATCACATCAGCCCAACCTAATCTCGTCCCACGACATGGCAATGGACTCCTGCAGATCTCCTTGCCTTTAACAGCAAGAAGCCTTTGATGATGCTTCGAATGCAGAATTATGGTCTAGAGGAGATGGTGTAGGAGGACCCAAAACCGATCTGAGTCCAACAGGGGAATTCAAAGGGGAGGGCGTGTTTGAGGGGCTCCGGGATCCAGTGTGACCATTAACAACTGGGGATGAAGAGCATCAACCTGGTGGTCAACGCCAAGATGTCAGGACTGAGAGTACAGACTGGTAAAAGGGGTGGAAAACTGATCAGTGGCCATCCAGGAAGGAGACGGGGATGTTGCTAGAGAGGAGATGAACACGTAGCACCAACAGGATGGATGGCAAGAGGAGACCATAAATCCAGAAATGACCCGTCCTTTTGGGGATGGAGGAAGACGGGGGTGTTCTTCTGCTCCATGACGTGCCTGGAGGCTCAGTTTAGGGCTTTGCACTTTAGGAAAACGATAACCCAACTGGAGAGGGGCCAGAAAACAGTGGCTGGAAAGAGAAAGAGGGCAAAAATTGTCCTCCATACCTGCATCTGAAAGGACAGAGGTCCCAGGCTGGTTTGGGACTGAAGGCTGAAATAATGAGCAGAGATGCTTCAAGGTGAAAAGGAGGAGCAGAAGGACAACATGGTGCAGGGCAGGAGCAGTCAGAGACCCCAGCACAGCCCAAACCCCACCTCCCTGATGGTTCACAGCTTTGCTGGGATGACAGTGGCATTCAGCTCCCACGCTGGGACTTCATCACTCCCCCCAAGGCCCCACCCCAACCACCCCTGGGCAAGTCCAGGAGATTTGGAGCAGGCAAGGAGGGCACCACGGTCCCACAGGGCAAGAGTCTCCACGTCCCCAAAGCCACCTTGCTGCAGTACAGCACCAGAGCACATGTCCCCTCCAAACCCTGGAGCACCTCCACCCTTCAAAGTCAAAGGCTTCAGCTGCAGACAGCCTCGTGCTCTCCTGTAACCTCTAACGTCACTCACCGACCGTGTTTTATGGCTTTTGGAGAGGGAGCGGAGGTGTCCTGCCTCGGGCTCGGGTTTTACGGCAGATGCTCCTTCTCCAAGGAGCCACGGAGAAGGACTAAAAAGTGCCGGGATTTTTGCAGCCCGGAGGGTGAGAGCTTGCCAGGACCTCCACGCAAAGTGGTGGACTTGGCCCATTGATGGCTTTATTTTCCAGAGCACTATTGATTTGTTAAATATAGCCCTTAAATGTGATAAATGGGCCCCAAAGTGCTGTTTTGGGGGAGAGGAGGGTGGCTCCGCATGACCCACTGTGCACACCTGGGTCTCCCCACTGTGCACATCTGGGTCTCGCCACTCCCCCTCCTTCGGTGCCAGAGTGGATGCTGCCCCGTGCTTAAACATTTGATGGAGCACAACTATTTGACAAATTCCCAAATCTCTTCTTCTCCTCCTGCCCATCCCACAAGCTCCTTTGATTTCTCCGGCTGCCGTTAGACACCGTCACTTTCAATATAGGGTTTGCCCAATTTCTTTCTGGGAGCAGCTCAAGCCACCCAGTCGCACCAGCAGCCAAAATTTACCTGGTCCCTGCAAAATTCAGGAGAGCTTCATGGGAAGGGAATTCTGCGGGGAGGGGCGTGGAAATCCTTGGGGAAAAAGGGCAGGATGAGAGATGAGGAGGAGAAAAATCAAAATCCAAGAGAAAACGTGCCCAGGATGGAGTTTATTTAATGAGACCCCCCCCAGCTCAGGTTGGCAGAGGTATTTAGGAACCCAAAGAGGGTCCTGCACCCAAATCCTGCTGCTGACCACGTTGCTACATCCAGCTCCGAACAGAGCGCACCCCACCCTCCAGCATCCGAAAATCTCGTGCCCACCCTGTCACCGTCCCCCACGGCCAGGGTCACGGCAGCCTGTGCCCCCCCCAGCTCTCGGCAGCCCCCCGGGATGTCGGGGAGACCGAGGCAGGTTTTGCAGCAGAGGTAATATTTTTTATTAGCGCGGCGGATGCAATAAAAAGAAAATAAAGCCGGGCCAGCGCCGCGCGCCCAGCGCCGGCCGGGTTTTTTCCAAGCCGATCTAATAAAAGCGATGACCTCTCCGTCCCTCAGCATCGCCTCTCCCAGGAGCGCGGGGCTTCACGGTGGCTGGACCCCACGGCTGCCCCCAAAGCTGGGGAGGGGATGGGGACCCACGAGGGATGATGTGACCGAGTCCCAGAAAGCAAAAGCGGCGATAACTCGGAGGCAGCGGCGACAGCCGTGCCTGGGTGACATCTCACCCAGGGATGCTGTGGGGTGTCCGGCTTGTGGGGCAGGTCAGGGAATGGGGACCAGGGCTGGAAGGGGACCAGAAAAGCCCCCAAATCCTTCCTGGACTGGAAAGGGTCACAGCCCCCAACTCCTCCCCAGGGCTGGAGGTGGGGGAACTGCAGCAGCCCCCAGTTCCCCCCGTGCCGGGAAAGGACAGGGAGAGCCTCCAAATTTTCCTGGGCTTGAAGGGGACTGGAACAGCCACAAAACCCTCTCCGGGGTTGGAAAGGGATCCAGACACACACCCCCCTCCAAATCCTCCCCGGGCTTAAAAGAGACCGTGACAGCCCCCAAGCCCTCCCCGGGCTGAAAAGGGAGCTCGACATCCCCTAATTCCTCTCCGGGTTGAAAAGGGATCAGGACAGTCCCCAAGCCCTCCCTGGGCTGAAGAGGGACCGGGACACCCCCAAATCCTCCCCGGGCTAGAAAGGCACCGCGTCACCCCCCCTATATCCTCCTCGGGCTGGAAGAGGACAGGGACACCCCCTCCTCAAATCCCCCCCGGGCTTGATGGGGACGGTAACATCCCCTAACAGCCCCCCCCCGGCCCCCAGGCTGGAAGGGGATCGCGCCAGCCCCCCCCAGCCCCCCCGCAGCCGTGGGGACACAGTGGGCACCGGCAATTGCGATACCTCCCCGCCCCCGACGGCAGCCGCCCGCAGCGCTTCTCCGCCCAGCCCGCAGCGCCAGGCAGCCCCAACCCGTCCCCCTTCCTTCTCCTCCTCCTCCTCCTCCTCCTCCTCGTCCTCCCTCCCTCCTCCCTCACCGCCCCCCCCAGCCCCAGCCCGATTTGGGCAGCGGCGCGGCCGCCGCTCCCAGCAGAGCCGCCGTGTGCGGGCGCCGCGCCGGAGACAGCGCAGCCCCGGGGGGGGCCCGAAGGGAGGCAGGTCCGGTTCCCCTCCCCCTCCTCTTCCCTCCCCCCTCCATCACCCCCCCCATCCATCCATCCATCCGTCTTCAACCCACCCCCCTCACCCCTGCATGCCCGGGAAGCGAGCATGGCCCGCAGGCAGGCGCGGGCAGCGGGCAGCGGGCACTGGCTGCCCTGGTTGGGGTTCGCTTTGCTGCCTCTGGCCGTACCCCCCGCCGCCGCCCCCGGGGGCTGCCCGTCCGCCTGCTACTGCGTGGCCACCCCGGAGTTGGTGCAGTGCCGCTACGAGAGGTTGGAGGAAGCCCCGAAAGAGCTGCCCGTCACCGTGCACAACCTCAGCATCGTGGGCAGCAACCTGAGCGTGCTGCCCCGCGCCGCCTTCGCCGCCCGCCCGCTGCCCGACCTCCGCCTGCTCCGCCTGCGCCACGACAACATCCAAGTCGTCGAGGACATGGCCCTGCAAGGGTTGCCCGCCCTGCGTACCCTCGACCTGAGCCACAACCCGCTGCTCTCGGTGGCCGCCGGCGCTTTCGCCGGCGCGCCGCTGCTGCGCACGCTGCAGCTGAACCAGGCGATGCTGGCGGCCCCGCTGGAGGAGCAGCTCGCCTTGGCCCTGCGCAACCTCAGCTTGCGGCGCTTGGAGTTGGCCGGCAACGCGTTGCGGGCGCTGCCAGCCGCCCTGCTGCCCGCCGGCCTGGAGGAGCTGGACCTGCGGAACAACTCGCTGCAGCGGCTGGCGGCCGCCGAGCTGCGGAGCCTGGAAGCGCCGGGGTTGCGGGGGCTGCGGCTGACGTTGGGGGCCAACCCGCTGAGCTGCGACTGCGCCCTGCGCCCCTTCCTCGCCTGGCTGCGCGCCGCCACCGCCCGCGTGCCCGACGCCCGCAGCCTGCGCTGCGCCGGACCCCCGCCGCTACGCGGGGCCGCCCTGCTGCGCCTGCGGCCCGAGGGGTTGGCGTGCGCGGCCGCCGAGGGTGGCGAGCCCGGTCAGCTGGAGACGGCCTCTTACGTCTTCTTCGGCATCGTCTTGGCCCTCATCGGCATCGTCTTCCTCATGGTGCTCTACCTGAACCGCCGCGGCATCAAGCGTTGGCTGCACAACCTGCGCGAGGCTTGCCGCGACCAGATGGAGGGCTACCACTACCGCTACGAGCAGGACGCCGATCCCCGCCGGACCAGCGCCATCAGCACCCCCGGCCTCTGACGGCACCCCCAGCATCCCACCCTCGCCCTTCCGGCATCCCCGGCATCCACTTGCCATGCCACCCATCGACACCTCCGCTCCCGGCATCCGCCTCGCCCCATCCCCATCCTCTTGCCATGGCACCACCGAAAATTAGTTTCTGAGGATGAGCCGGCCTCGGGAATGGGTGCTGGGGTGGACCAGAGTGGGGAGCACCCTCCCCGGAGGGCTCCGGACCGGCTACTTGACCCCGTAGCGCTGATTCCCACAGGGGACCAGGCTGGATCCGTTCCCCCCAATCCCAGCGCCCGCGGGCAGGGGGAAGCGCATCCAGATCGGCCCCGCGGGACGCCGGCACACGCAGCCCCGGTGCTCCTGGCAGGATTCCGAGCTGCTTCCCACACCTCCTCTCCAGCGGCGGGTTTCTTCAGCGGACCGCGGGATGCCACGCCGCCGGCGGGGCTCGGCACCGCTCGCACGTGAGTGTTTGCTTGGCACATCCCCGGGAAGCAGCGTGCGATACCTGAAACTGTCCTCCTGGATGTTCCTGGAGCCTGGACTTGACTTTGACTATGTACAGCTCTTTCCTATTAGATTTCTATTTGACAGACGCAAAACTTCACTCGATTCCTTTCTTTCGTTTCGCCGCAAACACGGAGGAAAACCGCACCGTCCAGCCGCTCCCCCCGTCCCCGAGGAGACGCTGCGCTTTTCCGAGCCCGTTGATCCATTTGGATTTGTTTGCTGACATTTCCAGCTCTTTCCCGGCACAAAACGGTGCAGCTGTGTAGGAAACGCCTCCGCCGGCTGCGTGCATGTTCCCCAGGGCACGCGGGGGCAGCTCTTTTCCGACTCCAGAACATATCCTAGACTAGGCTGGCTCAGCACTTTGTAATTTAAAACGAGCGAGGCGGCAGCTCGTGACCTAGTTCCCCCACCCGGGTTTGCTTTAGAACTGTGCCTGTTCCTATATCCTACAGCAAATATATCGAAAGCTGCATCCGCTCTATCTGGTCTGTTTTCCACAAAGCTTCTTGCCATGATTTCCGAGTATCCCCCTCGGCTGAGGCGATGCTGTTGCGGTTGGTTTGCCGGAGGAAGGGAGCTCTGGGCTGCACTGGTTTTGCTGGTGCTTAGAAACTTCTTTTCCTGAGCGGGCTGGGTGGCCGGGGATGTGGAGAGGTTTTGCACGGCTCGTGCACAGAGCTCACGCTCTGCCGGTCCGGATCCTCCCCTGGGAGCAGGGCGGGAGCTCAGGAAAATTCTCCAAGTAATAGATTTTTAAAGCAGTTTTGATCTCCTGGGGTGTTTTGGTACCTAATTCAGGAGACAGCAGGTTGCTGAGCATCTACAGATGCTGCAACTCGCAGCGTTTCCCGGCACGAAGCCGTAGATTTTGCAAATGCGGCATCTTAAAATGCTGAATTTCGGTGCTGGGCTGAAAACTTAAGTGTTGCATTTCGATCTGTCTGCGTTTGCTTTTCTCCATACTGGGAGATGGATGTGGGCGAGCTGGGTGGGGGTGAGGAGGGGGGCTGCATCCTTGCCGCCCCGCAGCCGTGCTGGGACCAGCGCCGGAGTTTGCCCGGTGCTTTGGGATCCTCGGTGCAGACAACAGCAGGTACCTGGTGTATTGGGTTTGTAAATGAGAGTTTTCGGGGATTTATGGTCCCTGAGCCTGCTGTGTACTCAGCTGCCGGGCGGAAAGCTCAGCGGAGGGAAAGCACAATTATTTCCATCCCTGGCATGGCCAGAGGCTTCGGGAAGGATGTGACCTGGTACAAAGTCCTTTGCATTTTACCCCTTCGCTTTTCCCCCCGTTGCATTTTACCCCTTTGCATTTCTTCCCCTTCCAAGCCTGGTATTGATGTGGGGGAGCAGGGAAGGGGGAGCTGGTGCAGAGATGCATGCCTGGGCTTATCCCAGTAGGAATACGGCACTGGGAATCAAAAAATAAGTTTCCTGGGTGCTCTGTGCTGGTCCTGCAGTGCGAGGAGGTGGTTCTCCACCAGCCTCAGTTCCTGGGGAAACCCTCAGAGACCCCCACAGCTCAGCTCATTGGAGATGAGTTCATAGATTCATAGATTCATAGATTTCTAGGTTGGAAAAACCTTCTAGTTGCTCCAGCAAAAACTTGTTGCATTTTGGGGACCTTTTCCAGAGGTTTTCTCCCCATCCTAAGAGCTTGTGGGCTCCAGCCCCACTTCACCACCCCATGCAATGAGTTACCAGGCAGGTTTATGGGGGAGAAATCTCAGCCTGCCCCTCACCCTCATTTGCTTTCCCACCTCCTTCCTCAGTTTCCCCACCCCCGTGCAGCCAAAACGCAGCCCCAGAGCAAGAGAAAGTGCGACAGGGTGGATTTTGCACATCTGGCAGCCACATCTGGCAAAGCAATACCAGCCGGTGCTGCTTGGCGAGCGGCAAAGCCCTTCGGTTTTTGCACCCGTGCCGGGAGCAAACGCTGCTGAGCGTCGCGGGTCGTCCCAATCCATGGGAGCAGCATCAATTCCTGCAGCATCAATTCCTGGGGACCCTGCGGGGAAGTCTTGGCAAGATTTAACATCTTGCAGGGAGGAGGAGGAGCGCCTGGAGGGCAGTTGTCGGACCAGCGAACACAGCATCCTCTTGGCAGCGGCCGCCGGTACCCGGTGATGGATAATGGGAAGGAAATCATCTCCGAGCAGACGGAAAAGCAGCAGAACGCATCCTGGCTCCCAAGCCCTTTGGCAAAGGGGGTGGCTGGTGTGGGCAGCTGGGTGCTCCAGCTTTCCCCGATGCCAAAGGGAGGGATGCGGTGGCTTTTGGTCCTCCCCATCCTCGGTGGGTGCCCCGAGCCCCCCGGGGTGCATGTGCCGATCCCGGCCGGGGGGGCAAAGCCCCATCAGCCCAGCGCAGGCGACGTGCAAGCGGCCGGGTGCGGGTGGTCGGGTGGATAAGCAGCTGTAGCAGCGTAATTCCTGCTATGAAGGAAATTCAGATTCCTAAATGAAGGAAAAGCAGATTTTCCTTCGTTTCCCAAAGTACCCGGCCATTTCTTGGACCAATCTGGCCAAGAGGCAAGCAAGGAGATTCATCCGAGGAGGTGGATGTGGGTGCAGCCGGAGTTGGGCCGGGCAGCCCTGCCCGCATCCGTCCCCCCCCACCCCTGCCCACCTCCCGATGGGTTTTAGATCCTCGTGTCGCTGGACCGGGGGCATCCCGGGTGTGTTTCGAGAAGTGGTTTTGGTGGAAGTTGCTCTGTGGTGCCCAGAGCTGTAGGAGAGACGCGGAGCGTGGTCTCGTTTAGTGCAGAAGAGGCCAAAAATGCCGGTGTGGTGATGGCTGCTTGATTTAACAACTGGAAATAACTGGGCTGGAGCATCGTCCCTGTCCCTGCCGAGCGTGGGGCTGCGATCCCCCGACACACGGGCAGGGAAGAAAATCAGCCACCAGCTGCCTCTTCCTTCCAAAAATAGACAGAATTAATAACAATTAATTCTTCCCGAGCAGCTTGAGCCCTGAGAAGCTTCACACCAGGCTCCTTCATCCTCCTCCTCCTCCTCCTCCATTAGCAGGGATTAACCCAAACCTCCCAAAAGGGAGAAAAACAACCCTCTGCTTTTCATTTGTTCCTTTAGGAAGAGCAAGTAGGAGCTGTTACCCTCATGCCTTGGGGAAACTGAGGCACAAAAAAAGCAGGGCCGAGTTCCTGATAGCAGGGAAAGGTTTGGGCAGAAAAAACACAGAAATGGATTTCAAACCTCAGCAGGGTTCACTTCAAACTCCAGGCAGCTTTCAGACCTCCAAACCCAGGACAGTCCTTGCTCTGTTTGTCCTTCCCCCAGCTCAGAGGTGACCCGAAGAAATCAGGATTAAATCGAATCCCACCTATTTATCTGCGAGCGCTTCTAATTAGCTGGCTTGGGATGATGCTGGGGGACGGGGGGTCCTGGGGTGGCTGAGCACTGACCCGCTCAGCACAGCGATGAGCTCCCGGCAGCCAGGAGAGGCCAGAAGAAGCAAGAAGAGCCAGGCAGGGCAAGGATGCCAAGGCAGGGACGTGTAGGATGGACCTCTGAGGTCCCAACCCATGGAGATGCTGCTGTGCACGCGCAGGATCAGCCCCGCAGGGAGCTGGCACGGCACCGCCCGGGCAGATGGGGAAGGACGTGTTTCCACTAATCTGCCCCAATCTGGATTAATTTTCAAAATAAATGTGTTTTCCCAGCGGTTTTAAGCAAGTTTTTGGCGCGGTGGGGATAGGTGGGATGCTGGGGGTGGGGAGCAGCTGGCAGGGGTGGAGGCGATGGAGAGGAGAACGTGTCTGCTGGGTGTCCCCGTGCCACCAGGCTCCCATCGCTGGCTTGGAGAGCGGGGACCCGAATATCTTCGAGGTGGTTTTGGCAGCGCATCACCCACCTCGCGGGGCTGGGATCAACCCGTGGTGCTTACTGCAGGCTGAGGGGGTCTTCCATGAAGTTTTTCCTTACCTAAAGCCACCGAAAAAATAATTTACATTGAGGAACTGGTGTCAGCCCTGAAGCAGAGCTGGGATCTTCTGCAGATCCCGTTGGGATAACACGGCACGGAAGTTGTCTCCAGCCATGGATGCCTGGAATGATCCGTGACGGCCAGTTTCTGGAGGTTTGGGGGTCTCTCAGAGAGCCAGGGTGAGCAAGATCAACCCAAGGCAGGTCAGAATTGGTCCCTCATCCTGCACAAGGATGCACCAGCCAACCCCGCAGAGCGGCTCCGTCCTCCCAGCGCGTCTCCCAAGCACTCGCCACCCTGACATTTACAAATACCTATTTTTAGATGATCTTCATCACTTCTAATTGTTCAGGCTCCTCAGCCTCAGAGGACACATCCTCAGCTCAGATGGAGTCAAAACCAGTCCCTTCCCTGTGGGTCCTTCCCCTTCCTGCAGTTTTACACTGGTGGGACTGGCCCCAGCCCTTGGCCCAGGCCTCCGTAATGCTGCCATGTTACATCTGCTCACAGCTCCATTCCCTCCCCGTCATGGTACGATTTGCACAAACCTTCCAGCTTCAAATGAAGCCCCTGAGAAGGGCCTTTCTGTGATGCTCTTTTGTGGAGGTTTCCATGTTCTTCACAAAGAGGAGCCAAGATCATCTCTGTAATGCACCAGTGGAGAACCTGCACCCTAAAGCCACGGAGATGGTCCTCTGCATGGGCACAATAAGCCCCTGAGTCCCAAACCACTTGAGATGCTGCTCTACAATATGCTCCCAAACCCATGGAGATGCTCCTCTATGTGGGCACAATGAGCCTCTGAGATCTGAACCCCTCAAGATGCTGCTTTCCATGGGTAGGACGGACCTCTGAAGCCCCAACCCACGGAGATGCTGCTGTGCATGCACAGGATCAGCCCTTTTCATCTCTATGGGAAAGGTTTCCAGAGCAGAAGGGCAGCCCTTCCCTTGGGGATGGCCCAAACTGGCCACCTCAGAGGTGGTTTTCCATACACCACTTACAGCCACCTAGCAGATACATCAAGCCTGGGAGACGGGAGGAGCTGAGGACCATGAGCACCCCGGGAGCTCAGCTCTGCCCTGCTCAGCTCTCCATCCCTTGCAGAACGAGGGGACGTCCCTGCGGGGGATGTTGTGCCGTTAGGGTAAGCAGCCTGAAGGCTCAGGAGACCCAAGGTTGCAGCAACGGTCCTGGGGCATTCACCTCCTGCCCTGTCCCTCTTGGCTTGGCAGGAGCGAGAGCTGCCCAGGCTGCCCACACCTGGCACGGCGGTGGCACCAAGGGAGAATCATCGTGGCACCCCTTTCTCGAGGACCCCGTGTCCCACTGGTCCCACAAGCAAGGTCCATCACCTGTGGACCAGAGCTGGTGCTCAAGGGACACGGGCTGAATTTGGTTGTACTGCTGGGCTTTTGGGTGGTGTTCCTCTCTTGCTTTGTGCCTCAGTTTCCCTTTCGGGGAACAGCACAGTTGAGGGCCTCCCCTTCAACCCAGGGACTGGGTTTTGGGGGCTGCTGGACCTGCTCTGACCCCAAAGCCTTTGAAGGGACGTCAGGTGCTCCGTACGTTGCTGCTTGCACGCAGAAATGACTCGTTAGCTTTCCCCCATCGTGTGACGGCGGGAAGCAATCCTCATTACTTCCTGCCGCCTTGACCACGGGGGTTACATGGGCACCGGCCCACAGCCCCCACCAGTGCCCAGGGCACCAGCCACATTGTCCCACGGTGAGATGGATCCAACCAGCAGGACGAAACCGTGAGACGCACGCTCCGGAGATGACTCGTGAACCCCTGGAGAGCTGAGCCCGAGGCACAGGCGCCACGGGCCGGCCTCGCCACGTTGGTAATTAATTTAGTTACTAAATTAACACTTAATTTGACAAGACCTGGACGCCAAGCCAGGCTCCGCTGCCAGGACTCACCAGCCTCCAGCAACCGCGGCTGCTCCCAGCCCCACGTCCCCGGGTCCCGGCGCTCAGCCAGCAGCAGGGATGGACCCCGGGACCTCCACGGGATGCTCCGTTCCCCCAAACCACCCACGCGTGCCCTGGAGAAGGCTGTGTCGTGCCATCCTGGAGGAGGTGGCCCCATTTCACAGGGATAAGGGCAGCGGAGCCTGGTCCCGCGGTCCCCCCCCACCCCCGGGGGTGCCCAACCTGTCCCTTGGTTGTCCCCGCACCTTGAGAAGGGTTCGAACAGACCGGTGACAGCCCCCACCGGGGGCTCGGTCCCTCTGCACGTGCTCGTGGTGACATCCAGCGCCGGTTCCTGCAATTACAGACGGCTGGAGCCCGCGGGAGGTCCAGCCAGCGCCGTCCCGGCGTGTGTCCCCCCCCACCGGTGCCCGTTCCCTGATGTCCGTGGGTGACACCGCTGCTCCTCTCACCCCCAGCCCAAATAAACCCCTCCACCTCCACGTCTTTCTACTGTTTTCTCGTTCAACAGCCGGTCCGAAGGTGTCAGGGTCAAGTGTCTCCCCGGAAAGCACCATCAGAGCAGCTCGGGGGATAATTAGGAGCTAATTCTGGTGAGCTGGAGGGAGGAGAGGGGCTGGGATACGGAGCGGGATGGGGATCTTCAGCCTTGGCAAGAAAATCACAAAAAAAACCCCAACAATTCACATGCAGACCCCCCCCCCAGGGATGAATCCTGCAGCCATCACTGAAGGGATGCAGGAACTGTCCTGGACACGGTGCTGTGACCTCAGGAACCATCTTACATCAACTTTGATGATGCTTTAAAGTAGCTTTAAAATATTAAAGCTGAGCTGGGGTGAAATCAGCTCTTGTCTCAGAGCTCAACAGTGGGCGTGGGAACCCCCATAAAGTCCCAAGCAGAGGGTGATCTCCATCCTCTTGCTGGTCCCTCTCCCTCACCAGCTTTCCTGGTGGGACTCTCTCTGTGGAGCTGAAACTTTTCCTTTGGGCAAATGCCAGCCCGGGTTGGACTCCCTGCTCCAGACCTGCTTCCTCACCTGCACAGTGCCCACCCCAGCCCACCTGCAACTGCAGCTGCTCCTCTCCCTCCGTCCCCTTTTCCCCACCACGGGCTCACCAACAGACCCTGTCCCTCTCCTCCCCTGCTCCCTTCTAGGCTGTTGCTTTTCCCGAAGCAATTTCACCCCCAAAACTCCAGCCTCTCCTCATTCTGGCTTGTGCCCCCCCATCCTATGGCCCCAACCATCCAACTGTCTCATCCCACCTGCTCCACGGTGGCATCAGTGACGACTTCAGGTCCCAACTAGCCTGTCGGACCTTGGTGCTCTGCCCTGGGACACCTTCAGTGATGAGCCCCTTGGAAATGACATCACGGTTTGACATGATAGACCTCATTTAGTGCCATCAGAAGCACGAGGCTCTGGACAGCTTCTTCAGGGAACAACGATGTTCCTGGGGCTTCAGGTATCTGTGTGGCACACAGTCAATATCGGTCCTACACCAGGTCAGGAACAGTTATCCACCTCCTCTGGTGTGACAGGCTGGAGAGGTGGGCCTGTGAGAACCTCATGAAGTTTAACAAGGTCAAGTGCAAGATCCTGCACGTGGGTCGGGGCAATCCCAAGCACAAATACAGGCTGGGCAGAGAATGGATGGAGAGCAGCCCTGAGGAGAAGGACTTGGGGGTGCTGGTGGATGAGAAGCTCAACATGAGCCGGCACCATGCGCTGGCAGCCCAGAAAGCCAACCGTGTCCTGGGCTGCACCCAGAGCAGCGTGGGCAGCAGGGCGAGGGAGGGGATTCTGCCCCTCTGCTCTGCTCTCCTGAGACCCCCCTGCAGTGCTGCCTTCAGCTCTGGGGTCCCCAACACAAGAAGGACATGGAGCTGCTGGAGCGGGGCCAGAGGAGGCCACGGAGATGATGCGAGGGCTGGAGCACCTCTGCTCTGGAGACAGGCTGGGAGAGTTGGGGCTGTTCAGCCTGGAGAAGAGAAGGCTCCGGGGTGATCTTATTGCAGCCTTACAGTACTTAAAGGGGGCCTACAGGAAAGCTGGAGAGGGGCTTTGGACAAGGGTGTGTAGTGACAGGACACGGGGCAATGGCTTTAAACTGGAAGAGGGGAGATTTCGATGGGATCTAAGGAAGAAATTCTTCCCTCTGAGGGTGGTGAGGCACTGGCACAGGTTGCCCAGAGAAGCTGTGGCTGCCCCATCCCTGGCAGTGTTCCAGGCCAGGTTGGATGAGGCTTTGGGCAACCTGGTGTAGTGGAGGGTGTCCCTGCCCATGGCAGGGGGGTTGGAACTGGATGATCTTTGAGGTCCCTTCCAACCCAAACCATTCCATGATTCTACGATTCAATATTTGACTAAAGAAGACCGAAGAAACACAAAGGATTGCTACTACGAAGAGAATATTTTATTACTTCTAACACTTCATTCAGCTAAATCCACATAGCAATACACACAGAAATACTTCAGAAAAGTGCAAATTCTCACTCTGTTTGTAATACGCCCCAGTTTTACAGAACAGACATCGGGTAAACACGAGCAGAGATCCAGAACTCCCCAGGATTCCAGACAAGGAGAACGATGCAGCTTCAGGTACTTCAATCACCTCGTACAAAGCCACTCTTGAGCATGGAAAGGGTGGGGGAGGATGGAAAACGTGCTGTGCACCAGGAATCTGGTACCAGGATGGACTCTGACCATCCAGGCTTCACCATCAGGGAGAGAAGAGGGCAAAAAGGGGAGGAAGGGGGAGACAAAATGACGACAATAATAGTTTTTAAATTAAAGAGAACATCCAAGTGCTTTCCAAAGCAGACCACAAGTTCCACCCTGCTCCCAGTGCCAGAAACCATCATTCCACCTGATGGCTTCTCCCTCAATACTCCAACAGTTTCACGCAAACCTACGGCAGGAGCTGGGACCTCTAACACTTCAGGAGCCAAAGAGGGGACACAAAGTGCTACCTGAGTACATCAGGGAATAAGGCCAGGAATTTCATCATGCAGGGATCCTCCAAAGAAAGACACAGCAACAGCAGGAGATCAGTCAAGAACTGCCCAAGGCAGCTGAAGGAGCCCCAGGCAGCGCATGCTGCGTGTTGTAAGTCACCTCGACGTCTGAAACAGAAACATGCAGAATTTTAATTCTTAAATTTACCCTGTGGATGACACGAATGAGTATTTCCTCTCCTTAAAGGAAGAGCTGGGTATTTCAAATTAAGGAAAGTGGATCTACTCAGGCAAGATCCCGAAGCCCAAGGGAAAAGTGGCACCTTCAAGGTGCATCCTGCTGCGGTCCGGGCTACAGGAAGGGCAAGTGAAGCCGAACTGGTTCGCCCTCCGAACAGGGCACCGCGCCAACGGCAAACACAGAGCAGGGGGTTCGGGTGAGAGCTGGAGCTGTGCTCGAAGCTGCCCGTGTCCAACACTCCCTCCTTCCCTTCCACGCAGGAGTTCATGCCCCTCACCCTTGGAAGGTGCAGCAGGAGAGACACGCAGAGCGTTGGAAGCTGTTTCCACCACAGGCTGGACGCTGTGTCACAACTAGAATAAAAAATTGAGCTACAAGCCCTGTGTCGTAGGCATTCAGCCTCGCCTGGCAAGTCTCCTGTACTTACACGGGTCCTGTCTCAGGCCTATGGAAACGCAGCTTTCCCACTGTTTGAGTGAGACAGGGATTAAGCCTGTGGCATCAGAACGGGAAAAGACCAAAACCAAGCCCTCCTTATTTTATCAAATGCTAAAACCAAATCATTGGCTGTATGCTTACAGTTTAAGCCAACAACTTGCTGCAGAACAGCCTTTGAAAGGGTGCATTTTAATTGAAAGGGCGTATTTTAACTGGAAGGGTGTATTTTAACTGGAAGCTCCCAGTAAACAACATCCACAGCCGTACTTTGATCTATTATCTGCTTCCCACTCCAGTTTGAAAAGCCTTTGTTCTTATCTGCAAAGTAGTGAAGAACAGCTGACAACTGGAAGAAGGTTGTGTACAAGCCCAACAAACTCTACACACGATGTACAACAAGGTTACAAGGCAACGAAATCAGAGAATCACAGTCCTTCACAGTACCAAAAGTAAGGGAAGCAAGAGCAGGGGGAGGAAATAAAGGAAGAGTTCCACAAATGGAACAGTATAAATATATCAAACGGTTCAAATACAGTAGGAAAACAACGATAGCAGCAGTTTAAAACCAGCAATAGTTATTATTATACCCTTAAAATACATTCAACACGTTGTGCCTGTTGCTGTCATTCCCAAAGCACTACCACGTCTGCAACTTACTGCTCAAATCCACCGACGAGAAGAATCCCAGGTGCTTAGCTCCCCATATTTGTTCTTTTATTTCAGGTATTTAAACTATGAACAGTTAACCAACTTCTACGAATGCTGATTTGAAAACATAATCACCATTTTCTTCCATACTGCATTTATAACACTTGGCTACTGACGCAAAGACGTAACTCCTAACTCTAACTGCTACAATACACACACAGCTGGCCTCACCACGCTTTTTACAGTGCTTACTTTTGTTCAAAAATCACGTTGCAAGTCACTTGTTCTCTTCTGAACTACTAACAGGCTATTTAAACCAAAATCTGAAACGCCAAAGACTTCAACCTGCTGCCAACGGAACAAACGGCCAGACCTCCTTCAAATTCGGCGCGGTCCGGACCCAGATCTGCACCTTTTTGTGAAAAGTGAAGGTGAAGCAGCAGTCAGAAATGCCTTTACACCTTTTGAGACCTACCCAACGCTGTACAATAACATCAGGATACTCCAAGCACCAACGCTTTCACCCATTTTCCCCGCTACATCGGTCAAATGTACAATCGAGGAGAAAAAAAAAAAAAAGAAAAAAAAAAGTTTTTTGGCATTAGATACATTTCACTCCATTGCAGAACGATTTGGAAATATTTTCTCTTACGCTAAAAAATAAATAAACCCTGGTGGCAAACAAGAATTTGTGCAACACCGACCTGCTGCAGGACACGTACATTCACAGACCGTGGTTACAGTGCAAAGCTGCTGCCAGCGTGGGACACCCAGCGCCCGCGTGGGCATGGGAACCTCGGTGCTCCTCAAAGCCACCTGGGTGCAACCCACACCAAACCACTGGTGGCATCGAGCTGTAAGGGTATAGTAAAACGGAGGATAAATTCAGAGATTTAACAATAGTGGCAAAACAATGGCTTTAACTTAAGGGCATCTTCCGTTCTTCGCGTGTAACCTTCAATACAAGGGGTTAAGTGTTCAATTTTATTTATTTCTTTTATCTAATTAATATAAAGTCATGGTGGGGAAGATGTCTAGAACATCACTGACTTTATTCTAAAAGCTTACATTAGGAATTTAGTAGCACATACTAACAAGTATTCTTCTCAGTTAATCAATACGTAGTTTTCCTTGAAGGGATGTTTCCCTTAAAGTATCTTCCACAGCTTTTCCGTGCCACAGCATGGCTTTAATTTTCTGGAATCCTACATGTCTACATGAGAATATCTGTACTGGTCTGTTTTTTGGAAAAAAAAGTGATTAGCCATATCACTTTCTGCTCAAGGAAAAATAGGAAACATAATGGGAAGTTGTTGAAAATTTGCCCTAAAAAGATGAAGAATAACAGTATTTACAAACCACTGTTCTAACATGATAGTTTATAAGATGCGACAAAAAATAAAAGTCATGATTTAGTAACCAAAAAAAAATTAATCAAGGATGTCAGCATCTCATTTCCACTTTCTTCTTTTTTTTTTTTATACACAGACAGTACGAATTCAAACCATCAAAACCAAAAAAGTCACTAATTGGAATTTTCATAGAAAGTTACTGAATTTCTGAAACCTTCTTTTAAAAAAAAAGCTCAAATCCCTTCAGAGATGCGGGACGAAAAACGGTTCCAAAGCCTACAGCAGTTAGAACGGGCAACTCGACCAAGGAATGAACGAGTTCCAACTCCTCTGGAAGCCCTGGAGTGGCACTACGTCACCGAAAATTCGGGCTGCGCGTGGAATTGCGTGTGTTGCCGCTATTGTTTCACTCTCAAGTAAAGATTTTAAATATTTTAAGACACACAGAGGAAAGTCACAACGCCCCGAGAGCACCTTTAGCAACGGAAGGATGCTGAAATAGCTGAAAAACGTCACCTTGAACAAGTTGCCTAAAGGAGAAATGCTAAAGCACTGACCTCCAACATTTTTGGAAACGAAGCCGGGGAACAGCGGTACCTACGCTCACGCACGACAGCGAGGAAGAAGCAGGATTTTTTTGTCGGTTTGGAGCCATCACGTCCTTCAAAGACTACGACGACCCGATTTTCAAAACCTTTTTCGCACAAAAAGGTATTGGGTACCTGAAATGAGTTGAAGACAAGGTCTACTGGCTAAGATCAGCTGTCTTCAAACCCACTAAGGCCGTTCGTTTGTACTGGTGTGGGTTAATTAGTCTTTTGGTCAAAAGGACAGGAAACTGTTTTGATAAATTCTGTCCTTTTCTCTCACTGCCTCTCCTTATCCCAACTTTCTAGCCCAAGACTTTGGTGAAAAACCTGACAAAAGAACGCTTCTTCTCTACAGAACAAAAATGTAGCTGCTTGTTTAACACACGCACACACGTTAAACTGAGTTCTGTTCTTGGTTCCTCTGTTCCACGCGCCGCCGTGCAGGCGGCCCCTTCTTCCAGCGCTGGTCACCGGAGGTCTACGCAGAGCGCCAGATCAGTCCGTTCTTATCAGGTTCCAGAAAGTTCTCAATCAAAGCTTCAATAAGCTTCTGAAGTTCTTCTTCCAGCACGGTTCTGTCACTAGAAAGAGAACAACATCACGTCAGATGTTTGATAAACACCAAGTGTCTACCCGAAAAAACCAACCCAACCAACAGACCAAGATCTGATGGTGATGGACCAGCTCTGATATGTCTCCTACAAGCATCAATGTGTGGAGACTGCCCAACCTGCTTGCTTCAACAAGCTACGTTTTGGTAGAGACTATTGCCACGTTGATTTAAATTAATTTAATTAAATTAAAAATAAAAATAACCACCACTAGAGGGCTCTGGGCTAGCAGAGAGAAGACGAGAACTAATGACTGCGAAACCAGTGCAAGACTGGTCAGACACAGACTATAAATGGATTAAAAAAGTAAGAATGAGCTACTAATAGAAGAGGTAGATGTCCTATATTCTTCTCTCCGTGGTGTCCGATGCCCATTTAGGGTATCTGACTGTATTTTGACAAAAGTGCAATTTAGGGGGATTGAGTAATGGGGCAAAGTGTCACAGCTCACAAGAGGACCCGGTATTTAAATCCTTTCCCTATTTAAATGCCCAGACGTTCCTTTGAGTAAAAAGACAACATCCACATGCACAAACACTAATGCATTGCAACGCTCCTTTAAAAACGCATAATCCCTCTCCTAGCCCCAAAATCTCTCTGGAGGGGGAGGAACTCAGTCTGGTTTTAACAGAGAATAGGTAAAACAGACTCACTCACGTTTGTTTTGTTCATTTCTGGAACTGGCAACGTATCGTTGCCCTTCAGGCCACCACTTCCTTTTGAAGAAAACACCCCAAAATCATAGAATCATAGAATGGTTAGGGCTGGAAGGGACCTTCAAAGGTCATCTAGTCCAACCCCCCTGCAAGGAACAGGGATATCTCCAACTAGATCAGGTTGCTCAGGGCCTCGTCCAACCTGGCCTTGAACGTCTCCAGGGATGGAGCATCCACCACCTCTCTGGGCAACCTGTTCCAGTGTTCTACAACTCTCATGGTAAAACATTTTTTCCTAATATCCAATCTGAATCTACCTCCCTCTATTTTAAAACCATTACCCCTTGTCCTATCACAACAGGCCCTCCTGAACAGCCTCTCCCCATCTTTCCTGTAGGCCCCCTTGAGGTACTGGAAGACCGCTATAAGGTCACCCCGGAGCCTCCTCTTCTCCAGGCTGAACAGCCCCAACTCTTTCAGCCTGTCCTCATAGGAAAGGTGCTCCAGCCCTCTTATCATCTTCGTGGCCCTCCTCTGGACCCTCTCCAACTGGTCCATGTTCTTCTTATGTTGGGGGCTCCAGAACTGGACGCAATACTCCAGGTGAGGTCTCACGAGGGCAGAGTAGAGGGGAAGAATCACCTCTCTCGACCTGCTGGCCACACTCCTCTTGATGCAGCAATAAAACTGACTTTCCTGATGTTCTTTAAGAATAATCAATAAAACAGCAACTCAGAGAAGTATTTCCAAAGCTATTACGGAGAGGAATGCCTTTTGAGCTTCCGACAGACCCTTTCATGCCTCGAAGCAGGGAAGTTTGAAAGCTTTTTAGTTTCATGTTCCAGATAACAATTGCCATGAACCACAGGTATTGCTAAAACTAAAGGTCGAGGTATTTTTCTGACTTAGCAAAATGAACAGCAGCAAATGATGCATCAAAGCATCCTCAGGTACTTTCTTTCTCTCCCCACTACTCTCACTTATTTGTTAAAATTAGGCTAAGGGCACTATTTTTAGCATTTATTTCTTCCTTGTTGGTGCAGCTGTTTGCCTCAACTCTCTCTCACCTTTTCTTCAGCACTTACACCCAACAGCACCTTGCCAACTCCAGGTTTATGTTCCAACTGAAGTGAGAATTTCCACACTCACGTACCAAAGAAGTACATTCCTACCCCAGACAACCAGAAAGCTCTCTGAGCAAATAAATCCCACTTTCTGGCAGGAGCTGCCTTTCAGAAAATCGGGATGTAGAACTCCTACCACTTCCCTGACCTGCTGTTATTTAAAAAAAAACATGATTCAAAAGATGGGTGGTACCTGTGTCAATACACTTCGAGTAGCAATAAACCACCTTTTTAAGGAATACTTCAGCAACCTGTGGAAAGCTCTGGGCATGGATCTGTGCATCCCCTCACATGCACGTTTTACAAGCAAAGGCAATCCACCCCTCCCTATCCACCGACTAAGTCCGACCAAAACACTCAATGATAAAAATACACTCACTCTGAATTCCTGCCAGTGAGTAGAGAAAAAAAAAAAAAAAAAAAAAAGAAAAAACAACAAAACAAATCAGAGGCCCCTTTATGTTATTTTCAAGGCTCTGCTCCACAGGGATGTTGGGACATAGATTCATAGATTCATAGATTTCTAGGTT
This sequence comes from Tauraco erythrolophus, assembly GCF_009769465.1. Lineage (NCBI taxonomy): Eukaryota > Metazoa > Chordata > Aves > Musophagiformes > Musophagidae > Tauraco > Tauraco erythrolophus. The sequence goes on along the minus strand of NC_141465.1, from coordinate 136,620,008 downwards.
GGAAAAGACCTTAGAGATCATCGAGTCCAACCATCCCTAATCCCCATTAAACCATATCCTCAAGTAGATCATCCACCCTATTCTTAAACACATCCAGGGATGGGGACTCAACCACCTCCCTGGGCAGCCTATTCCAGTGGCTGACAACCCTTTCAGAGAAGAAATACTTCCTAACATCCAACCTGAATCTCCCCTGACTAAGCTTATACCCATTTCCTCTTGTTCTATCACCCATCACTAATGTAAAGAGCCCTTCCCCCACCTCCCCACCATCTTTTCTCAAGTATTTATAGGCCGTAATCAGGTCTCCCCTCAGCCTCCTCTTCTCCAGGCTAAACAGCCCCAACTCCCTCAGCCGCTCCCCATAAGTTTTATTTTCCAGCCCCTTGACCAGTTCAGTCGCCCTTCTTTGGACCCGCTCCAGGAGCTCAATATCTCTCTTAAAGCGAGGGGCCCAAAACTGGGCACAATATTCCAGGTGCGGCCTCACCAGTGCCGAGTACAGGGGCAGGATCACTTCCCTGCTCCTGCTGGTCACACTATTCTTGATACACGCCAGTATCCCATTGGCCTTTTTGGCCACCTGGGCACACTGCTGGCTCATATCAAGCCGGTAGCCAACCAACACCCCCAGGTCCTTCTCCGCCAGGCAGCTCTCCAGCCACTCCTCCCCGAGCCTATAGCGATGCTTGGGGTTTTTATACCCCAAGTGAAGGACTCTGCCCTTGGCCTTATTAAAGCTCATGCCATTGGCCTCAGCCCAACGATCCAGTCTGTTCAAATCCCTCTGAAGGGCCTCCCTACCCTCGAGCAGATCGACACAGCCTCCCAGCTTGGTGTCGTCCGCAAACTTACTGAGGGTACATTCAATCCCCTCATCCAGGTCATTGATAAAGATGTTAAACATGAGTCTAAAAGGAGGAGTTCTCATGCAATTCGGGTTAGGAATCCAGTTTGGGAGCCTGCTGCTCTCCGTTAGACTGAGAACTCAGGCTCCTCATTCACACTCCTGATTTCAATGGGGTGAACATACTCTATATATTTTTCCCCTCTTTTGAACTGGAAGAAGCTCAATCCAGGTGGCTGTCCTGGACAGACCTCTAGTTACTATCCAGTAGCTCAGAGCAGCAGAGCAGATTCCCAAATGAAAACAGGAATCCACCCGGGTTTAAGCATCCCTGCCAGCAGCAGCACAACTTCATCCCTTTTTAACTCGAAGTGAATGAGGAATTGGATGAAGAGGAGAAATCTCCTACTGCAGCAGACGCTGAAAATTCAATTCTTTGTCTTATTGACTACAGAGGGGATCCCTTAGGAGCAGGAATGTGCATGGCTCTGGCCAGCTGAACAGGCTGGAACAGGCAGCTGAGGCTCAGGTCTCCGAGGAGGGCGCAGAGGGATGCCCTGCCAGGCTGGGAGCCCAGCCTGGTGCCAACCTGCCAGCCCAAAGGTGTCCTGCAGCACGTGGGTTGGCTACTGACCTGTGCCCGGGCAGCGCGCACATCTCTGCGTAGTACTTGATCTTTGGTTCTGTTCCACTCGTCCGAAGGGTGGCAACACAGCCGTTTTGAAAAGTAAAAGTGATCATCTGGCTGCTTTTGCTCACTGGCAGCACCTGCATAAAACAACAGTGTTTTATCACAGAACGCCCCAACTAACACAAATGTGGGGTTTTTTGATTTTTGTGTTCTGTTTTGGGGTTTTAGGGTTTTTTTTGAAATACAACATTCAGTACATACGAAGCAAAATAAACACGCTGAAATCCTCTGCACTATATATATACACCAGCCAGTGCAACGGACTGCAGCAAGTGATTGTTATTACAATAATCAATTAGAATAGAATCAAATAATTGATTAGATGTAAGGAAGAAATTTTTTATAATGAAGGTGGCAAAACACTGGCACAGGTTGCCCAGAGAAGCTGTGGCTGCCCCATCCCTGGCAGTGTTCAAGGCCAGGTTGGATGAGGCTTTGAGCAACCTGGTGTAGTGGAGGGTGTCCCTGCCCATGGCAGGGGGGTTGGAACTGGATGGTCTTGGAGGTCCCTTCCAGCCCAAACCATTTCATGATTCTGAGCTGAAATCAGCCTGACAGACAGGCCTGTCACCTAGGTCAGACTCAGTATTTCAGGATAACTGGACTGTGTCTTACTTCCATTGGAATTCCAACATCTGGAAGCCCACTAGGCAGCTTAACAGTTGCAAGAGCACCAAGCTCACTTCAACTAATAAAGTTTATCATAGAATCATAGAATGGTTAGGGCTGGAAGGGACCTTCAAAGGTCATCTAGTCCAACCCCCCTGCAAGGAACAGGGATATCTCCAACTAGATCAGGTTGCTCAGGGCCTCAAAAAAAAAAGTTTAGTCATTGTTATATCAAAATAGTCAACACAGTAGCCAAGACAATTCACATTGAAGCAGTTTTCTCCCCAGTAAATGTTGCTGAGCAGTCTCAAGAGATGTTGGTAATTATACTGCCATCTCAATTGACATAGTACATCTCCCTGCATAGCTCTTGGTGCATTTAACATTCAGTCTCTTTAAAAAGAAAACCTCTCCTGCAAAAATACTTTGCAACTCACCGATTTCTTATTGGGCTGGCTGCTGTCATAGCCAGTGGTAACATCTCGTACGTGCAATATACTGTAAACACCACAAAAGCTTGGGTAAGACTGAGGGCCATCAAAGTTCCGAAGCTTCTCAAAGATCCTCTTGATAGTAGGAGGATCATAGCACAAGAAATAGGAAGTCTTCGATATGTGATATCCGTACCTACAAGCAGATGAACATTTTCAGTGACAAGATTCAGAAGTTTTCTGCACATTTGGTATGGAAAGAAAGCCCCTGTTTGGAAAAGCCATAACAGAAAAAGAATGCAGTTGTGGAAACAGATATTTATAGGCAAATGTTTGGACTCTGAAGCAGATTTCACTGCATTACTCAGATCATCTTAAGCTATTTTTAAATGAAAGCAAAGGTTTCAGATCCAAAGAAATAAAAGCCAATCCTCTGGCTAAGAGCAGCCTTGGTAGCCCTCAGGAAATTAATACATGGTATCATTCCCACACCATCAAACATCTCCTGCGTGGCCACACGAGCAGCCACAACAACTGGTTATTCCAACAGCCTTTGAGGAAGGTGACTGGTTATTTAGTTTTATATTTAATTATTCTAAAACTACTACCCCAAATCAGACCTAAAGCAAGCACTCACGAGGTGCAGCAACCACGTTTGCGTGTTGAAATTCAAATTGTTCTTCACTATATTCCACCCACTCCTCGTTCTACAGAGACTCTGCAGCTTAAAAAAAAAATTAAGTGTGACTGGAAGCTGAATCCTTCTGTTATCATTATCACTGACAGCTTTTCAATCCAGCTGTGCAGAATTGTTTCTGCTACAGGTTGCATATGACGGAGCAAACTCCTGTGTGCCACAAAGGGACAAATGCTGACCACCGTTTGGGCTTCCTCGTTCCAAGATTAAGGGCCACAGCCTGTCTTTCTGCTGGGCTGGCAGGAAAAGGCATGGCATACATGATTTGCTCTAACTGTGCTGCTAATCCTGTTAGAGCACGGGAACATCTGCTGATGAGCTGGGCTTATCACAGTATGACTTTTTAATTCTGACATGAACACGTTGCTCATTTTATTGCTGTAATTGTGTCCATGGCTATTGAACCCAGGCCATTCCTTTAACCTTTGCTCTGTTACAAAGCTCTGCAAGAACAGCACGTGATGGTCTAACAACCCCCAGACCGTGTTTCAGTGAAAATATGAAGCGTTTAACGAGAGGCACACAGACCACAACTAAGATATACCCATCAGAAGATAAGAGAAGTAACACAGCATGAATCAAATAAGAGAGAAACATTTGCCCTGGTGGACTCATATGCAAAATTCTACTCTTTCACAATTAAAGAGTGAATTTCTTCTCTTTAGGGCCTCTGTAGTCCTTTGGGAGATGTGGTATTCAAGTGGTATCCATAATACTCCGGGGTGATCTTATAGCTCCGGGGTGATCTTATAGCAGCTTTCCAGTACCTAAAGGGGGCCTACAGGAAAGCTGGAGAGGGACTTTTTACAAGGGTGTGTAGTGATAGGACAAGGGGCAATGGATTTAAACTGAAAGAGGGCAGATTTAGGTTAGATATAAGAAAGAAATTTTTCACTCTGAGAGTGGTGAGGCACTGGAACAGGTCGCCCAGAGAAGCTGTGGCTGCCCCATCCCTGGAAGTGATGGAATATTCACACACCTCCATTAGGTATTTAATGCTATTCCTGCACATGGTTCGATTCCTCACATATTGTTCTGAAGCATGAAATAAACTCTAAATTTCTCAGTGGGATGGGGTACAGCTCCTGGAGGAACTGTGGTACTGGTGTGATGGATGGCGTGACTGGCATAAGCCACCTCCCAGTTCCACAGGGTCAGTTACAGTGAGTACTCAAGACAGGACTTGTAAGATGTTAAACTGCTTAGAAACAGATCCTGGGCTTAATCTCAGCTAAAAGAAGAAGACAGGCTGGGAGAGTTGGGGCTGTTCAGCCTGGAGAAGAGAAGGCTCCGGGGAGACCTTCCAGCACCTTCCAGTGCCTAAAGGGGCTACAGGAAAGCTGGAGAGGGGCTTTGAACAAGGGTGTGTAGTGACAGGACACGGGGCAATGGCTTTAAACTGAAAGAGGGGAGATTTTGATGGGATCTAAGGAAGAAATTCTTCCCTCTGAGGGTGGTAAAACACTGGCACAGGTTGCCCAGAGAAGCTGTGGCTGCCCCATCCCTGGCAGTGTTCCAGGCCAGGTTGGATGGGGCTTTGAGCAACCTGGTGTAGTGGAGGGTGTCCCTGCCCATGGCAGGGGGTTGGAACTGGATGATCTTTGAGGTCCCTTCCAACCCAAACCATTCCATGATTCTGTGATTCTATGAATACTGAAGACTGCAGTCTATCACAGCATCAGAAAAAACAACTTACAGTGAGAAAACACACGAAGGACATGTTAAAAATATTATTCTCAGCTCCAAAACGGTTAAGCAGAACATACTAATGAAAAACACAACTTACATTTCATATACCTCCGTGAGTTTCTGTGCTAGTGTGAGGTTCTTGCTCTCCAGGAAGGTTGCCATTTCGGCGATGACCACGGCTGCGCTCACACCATCTTTATCCAACACTGATGTGCCACACATGAAGCCTAAAAATAAAAAATTGATCGTTGAAAAACAAGCTGGCATCCTATTACACCGATTTACTTGATTGGAGTTTTAACCTTTTTCCTGTAAAAGAAAATTGGTCAATGGGTGTAAGCTGTTTTTATTACTGCATATGCACTTCCCTTTTCTAGGAAATCTAATTAACTTAGGGGTTATAAAGCTGGAAAGACATGTGCTACATATAATCAATTAATTCCAGACTGATAACATCTGCTCTCTGAGGGCACCTCTCCTAAAGGAGAGGTATTATTTTGTGCAGGCACACCGATACTGCAGAGTCTCACCAGTAATTTGAATCAAGGGAACCCACAGAGATACAGCCTTGGTAACCCCCCAAACCAGTGCTCCACAGGACTGCCAGGCTACCTTCTTTCAAAGGGATACATGAGCAAGATCTTAATTCCCTGTGGTTAAAAGCTTCTTGAATTTTGGGAATGAAACTGGCACAGGCAACACATCCTCTTCAGTGTGTGCTTCATTTTCAAATGTCATATTATATGTGAATTTGCTGTCCCAGAAAGCTGCCATTTATCCTTAGAAGGAGAGAATTCCTATAGCCAAAATATTCACTACACAGTTCTCTACAGATAAGTGGTGTCAGCAAGATTATCAAGACAAATAGAGCACTCCAGGCAAGGTCAGGAGGAATATTCACACACCTCCATTAGGTATTTAATGCTATTCCTGCACATGATTCGATTCCTCACATATCGTTCTGAAGCATGAAATAAACTCTAAATTTCTCAGTGGGATGGGGTACAGCTCCTGGAGGAACTGTGGTACTGGTGTGATGGATGGCGTGACTGGCATAAGCCACCTCCCAGTTCCACAGGGTCAGTAACAGTGAGTACTCAAGGCAGGACTTGTAAGATGTTAAACTGCTTAGAAACAGATCCTGGGCTTAATCTCAGCTAAAAGAAGAAGACAGGCTGGGAGAGTTGGGGCTGTTCAGCCTGGAGAAGAGAAGGCTCCGGGGAGACCTTCCAGCACCTTCCAGTACCTAAAGGGGCTACAGGAAAGCTGGAGAGGGGCTTTGGACAAGGGTGTGGAGTGACAGGACACGGGGTGATGGCTTTAAACTGAAAGAGGGGAGATTTCGATCGGATCTAAGGAAGAAATTCTTCCCTCTGAGGGTGGTGAGGCACTGGCACAGGTTGCCCAGAGAAGCTGTGGCTGCCCCATCCCTGGCAGTGTTCAAGGCCAGGTTGGATGGGGCTTTGAGCAACATGGTGTAGTGGAGGGTGTCCCTGCCCATGGCAGGGGGTTGGAACTGGATGATCTTTGAGGTCCCTTCCAACCCAAACCATTCTGTGATTCTATGATTCTATGAAAGGCCACAAAGCAACAGTAGTTTGGCTCTGGCATCTCAGGACTTTCAACCTGTACCAGAAGAGGTTTGTATCAGGAAACTGCACACGAACAGCATCGGAATGAGATATCTGACTGGATCTAAAATAGTCATGTATCATTTATTATGACACTTGGCAAGTTGATTTGATGACAGCATAATACTAGTAACTACAAGAACAAAGAACAGAAGCTGCTTCTTTCCCCAACTAAGACTGCTCCTTTTCAGGCTCACAGAGCTCCCAATGGTTTCAAGTGATATTAATTTACGTATCAATAGATACTCACAGTTTTCAAGTGATATTAATATACATACCAATAGATTCCTCAAATGCAAAGAGAACTTCTTTTCCATTATCTAGGAGGTCTTTTACTCTACTTCCAATCCATTTAAAACCAGGGAGTGTTTCCTGAAACAGAAAAAAAAAAGAAAATTAAACACACATTTTCTACTTAGTTTCAAGTCAAAGAAGAAAGCGTAGCCACTATTCCTTTCACTTCCAGGATTAACTGACCAGCAGCATAGGTAAAGTAAAAGACAAACAATTTGTATCTTTAGTACAGATGGTGAATCTGAGGCAAAGAGTCACTGGATAACATTCTACTAGTGAACACTCAACTGGGACATGAACAAATCAAGGAGTAAGCGTGCATGAGAGACTGGGGTCCTCTCTGAGATCAGATGAGCATCACAGAAGACCTTATCAGATGAGATTACAGTACAAAGTTACTCAAAAGGAAAAGTTACAGAAATATAAACAGCAGGTTTGGGTGATGGGAGGGAATAACACTGCCTGTGTTCTTCAAATCATGCAAAAGCAGTCAAAAGCTTAGAAATGGTCCTTCTTGGAGAGAAGGTACAAAGAGGGGAAGCTTTCAGAGAAGACCAAGGGGTTCTGTGAATTCCTAGCTGTTTTCCAGTCAAACGTGTCCCTTTCCAGAAAGAAAGGGAAAAAAAAAAGAACAGTATTTAGTGAGACAAAGAAATTTAGTACAAGGCAGTGATATGAAAGAGCCCCCAACATAAGAAGGACATTCTGGAGCCCCCAACATAAGAAGGACATGGACCAGTTGGAGAGGGTCCAGAGGAGGGCCACGAAGATGATGCGAGGGCTGGAGCACCTTTCCTATGAGGACAGGCTGAAAGAGTTGGGGCTGTTCAGCCTGGAGAAGAGGAGGCTCCGGGGTGACCTTATAGCGGTCTTCCAGTACCTCAAGGGGGCCTACAGGAAAGATGGGGAGAGGCTGTTCAGGAGGGCCTGTTGTGATAGGACAAGGGGTAATGGTTTTAAAATAGAGGGAGGTAGATTCAGGTTGGATATTAGGAAAAAATTTTTTATCATGAGAGTGGTTCAACACTGGAACAGGTTGCCCAGAGAGGTGGTGGATGCTCCATCCCTGGAGACGTTCAAGGCCAGGTTGGATGAGGCCCTGAGCAACCTGATCTAGTTGGAGATATCCCTGTTCCTTGCAGGGGGGTTGGACTAGATGACCTTTGAAGGTCCCTTCCAGCCTTAACCATTCTATGATTCTATGATTCTATGATATTCAACCTGGTTAAGCATATCTGGACAGTCACTCAAAATGATTTTCAGAACTGCTTTCTATTGTAGTTTTTAATTCCACATTGTTTGGCAAAATATTCTTTCCTACTGCACATGGATTTAACTAAGACGTGTACTAAGCCAAGCCTGGATTCTTGCATGTTTGTGCTCAGCTCTAAAGCACTTGCATTTCTTACAGCCAACATCCACCAGCCTCAGAAATCAGCACAAGCCCTTAATTTGAAGGCAGGAACGGAAATAACAACTGCCAGTCTGCGGGGACACTCCCATTTTCTTTTTTTTTTTTTCTCCAGCAAGTCCTTAATGAAACTATCTTAAAGATGTGAACATGAGAGTTCCTCTGTCTGTCCCAGCTTGCAGTAAAATCAAATTTCAAACCTACTAGTGATGTGAAGGAACACCGGGCAACGTTTGTTACACGCTCATCCCAAAGCACTCTGTTTTTGCAGCAAACACACCCAGCTGCACACACTTTCCTTCTCTCACACCGAAGGATCTATCTCTAGGAAAATGACCAAGACAAAGGTGTTTGTGTTACACATAATTCAGGCTTTAATTTTTGCCTCTGGTTACCACCTCCTTGCAGCTTTGCTAAGTTGATCTCACAGTCTGCATTCACTGTAACATGCACCGAGAAACACTGCAGATGCTGACATCAGGCTTGAAAAGGTGAAAGAGCATCCTCTGCAAGTTGGAATGCATAAAAATTCCCAGCCAGAAGACTGGAAGTTATCCATCTATTTCTCATTTTGTAAAGTCGTAAGCGCGTGTGTGCGGGTGCGAGACGGAGAACACGGCAATCGGATCTTCCTCTGCCAAGAAGACATCACAAAACCCACACTTACTTCAAAGTGAAATCCCTCCTTCAGTGCAATAGCCCTCAAAATTTTCGAGGAGACCGTGGTCGCTAACATGTAAACATTCTTCACATCAGCATCTTCAGAACAGTTTTCCTTCCAGCACGAAAACATCCACCACCCAAACAAAGCTGCCAGCTCGTTGCCAGTGAAGACCTTCCAGCAGCCACTGCAGACAGGACAGAAAACATCAGAGCTCCTTCAGGTTTCCCAGAGGGAGACACTTCCTGCAGTCACTGGAACAAGAGGACTCTGAGCACACTACTGACAAGCTGCTCCACACAAAGCCACTTTACCAACAGGACTCCACGTTTATCACGTCTCAAGGATTTACGAGCCCAGTGCATTCTGTTAGCAAGCAAAGATGCCATTTAAGTATCCTTGCTGTCAGCTTTGGAACAGCTTAGGTCTTCTTGATTTCTCACCCAGGAGTGTAGCAGCCTACACAGTCTATACATTGCAGCCAGGCAATGCCTGTGCTACGGCGCATCAGAGACAGTTACTTACACAATGATGGGAATTTTGGCCTGTTAGTGGAAGAAAAAGAATTTCTATTCAATATGAAGACGACAGGGGCAAAAAAAAAAAACAACCAACCAAACAACGACAACAAAAAAAACCTCAAAAAAGCCCACAACAGCTAACTGTCCCAAGGTAGAATTTGTTTGCCTAATATAAGTGAAAAAATAAACAGTAACAAGATTTTACTGTCTTTAGTAACCACTCAACTTCTCATTTAAGTCTTCTTTGGCCATTTATTGTGACAGTGGAAAGTATTTAATCTTTTCTGAGTTATCAACTGACTTTATTTAAAATCCATTATTTCAGGTGGAGCTACACCAAAAGATGATGCCAGCAAGAAAAATACCCAACTAGCTAAGTCACAACAGGAAAGAGTGGGCTGAAGGTGTGTGCCAGTCTACCATTTGGGGATGTTCTGCAATTTCCTCTACCCATTCTGCAGAGAGAGAGAAAAGAAAAGGTCTCATCACTCACTGCTCCTGCTGTTCTGCCACTGCTAATCTATCTGCATCCGGATCAGTGGCCACTACGACTCTGGCATTTTCTTTCTCTGCAAGCCTCAGTGACAACTCCTGGTGGGAGAAGAGGGAGGAGAAAAATATAAATAAAAGCACAAGAGCAAATAAACCTGCAGTCTTCCTACTTATAACATACAGTGAAAGAAAAATCTCATACAGATTGCCCACTGTATTAACACAGCTGAAAGCCAGGCACCCCCTGTTCTCCTCCCCAATTTGTTTTTCAACACAGTATCATATCCAAACAGAGGAAAACTCAAAAAATCTGATGAAGTAGAAAACAAAAATACCAGCACAGATTCTCCTTCTTCAGGATTTGGGCATTTGACAGTAGAGAAGTCTGGATCTGGATCTTTTTGTTCAGGTACTGGAATGGGGGGCTGAAAGCCAAAGGCTTTGAAAGCCAACTGCACGTAGTCGTGTCCAACTCCATGAAATGAGGTATGAACAAACTTCAAATTTGTTTGCATGTTTAGCTCCCTGAGAAGGAAAACAGAATCTCAGTGAGATTTTAGTTATTTAATAAGACTACTTTCAGGTGGGAACGCAAAAGCAAAAGAAAATGCAATTACACTTTGTACTGTTCTGCTGATTTCTGCATTAATTTCAAAGAAGGAACGAGTGAAAAGTGCTCGTTGGACTTTCATTAGAAATTGCTGGTTTAAAGTTTCTTCTCCCGGAAAAGGAGATATTTACCTTCTGCTGAAACAGCTGAAAGCCTCCCAAGAACACACTGTTAATTTCTGCATCAAACTCAAGCTCTTCCACCACCCCTGAAGATCTTACTCTGGCTCTACCTGACCTACATTATTCATCCTCCTCCTTTTATTCTTGTCTTCTGCCTCACCTAACCTTTAAACTTAATCTTCTCACCTCTATTCCATGCATGTACACCTCAGCTTTACTCTGAACTTCTGCATTTTATTCAGAACAATTTTTGAGCCTATTCATTTGCACAAAATGGTTGGCATCAGGTGCTTCACTGTAGCCTAGTGTCCAAAGGCTGCTTTTTTGTCAAGAAGTATGGTTTAGTCCTACCGATGGTGACCACCTAATTTAACGACCCACCAGAGAAGGGATGGGGTAAGAGAGAACGAGGAGATGACTGAAAATTATTCCCACCATGAAGAGCACAGAGCAATTGCCTCGAGCAGGGAGTGACGTCTGTGAGAGAGCGGAGCACCCAGCTTCTCTGAACCGTACAGACAGAAATCAAGTCCCTGCATTGTGACCATAAAAACCACTACAGGCAGGTCCAAAACTATTTTGGAAGACAGCCCATGCCTGATACCCAAATCAAAATGTTTAGGTATGGCAGCATCCCATGCTTTATTATTGAAGTCTTATCTGTCAGCACCCAATTCTCCACATGTAACCCAGAGCTTAAAAACAGAATTTAAGTACGTTTTCTTTTATACAATACCTATGGTAACAGATCTTTTTCAGATCCTCCATGTAACAGTCACAAATTTTCTTCAGAGGATCCTGTCTCAGGGGACTGGTATCTACTAGATTCTCATTCCAAGAGCCATTCCATGGTTCAACGCACTCTTCTATACATTTTATTATTTCTTTATCGTGAGGCGAGGTGATCTGTGCTCCATTTTCCCAATAAACCTGGTATAAGTTAAACGAAAACAAGACACAGTTTATTTACAAAGATTATCAGCTTCACCAATTCTCTTAGCCTACAGGATTCCTGCTTCTTGAAGTCACACAGAAAAGGCTCGATTCTCTAAAATCATTTGGAACCATACAGTTTACAATTTTAGTTATGTAATGATAGCTACTCAGCAACACAACCTATTTTCCAAAAAAAGCTGGTATTCAACTATCATGATTGAAATCATCAGGACGTGAGAAACTGAAACTGGGCACTTACATTTGAGGGTGTTGTGCAAACTGCAACAGAAAAAAAAAAAAAAATACCTTCTACGTAGTCTTGATGGCATTCTTTTTGAAAAAGAAGCACAACTTGTTTTTGAAATCAAAGCAAGCCAGATATGCAGTGTGCCAAAGTACATGTTTTTCCCTAACTGAACAACTACAATCTTTCAGCTGGAAACACTATCAAACCCTGAACTAGAAAAAGTCTTTGTTAAAGAATTATTTAGATGCCAGTTTTCCCACAGTTTGTTTCCAGTTGAGCTCACAGCACAGACTTTCTACTCAGATTGATCTCTCTCTTGTCTGCTGGCTTTCATGAAACCCATCAGTACTCGGCATCTTCAAAACTATGGGTTTGTCAAGTTTGGTTAGGATTGTCCAAAACCTTCAGAAGCTGCTGAATTCACAAGGGTAACAGTGAAAGGTAAAACCATTCTTTTGAAAGACTAGAAAAAGACAGTATCCTGGCAAAAGTAAAATGCTTTCTATCAGAAGACACAAACATAATAGCTTATTGATAAATGAAGCACCCGGAAAACTAACGTGGCTTATTTTCTTATTCATTGCTACAGCTAAGCAGAAGCAAAGACTGATGAAGCACTTTACAACTTGTTCCACGGAGGACAAGTGCACCACAATCACCTTCAAGAGTTATTTCTGTGCAGAGTAAGACAGGTTTTCCTATTGTTGCCAGTACTCACTGACCTGTTACTAAGCTTCTCAAATGTTAGAGTTCAGATTGTTATGAAGTTTAGAAAGGAAATACTGTGTTATCACACCCCATAAGCCATGTTGTTATAGATGGTGATACTGTCCCAAGCTTTCAAAACAAAGCCACCCGCCTCTCTCCCAATGTCCACAAAAACAACCTTACAAGGAGCAACACAATACTACAAAGTTTTATTAATCAACTATTAAACTCCAGCACAGTTACCTACTGCCTTGACTAATTCACATAAGTTTTAAACTCATTTTTATGTCCAAGAAGTGAATGCATAATAAATTGCTTAAGCATTTCTTCAGCTCCTGGTGAGACTCCATGGAATGTCACAATAGACTTGTGCTCAAGATACACAGGCGGTGTGGTCTTAAGTCCTGGGTGCAGAAGAAAGCGTGCCTAACTTAGGTTATAGAAGGATGAATTACTTGAAATCATTTTTCCTTCTAATGTACACACATACACACACACGCTCCAGAAGAAGCCAAATGCCAAAGGCACGGGGTAGTACTGGCAAGGAGCTGGCTGTGACATAGAATCACAGAATGGTTTGGGTTGGAAGGGACCTCAAAGATCATCTAGTTCCAACCCCCCTGCCATGGGCAGGGAAATCCTCCACTACACCAGGTTGCCCAAAGCCTCTACATGCTACAAACTTCAAGTTCAAGCCTTACCTTGTATCCGTTGTCCTCCTTCCGGTTGTGGGATGCTGTGATCATCACACCAGCCACAGCCTTGAGCTGCTGAACGGCGTAGGGCTGAAAAGGAAACCCAGAAACGTCCATTTACGTAAGAGCTCTGCAGCTGGCACAAAAACATCATCTTATGAGGACAGTTACACAATGGGATGGTACAGGAGAAGTGGCTCTCAATGTTTCACCCGTTTATTTGAAAATTGTATACATGAATGCTCATCGTTCTGTTTCCTGTGGCTAGTAATAGAGGGAAAGCTTGTTCCTTTCTGTTGCATAGGAACACTGTGCTATTTCCCAAATTCCTAAACACAACTGTTAACTGGCCACCTAAAGAAAGTCTACTCACAGATGACGCTAGTATTGGAGAAAGAAAACAAGCTGAAACAGAATGAAGGAATTCACCCCAAGGCTTGTTGAAAAACAAGTTACAGGTATCTCCAGCTAAAGAGCATCCAGTCCTTTCAGTCTTCCCCTCAAAACAAGATCCACAGCGTACACAGCAGACTAGAAAACCAGGATTTAAAACCTTGCAAGAAAAAGCTTTTGTGACCAGAAGAGAAAGCTCTAACTTTTTGAGATATTAGAAGCAGAGGCAACCCCTTCATTTCTTCCACTCCAAACGGTTTAAGTCTAATGTCCAAAACCATACGACAAGTTCCTATTTATGTGTGTGTGAATATATATACATATCTCTGACCCTTATGACAGCCAGGTGTTTAAACACAGAATAAAAGACCAGCAGAATCCTTCACCTGTAACTAACAGAGCAAAGCCCAGATTGCAATAACTACTGCCCCTGCAGAGCAGCTGGAGTGAACTGGGGTTCTATGGACTATCTGCACGCAGAAAATCCAGCAGCGTTCTTGTTACAGCCTCCTTGAAGAGCCAAGTGTGCCAAGCAGCCTCTATTTTTCTGTTTAAATAATAGAATCTGAGCAGAAAATTGCTAGTTCCCATTTTTAGCAAACTTTCCAACACTCCCTTAACCGCACGGTTCAACGAGAGATGGTGACTCACCACGAACGGCGTGGGGGCATAGGTGGAAAAGAAGTACACAGGTACATCTTTGGCCAGTAGGACTGCTGCAGTGAGTTTTGCAAGTCTATCGACATGAAAAAGAAAACATCCAGTCAACCCCAACCCCCCATGACAACCCAACCCCCATGACAACCCAACAGCCATACAGCATTACTGGAACCTTCATGTCACCTGTTTCTTAAATCCCTTTTTTCCCCCCCTTACAACAGAAGCAGTATCCTCCAGTTTACACAGTCAATGTAATACAGTTTCCAGGTTACAGAATCCAAGACAGTGCTTTTATTTGTGGCTTGAAAAGCACAAGGCACTTCAGTCAACCATGTAAATAAACCCGTGATATCAAAAACAAAGATAACGAAACGACTGGTGTGACACTTGTCCTTCATTCAAGGACAAAACCAATCTCCCAGAAAGTTTAAAGTGCCAGATGTCTGCAACAGCAGGTTTCAAAAAGGATTCAGTACCCCACACAGCAAAGCTTGTTTGCCAGCCTTGTTCAGCAGCTTCAAGACAATATCAATAAAGCAGATCTGTTCCTCAAAAGTAGTTCTGCAAACCAGCACACTCTTACTCCAAGAAGTTTAGCAACAGTAACAGCACCCATGTTTTTAAATCTTGCCTTTATAATAAACTTTTTTCTTTCAAGCAGCAGGGAAACTCATTCTCTTTCAGGTAACTGACATGAAATTGTTCTTTTCAAGTCAGGTACACACGGCTCAGCGGTTAATGGGAAGTCTCAGAGTCAAACCAGATGAGAGATTAAATAGTGTAAGTTTGTTTTGCACACTCGTTTTTACAGACAAGCATCAATGCTTGTTTCCTTATCTCCCATGAGGAGTACAGAATCATAGAATCATGGAATGGTTTGGGTGGGAAGGGACCTCAAAGATCATCCAGTTCCAACCCCCCTGCCATGGGCAGGGACACCTTCCACTACACCAGGTTGCCCAAAGCCCCATCCAACCTGGCCTTGAACACTGCCAGGGATGGGGCAGCCACAGCTTCTCTGGGCAACCTGTGCCAGTGCCTCACCACCCTCAATGTAAAGAATTTCTTTCTTATATCTAACCTAAATCTCCCCTCTTTCAGTTTAAAGCCATTGCCCCTTGTCCTATCACTACACACCCTTGTAAAAAGTCCCTCTCCAGCTTTCCTGTAGCCCCTTTAGGCATGCTGTAGTCTAAGTTTCAGTTACTCCGAATTTCACTATGGCACTATCCAAATGTAACCTGAAACCACGGAGGAGTTTGAGAGCTCAGCCTGTGGCTGAAACTCCGGAAATTTTATTTGTTTATCACAATGGTTTATGTCAACTTCGTTTCGGGATACAGCAGGAGGGTCTGCCATCTCCCTCAGCACTAGGACTGATGCAAAGAAAGGGGCACTCCTGCTCATGCAGAGCTGGACAAGCGTGCTGATCCAACTGAGAACACTCTTTTGGGGAGGTTCCATTGGATTTTAGTGCTATTATAGCTACGCGTCAGTCCAAGGGGAAAAAGGAAACATGTAGTTGAGAACTGATTTGCTCCTTTGGCATGTGAAACATGACGACTGCACTGCCATCCAGTGTGAATTCCAAGCTTTGTGTGGCTGAAAAGGAACGTTTTTCTTACATTTGCACATTTGTAAGATGTACATAACCCATTTGGTATTTGGGTACCAGCCTTGCAAACACAGTATGCCAGATGAGTTCAAAACCCTCATGCCAAAGCCTGGTGGACAATGTGCCACATGCATCTGAAGATCAGACAGGAAGGTGTGGAAAGGCAGACTTCAGGGGGATGGAAAAACTCTTAGAAGACATCACAAGATTCAGTTCAAGAAGGACAAGGAACTGCTTGAGAAAGTCCAGCGCAGGGCCACAAAGATGATGAAGGGAGTGGAGCATCTCCCTTCTGAGGAAAGGCTGAGGGAGCTGGGTCTCTTTAGCTTGGAGAAGAGGAGACTGAGGGGGGACCTCATTCATGTTCATAAATACGTAAAGGGTGACTGGCATGAGGATGGAGCCAGGCTCTTCTCAGTGGCATCCAATGATAGGACAAGGGGAAATGGATATAAGCTGGAACATAGGAGGTTCCACTTAAACATGAGGAAGAACTTCTTCCCAGTAAGGGCACCAGAACACTGGAACAGGCTGTCCAGAGAGGCTGTGGAGTCTCCTTCTCTGGAGATGTTCCAAACCCGCCTGGACACATTCTTGTGTGATCTGATCTAGGTGGTCCTGCTCTGGCAGGGGGATTGGACTAGATGATCCTTTGAGGTCTCTTCCAATCCCTGACATTCTGGGATTCTGTGCTCTATTACACCAAGAACTATTACATACCCAGAATATTAAATGTTGACAAAAATTACAACAATTAACAACTACATTAATTAAAAGAATTAACTACTCATTAACTACATAATCAGCAACTGGGTTGGCTTTTTTGCAAAGCACGCCACTACAACACGTGCTTTGCTCCCCAAATGACAAGGGATTAGGATTCCTAAATTAGTACCTAAAGGGGGCCTGCAGGAAAGCTGGAGAGGGGCTTTGGACAAGGGTGTGGAGTGACAGGACACGGGGCGATGGCTTTAAACTGGAAGAGGGGAGATTTCGATGGGATCTAAGGAAGAAATTCTTCCCTCTGAGGGTGCTGAGGCACTGGCACAGGTTGCCCAGAGAAGCTGTGGCTCCCCCATCCCTGGAAGTGTTCCAGGCCAGGTTGGATGGGGCTTTGGGCAACCTGGTGTAGTGGAAGGTGTCCCTGTCCATGGCAGGGGGGTTGGACCTTGAAGGTCCTTTCCAGCCCAAACCCTTCTGTGATTCCTTACAGAATTGGGAGAGCAGTTCTTTTACAGATCCTCTCTCCCCTTTCCTCACATAGAGCACAGTTTGGCATCACTGGAAGTTTACATTTTAAGCATTCCAGCTAAAATATTCCCAACGTGGAAACACACTGAGATCAGAGACTAGCATAAGGGTACCAAAATACTGGGTTACAGCAGGCTGCAGGTAGAATTCTTCTCCCCCAAGCAAGCTTAAATAGAAGAGAATGAGTGTTAAGGGTAGTGCATTAACATTTTGTGGTTCCAAGCTAGATGTCAGTATTCCAAATTTACCTTCACATTCAAATTTCTCTCCAGGCATATCAACTTCTTAATGTCTGCCTAACGTGCTCGTGGATTTAGACTGTAAATTCTTTGGTGAAGTGACTAGCCTTACATTCCACATTTTCTGGCAACTGGTATAATAAAGGCTTTAGTCCATGCCTCCCTTCACTACTATCTAAATGGATTAAGGGAAGGGAAAGAGTGTGCGTAGTTCCTGACAAAAATATTCTGATGGAACGGAATGCATTTCAAGCCACAATTTAATTTCTAGTCTTGCAGATGTAATCAATACTCATACTTCTTACTGCTGCAGTTGCTGGTCACCTGACCTCGTGTGTCATATCCAACAACAAAGCCTCTCTGCTTAAAGTCTGAAAAACACCTCTCGAGATACTTGTAGATCCCCTGGAAAAAGAAAAGAAGAAAAAAAAACAGGGAAGAATTAGCTCTAATGGAGCACACACAAATATTAAAAATGATCTTGAACATAGGATCCATAATGTCAGTAGGCAAAATACAGCTCAGCAAAAATGTCAATGATGATATCTGCAAAAGCAGCATATTTATTTTGCCCCAAAGTGTTCACAGAAAGAAAACAGAGAAAAAGTTGCAGGAAATAAAAGCAGTACAACAACTAGTGACCAAACAAAATAAACAGGAAGCTTGAACCAGCAAAATCCTCAAGCAGCAAACTCTTGTTTTGAATCCATGTGCTTTTATGTGTTCCAAGAATCTTCTTGAAGACCCAATTGAGAAAAATCCATTTTTTTGCAAGTCCATCCCCTCAGATAATACAAGGATAGTGCTAGTGAGAGCTACACTTTATCCTTCTGTTCCCAGTAGTCAGACACCTTCCAAAGCATTCATTCCACATTTGCATTACAAGGATGCTTCATCCTTATCCACTTTTTCAAACAAAAGTTGATTCCCAGCGATCTGACGCAGGTGGGCAGATTAAAGACCTCGACTCACACACTGTGCAGATACAACAACACAAATACAAGCTGTCTTCTATACATAAAGGCAGAACATTTCCAATGGCAAGATATTGGAGAAGATCCCCATGCAGGGAAAAGAAAGTAGAGTAGATGAAGGGAGTAAATTTTAAAAATGCATTGAGGGTGAGGAGACATATGTGCTGAAACATATGTAGGAGGAAAACAAAACAAAACAAAAAAACCTCTCAGCCAGCTGCCTCTTAATTTCAAAATGGGAGGAGATGGGTGCTCTTTGAAATAATGCATCACGTGGTGTTCCAGCTTCTCTAGCTTCACCATCCCCATCGCATCCATTCACTTCCCAGACTGGATCTCTCTGGAGATCCATCACAGAAACAACCCAGGATGGATCAGCAGTTTTAGACAAAAAAACATCCCCGAACTTACCTTGGCCAAGCTTATCTTTAAAAAGCTGCCTCTTACAGGGTACAGACTTGCCCTTGATGGAGGAGGCAGGGGGGTTGTACTAGGATTAAAAATATTTCCCCCCCAGTATTAAGTACAATTCTTCGTAGTGCCCCTATCTAGAACTGACTCTGCATCACCAACAAGCAATCTCTCAACTGGAAAGCTGGTCTGACTCCTATCCACAAAATTCAGTTGAGCTCATTTTTATTTATTTTTAATGGTTTTTACCCTTTCCACCAAAGAATGCATACTTCAAAGCACTGACAAGTGGATACTGGTGTCTCTTTGGAGAACCATTTCAGCTGCAGATGGGGAGGGATTCACTATGAAGGGATTCACAGAGAGAAAAATACTTTAAAAATAAATAAAAATCTTTGAATATTGACAGAACTAGAAGCTGTGCCATGGCACGATCGCCAGCTGAAGTCACCTTCACGCTGAACTGAAACGTGTTGATACACAAACACGTTCACATCGCCTGACAATTTCAACAACTTTCGTTTGCAGTTGGTAAAGAGATAAGAGAAATGGGGAAAACCTGTTCAAGTTTGACTAGAAAAGATTGAATAATATTTAAGGAGCCAAACAGCAGATTTTTTATCCACAGATCCCTTATTCAGGCTAGTGGCATCTTGAGGTCGCAGAGTTTTATCTGAACTAGTTCCTCAAATACCAAGAAACTGCATAAAAAAGACAAGATTTACAGAACAACCGGGACCATTCTCAGACAAACTGGTACTAGTGAAGAGCAGAAAATGAAATGTTAGAAGCAGCACGAATTAAGGCAAGTTCAGAAAGAACAACTAGTTCTCCCATCCACGCAAAGTCAATACATAGAATCATGGAATGGTTTGGGTGGGAAGGGACCTTCAAGATCATCCAGTTCCAACCCCCCTGCCATGGGCAGGGACACCTTCCACTACACCAGGTTGCCCAAAGCCTCATCCAACCTGGCCTGGAACACTGCCAGGGATGGGGCAGCCACAGCTTCTCTGGGCAACCTGTGCCAGTGCCTCACCACCCTCAATGTAAAGAATTTCTTTCTTATATCTAAGCTAAATCTCCCCTCTTTCAGTTTAAATCCATTGCCCCGTGTCCTGTCACTGCACGCCGTTGTCCAAAGCCCCTCTCCAGCTTTCCTGTAGCCCCTTTAGGCACTGGAAGGTGCTGGAAGGTCTCCCCGGAGCCTTCTCTTCTCCAGGCTGAACAGCCCCAACTCTCCCAGCCTGTCTCCAGAGCATCTTACATCCCACTTGTAAGAGTGTTTTGTGGTTTGTAAAAGTGTTACACACCATTTCTATTTCACACCCACCCCCCAGGAGCTCTCCCTCGACAGCAGAGGCATCTCTTGAACTTTCTGGCAAGCCTGGCACCTCTAGCATTCTGCAGATCTTATTTCTTCCTCACCCCTTACTTCCCAACCACAACCATCAGGGCTGGATTGGGTTTTTGGCTCTAAAGCCCACACCCTTACACATCTCCCAGCTTTCCATTCCCTCATTCCTCAAAGACAGAACAACTGGTTTATTTTCGTTGCAAAGTAAGGGTCTATACTGATTTTTTTTAACAGGTCTGATCTTTGGTACTTCCTCCCCTGAACCTTATCTCAGCTATTTTTGCTGAGATAATTTCTGAATAAAAACAGGAATGTCTTTACTTTCTGCCATGGAGAAGTTTTGCTTAAAATTAAGGCAATATGATACGCAGTACGAGAACAAAATAACTCAAACTTAGCCAAAGATCCCACAGCTGAAATTAGCCCAGTCCTACTGGACTTGTTTACTATCCAAATATCTTTATTAAAGCTGCAGGGAACAAAAATAAATGAAAAACATGACAGTGAGAGGAAGTGAACACAGTGTCTCTCCACCATCCGAAGCCTCTACTCGAGTTCACATCTATCTTCTTCGAGGTGTCATTCTCCCTTTCTCAGAGGGCAGTTAGTAACTCCAACACCTCTTGGGATAGGTCCTCTCTTTAATAAATTTCTCAATTTAAAGAATTTCTATTTCCTTTCTACAAGACTCAGGTTTTGATAGTGTCCCCATCTGATTTCTCCTGGGATAGCTACTGCTTCTAAGTTGGAGACATCCCAGTCAACATCTTGCCACTACATACTTGGTGAAAATACCTTATTAGCGAGTGTCAGCACACAAACCTGTGACCACCTCAGTGGATCTAAAACAAAATTCTGTTTAAGTGCACTGAAGTACTACAAATATTTATACCACCGCACAGTTCAGGTGATTTCCCTATATAAAATTCACAGGCTGATCTAGTCTGCCTCTACAGCCATGTTTTGAATAATCCTCTTCCATGTCCAGTCCCTTATGACCAACTTCCAAAGAGAAGAGAAGGGAAAATGATGCTATCAAGAATGACATGGAAAGATTTTTGGCTGATTAATCAAGAGAGATACTAACAGCTTTATAAAGCCCAGTATTTAAATCTTTCAACCATTATCTCCAGCTTTGCTTACACAGCAACAGGAAACTCGGAGCAATCCTGAGACCCCCCTGCAGTGCTGCCTTCAGCTCTGGGGTCCCCAACACTAGAAGGACATGGAGCTGCTGGAGCAGGGCCAGAGAAGGCCACAGAGATGATGCGAGGGCTGGAGCACCTCTGCTCTGGAGACAGGCTGGGAGAGTTGGGGCTGCTCAGCCTGGAGAAGAGAAGGCTCCGGGGAGATCTTCCAGCACCTTCTAGTACCTAAAGGGGCTACAGGAAAGCTGGAGAGGAGCTTTGGACACGGGTGTGTAGTGACAGGACACAGGGTGATGGATTTAAACTGGAAGAAGGGAGATTTTGATGGGATCTAAGGAAGAAATTGTTCCCTCTGAGGGTGGTGAGGCACTGGCACAGGTTGACTGGAGAAGTTTCCCCATCCCTGGAAGTGTTCCAGGCCAGGTTGGATGGGGCTTCAGGCAACTGGTGTAGTGGAAGGTGTCCCTGCCCATGGCAGGGAGGTTGGAACTGGATGGTCTGTGAGGTCCCTTCCAACCTAAACCATTCTGTGATTCCATAAAGATGACTAGGAGGTCCGTGACAGGTTACTTACCTGTTAATGAAAGCAATTGGCTCAGCAGGACAAAAGCAATACTTTAGCAGGAAAATCCAGGCTTTATGTGCAGGTTTATGCACCTACAATCTTCAGGAGAGCCAAAAGCAACTTCTGGATATTCTGTACCTTTCTGGATCTGACTTTTCATGATATCTATATAATTGTGCAAATGAAGAACACAGCATGCACCTTCAAATATTTCCTTCAATTAAACCTTAGGTAATTACACTGAAGTTATTTTTTTGAAAGGCCATTTGGCTGTACCTGCTACAGGAATAAACGGAGAGAAACGGGGTGGCCCATTTTCACCTTAAGTTCAGCAAAACTGTTAAACGTCATTAGTTTCTGAAACAAGAGTACTCAAAGAGATTAAATCTGATGCAGTTTACTTCAGAAGCGAGATCTAATCTGCTTCCCAGAGATTGCTTTTTCTGACTTGATACATGGCTTTAACAAACAACTAAAAATAGCAGCTCCACAAAGGGAGCAAAAGAATACAACCCAGTTTGTTACTTGCAGAAACCAGTAATGCCCATGAGACTGAACTTGCAAACACATTCCCTGCTGACCAAAATGAAATTTTTCACTTTTCTGCCAAGAATGTGGTATCAGGCAGCCGATCCAAGTCCAGTCAGGCTTTCACGAGACTGGAAACACAAAGGCAGCACGCAGCGCTCAGGCGCTGGGAGCGTGAGCAACTCCAGTTTGGACAGACTGCACAGGCCAAAAAGTGAAGTGACTGTTATTAACTTCCTCAGCAGCATCCAGATGTTTACTCTGCTTCAAAGAAAACTGGACTTGTTTAAAGGAACCTTGTTACTCTTAACAATTCCATCTCTGGCAACAAACTACCAGTTTTTAAACTATTTGTTTGTTAATCTCTTCAGCTCGTTCCCACTGCATCAGTGGAGACCACCTGTACTGCATCAGCAAGTTTTGTTCGTACCATTACGCTATTTCATAGAATCACAGAATGGTTTGGGCTGGAAGGCACCTCAAAGATCATCCAGTTCCAACCCCCCTGCCATGGGCAGGGACACCTTCCACTACACCACGTTGCCCAAAGCCTCATCCAACCTGGCCTTGAACACTGCCAGGGATGGGGCAGCCACAGCTTCTCTGGGCAACCTGTGCCAGTGCCTCACCACCCTCAGAGGGAAGAATTTCTTCCTTAGGTCTCATCAAAATCTCCCCTCTTTCAGTTTAAAGCCATCACCCCGTGTCCTGTCACTACACACCCTTGTCCAAAGCCCCTCTCCAGCTTTCCTGTAGCTCCTTTAGGCACTGGAAGGTGCTGGAAGGTCTCCCCGGAGCCTTCTCTTCTCCAGGCTGAACAGCCCCAACTCTCCCAGCCTGTCTCCAGAGCAGAGGTGCTCCAGCCCTCGCATCATCTCCGTGGCCTCCTCTGGACCCGCTCCAGCAGCTCCATGTCCTTCTTGTGCTGGGGACCCCAGAGCTGAAGGCAGCACTGCAGGGGGGTCTCAGGAGACCAGAGCAGAGGGGCAGAATCCCCTCCCTCGCCCTGCTGCCCACGCTGCTCTGGATGCAGCCCAGGACACGGTTGGCTTTCTGGGCTGCCAGCGCACGGTGACGGCTCATGTTGAGCTTCTCATCCACCAGCACTCCCAAGTCCTTCTCCTCAGGGCTGCTCTCCATCCATTCTCCGCCCAGCCTGTACTTGTGCTTGGGATTGCCCCGTCCCACATGCAGGACCTTGCACTTGGCCTTGTTGAACTCCATGAGGTTCTCACAGGCCCACCTCTCCAGCCAGTCCAGGTCCCTCTGGATGGCGTTTGTAGCGGGCTAGTTTGGCATACTCCCACCAGTAAGGCTAGATGTAAAAAGAAGCATCATTCTAAGAAGTGTCCAGTTTAGAAACCTAAAGTAAATTTTCTGTTAGACCCAAGATGAAACTGAAGAGAGAGGATGGTGAGACATAAGGCTGATTTTCAAACACTACTGATGAGCTCCAGCATTTGACTTCTCTTCTTTGCAGAGCCTGTACAAACAGCTATTGGAATTTGGTTTCATCCCAAGCGTTCGGCCTCCAGCTGTACCAGTCGGACATTAGCAGTATCTCAAACAGCTCAACACAGTCCCAGCTGTTCCAAGTTTTAAGCACATCACTTTATCCTGAGCCAAAGGAAAACTATTGCTTTCAGTCCTGTCTACTGAGAGACTTCTATCAGAGCGTTAACCTGCAGAGACAACTATCTTAAAATGTTTAAGTGCACGATGTTAAATAAGGCATTTTATTAACCCTATGTAAATCATGTAATAAAGCACCTCTTATGATATGGCCAAAGCTCCATTTATAAGAAAAGCACTTGACAAAGGAGATAAAACTCAACAGGTTTGTCACAATGAAAACTTTTTATTCATGTTCCAAACTTAATGGTTACGAATATATCAGTTCGTTATATTTTCAATAGTCAAGACTAAAGGTGGGAATAGATGAGGTGTTTAAGTACATTTAATGTACACAGTCCAAACTCATTTATCTTTTATAGGTTCATAAAGAAAAATACAGAACATCCATTTTCTGACTCATGCTATTCATTTCCAAAAGGATTCAACACTTCTCTTTCCTTGCCTCCCACTACCTTCACTGGGATGAGGGAAAGCTATATTTCGCAGATTAAGAATCCAACTGCTTTTTGCTTAATATTTACCATAATAAAGTATGTGCAAGAATGACTATCAAAGTCAGGAGTGGTAGTTTAACGTGACTACAACCCTGGATAAATCAATGTTCAAATTCCAACTCACCTTTCACGTGCTCCAAGTCTGAACAATATCAGATCAATTTCAAATTTACTCTGAATTCATTTCTTACCAAGTTTAGTTGTGGAGTTATTTAATCTACTTGACTTGGAGAAAAATTGGTAGAGGAACACATCAGCTGAAAAGCACCCTGGTACTGAACAAAAAGCAAATTTAAGAACAAATCCACTATGAGACAGCAATATAGAAAAGGTGCACGGAGCACTTTTGATCAAAAACTAAATCAACATAAACTGTTCCTTCCCAGGGTGTTCATCGAAAAGGTGGGGAAATAAATGAGACAAGGGATCAAGCTCTTTGAGAAAGAATCTATCACCTGCCCTTGAACAAAACAGTGCTTCGAAGGAAAGCAGAGATGATTAAGCCTTATATTAATGAGCAGGTTGATTTATTCGGACAATCAACACACATGCAACTCACTAACACTGCTTGAAAGAGAAGTAAGGAGGGAAATGGAGAAGAGTCTGATCATTTTCCAGCCCTCTTTGGGCATGCAAGACCAAAATCAACAGAAGAAAAAAGGAGGGTAAAGATATTGAAGAACCAAGTCCAGAAAATTTTATTAATCAACTTAAACAACGAAAAGATGTGTCAGAAGGGAGGAATCTCTGCCACCAGTCTTCCCCACCACAACACTGATATCACTCATGGCTTCACGGCAGCTTCTATGGAGCTGGAGCTCCTCAGCCCCATGGAGCTGGAGCTCCTCAGCTCCATCTACCAACTTTTGTGCCCTTCTAAACATACATCCAGCACCACCACCAAGCAGAGCCTAACCTCTGGCAGAGAAAATTAGGACTAAAGCCTCCCTGGCCAAAACTTTACCCCACATGCACACCCATCCCCGTCAGACCCTTTCCAACAACACTAATATACAACTACCAAAATGGCAGTCAAGAGCTACATCTAAGGTCCAAGATCTCCCTGTCTGTATTCAAATCAAGATGTCCATCCAAAAATACTCCAAACTTCAAAGAACTAGTCCTCAAAAACACCAGCATCTGTTTACAATGTTTTCTTCGCAAATAATTCTATAATGGTATCTCTAACTCAAATGCACAAATTTTAAATCCTAGATAAACCATGAAACATCAACCTCTCTGATACAAAACATAAGAGTTGCAGCTTGAGAATTTAAGTTCATATCTCAAATTACTTTCTTGTATCTACTTAAAAAAAGTGCCAAGAGCTACAGACAGAGCTTCAGCAATGCCAGTGCACTTAACCACACTATTTTCTACAACCATCCAATTCAGTTGTAGGCAACACAACCAGGTTACTGGAAGGATTCCCCAGAAGTTAAACAATTTACAATACAGATGTTCTTCACAGTCAGTCTACATTTGCTTTCTCATCTCACTTCCTGTTCATTTTCTTACTAAAACCTGCTATTTTTGTAGAGTTATTCACAACTTTGGCTAAAAATTAAAGAAAAGGCTTGTTTGGCTGGAGGTGGGTTTGCTTTTCGGGCTTTCTTCTTGGTTTTTTGTTTAGTTTTTGACAAATACTAAAAGTTCTTATGACAGTTAATGATTTCCACCTTCAGAGCAGTATAATAGACTTTTAACTACTGGCCAAATTCCAGTGGAAGCGATGATACTCCGCATCCTAAGATGTCCAATTAAACCTGTTCAAGCCACTTCATTTTCTTCCAGTACTAAACACTTCCTGCTATCACTCCACTGTTGAATGGCTGCTGTGTTTCACCCTCAGCTTGTACAATATGACCCAAATATTTCCTGTGAAACCATTCCATTGTCTCCCAGTGTAACTATTCCACATACCTGTGTTGACTGGATGACGGTGAGATCATTGATGTAGCAAAAGCCTGCTCCCATGGCCGAGCGAAGCCCGGCAGTCCCAAAGGTCAGCCTGCAGCACAGACGGTCCCGTAACTCTTTATGCTTTCCATTCTCCAACAAGCTTTCAATCTGTTCTTTCGTTTTTTGGTTCTGCAAAAGAAGATCAAGGTCTGCATTTAGTTCTTGAAATCAGGATCTGAACTACACGCTCCTTGTTTTAAATAATTCCTGGCTCTGCAGTGCAACAAGTTCTTTTCATCCTATAAAATGCCTGTTGGCATAAACCAGCCTTCATTCTAACTCTCATTTCTATCGTGTTCTCTTTTCCAGTGAAAACTAGAAACTTTTCTAGTGAAACTAGTGAAGGGTTTGGAGAACTTGTCCCATGAGGAGCAGCTGAGGGAGCTGGGACTGGTCAGTCTGGAGAAGAGGAGGCTCAGGGGGGACCTTCTCGCTCTCTACAATCACCTGAAAGGAAGTTGTAGGGAGATGGGGGTCGGTCTCTTCTCCCACGTTAGGAATGACAGGACGAGAGGGAATGGCCTCAAGTTACGCCAGGGGAAATTTAGGTCGGATATCAAGAAAAATTTCTTTACGGAGAGGGTTGTGAAGTATTGGAACAGGCTGCCCAGGGAGGTGGTGGAGTCCCCATCCCTGGAGGTGTTTAAAAACCGTGTGGATTTGGTGTTGAGGAACATGGTTTAGGGACCCTGACAGTGCAGGGTGAATCGTTGGACTCGATGATCTTGAGGGTGTCTTCCAACCAGATGATTCTATGATTCCATGATTCTGTGTCATCCTTGTTTATAAAAGATTCAAGAGCCCTTGCTGCCACCGACACGCTGATATGTTTGCTTAATTAAAACACCTTCCCGCTACATGCAGCCCGTAAGCGAGGAGCACAGACCTTAGAGCAGTTTTTTTTTTTTCAAGGCAAGTAACACAAGTTAATTCTCGATCTGTGCTGCTGCAAGACAGACAAAAATCCTAACTTCCAAGCAGTATTTCCTTCCTCCCCGTCCGCAGGAAAGGTCTGTAAACAGGCACAGTGAAATAAAGCTGATGTTGTAAAACCGAAAATAAAGCTTGTCTTTTCAGGTTACATTAATTCACTCTCTTGTACCCACCTCACTAACAGAGTCCCCTATTTTTCATAACCCATCAAATAAAGATGGGTGTTTCTCTCTGAGAAAACCCCAGCCAGTTTGGACACTTTCCCTGCTCAGTGTACACACTGGATATACAGGGGTTGGGAAAGAAAGAAAGAAAAAAAAAAAAAAGAGTGCTACTCCTGAAGGTAAGTATCACATGCATCCAGCCACTTTCACTGCTCTGCAAACTTAAGTTTTTTAACTTTATTTAGGAGGGGCTCAGGAATTTTGTCAGTAAAATCCAGAGAACTAAAAAATCAAACTTTTCTGATTACTTAAAAGTTCAGGAAGATGCATTTTGTACACAGCACGTGATACAGCCACTAAAGACAGAATTCTCCAAAGCAGTCACTGGATTTATCTTTCTGGAAAAAAAAAAAATATTCAAATATTGAAAGTCTTAAGGTTCACATGGAAGAGCCAGAGACATTCTCCCTCTCTGGAACCATTGCTTGTTGACTTGTTACACCAGGTCAGACCTAAGGGTCGGTTGGTCCAGTACCCTGACAGCAACTGGAAAGTCCTAAGGACAGCGAAATCCTGGCAGGAATCCTGGACAAGGGTGCGAGGGAGAGCTCTATTTCCTACGTAAGGAGTTTCTGATCTGCACAGAAGGGCTCCTTGTCCCAGCAAAATAGATACAAACACCAGATGAATCAGGACAGAACGTTTTTAAAGATGTTGTCATCCCGTGCCTTTATCATCTAAAAGCCATGACTAAAACGAATGGCCACCCCACAAGGAAAAAGTTTGGCTAAACAGAAGAGTAGGCAGCAATTTTTCTGATCTGAAACCCACTCCCTGTTAAACAGTCATTGCATTTACAAAAGAATACAACTGTTTGTAATTTCCATGTATAGAGAACACATTTACTACCACTCCTCATTCAGCTGAGGGAGTGATTATTCACATCTCCGAAAGGCCTAATTCCAGGATTTACCTTAAGGAAGGAAATGCTACGATCCTGTGAATGTTTTAAGGTCAATCCTGTGCCGTGCACAGTATTTTATGGAGCAGGGTGAGTAAGAGACACTGATTATTGAAGTCTCCCTCTGTTCATTGAGTGTTTTCCCAAACCTGTCGAAGCTATGAACTTCCAAGAGTACCAACACACGTAGGCACAATTTGCTCTTCAGCACTATTCTGCACCCTCAACTGGTACTGAGGTTAGACAACACTGGGACAAAATAGGGAAATTTTAATATTAATTACCTACAAGGATTAGAATTAGATAGTCGTGGTAGTACCAATCACACTATCCTAGACATGCCGGGGAAGACCCGGGGGAAAGTGAGTGAAGGTGAGTCATAGAATCATGGAATGGCACAGTCTGGAAGGGACCTCAGAGATCATCTAATCCAACCTCCCTGTCATGGGCAGGGACGCCTCTCAACTAGATCAGGCTACTCAAGGCTCCGTCCAACCTGGCCTTGAACACCTCCACGGAGGGGGCATCCACAACTTCTCTGGGCAATTTATTCCAAAGTCTTACCACCCTTGTACTGAAGAATTTCTTCCTAAAATCTAATCTAAATCTGTTCTCCTTCAACTTAAACCCATTTCCCCTTGTCCTATCAGTGGACACTCTTGTAAAAAGTCCCTCCCCAGCCTTCCTGTAGGTTCCCTTCAGGTATTGGAAGGCAGCTATTAGGTCCCCCCAAAGTCTCCTCTTTCCAAGGCTGAACAATCCCAGCTCCCGTGACCTGTCCTCGTAGCAGAGGTGCTCCAGTCCCTGGATCATCTTTGTGGCCCTCCTCTGAACATGCTCCAACAAATCTGTCTCTCTTATGGTGGGGACACCAGAACTGGACGCAGTATTTGAGGTGGGTATCACAAGAGCAGAGTAGAGGGGCAGAATCACCTCTCTTGACCTGCTGACCACGCTCCTCTTGATACATCCCAGGATGTGGTTGGCCTTCTGGGCCGCATGAGCGCACTGCCGGCTCATGTTGAGCTTGTCATCTATAAACACCCCCAAATCCTTCTCTTCAGGGCTACTCTCAACCCACTCTGTGCCCAGTCTGTATTCGTGCCTAGGATTGGCCCGACCCAGGTGAAGGACCTTGCATTTTGACTTGTTGAAGCTCATGCAGTTTGCACTGGCCCATTTCTCAAGCCTATCAAGGTCCCTCTGGATGGCATCTCTTCCCTCAAGTGAGTCCACGGCACCACACAGCTTGGTGTCATCGGCAAACTTAGAGTCCAGTTTGACAAAGAAAAACAATGACAGAAGCGTATCAATGTTCTGTTCTTTTACAACATGTACTAACAGGAAGCGATTCATAGGATCACAGAATGGGTTGGGTTGGAAGGGACCTCAAAGATCGTCCAGTTCCAACCCCCCTGCCATGGGCAGGGACACCTTCCACTACACCACGTTGCCCAAAGCCTCATCCAACCTGGCCTTGAACACTGCCAGGGATGGGGCAGCCACAGCTTCTCTGGCCAACCTGTGCCAGTGCCTCACCACCCTCAGAGGGAAGAATTTCTTCCTTAGATCTAAGGATTCACCCATAGGATGCTGTTTCAAAAGAAGTGGATGAGTAAGGACCCGTATTTTATAACACAGGGATTTTGAAGGCTTTATAAATTCACTTGTTCATCAAAACACTCAGCCTGTCTACTGACATCCAGTTTGGACGTGACACTTCACAGCTCCTCCAAACGCAGCGTGACCCAGCCGGAAGGCGATCGATACTCAGCTGCAAAAAAAAAAACAGCTCCAGCTGGATAACAGTACAGCTCAGGCTGCACGAGCACGTCCCTAAAAGTGTCGCTCCAAGCAGGGTCCTAAGGAAGGGTTAAAAAAAGGCAAGTGGAATCTGAAAGGCAAGGGTGAAGCACCCCTGACATTTAAAACAGAGGTCAGCCCTGCACCAAGGCCACTGCTGTAGCCCAGGGAAACTCGCTCAGCACAGAGGGAGTTTTTTCAGGAGGATTTGAAAAATGCTGCAAAAAGCACCACGACGTGAGCTGCACAAGCTTGCGTGAGGGGAAAAAAAATACTCGACAAAATTTGCTCAAAATCTGAATCTACTCCCACTGCTTGACAACAGATCTTGAGCACCAGCAGGACGAGATATGGGAATTTAAAATGTACTTTAATTTCTCTCTGCTTTAAAATAAAAAGGCAACGTTGCTATTGTTCAGGCTCTTGGATGGCTCTGCACGTTACTCACGACACAGCTAAAAAAAGGCCTAAAAATAAAGCAAAAACAACGGAGCACAACAAATATTAAATCCCAGAAGTGAAAGCTTCTCTCTGAGCTGTTCTCAGGCAGTCGACCAGAAAACAAATGACTAATCTGAAAAGTCTGAAGCAAGAGTACATGAAAACCTCATTTCACACTATCATAATTCGATAAATAGTTTTGCTTTAAAATAAGGTTATTAAATTATGCTTTTTGGGCTACGCTGTACGGCTCGCCTGCAAGAACAGAGTAACGCGTAGCACATCACACACCTCATGGTCTGGAGTTCTGCAGAACTGAGGCAAGGCTTTCCTGAAGCAAGAGTGCAAACATTTATTTTACAAATAGATTCACCAGCATTTTTGATTGAAGCCACCTCATTTATTTCCTAGGGAGCAAAAAAATGAGGCAGCCAAAATAACATCTAAATCACATTTTAATTTGCTGGGATTGCACTCAATTAGCTAAAATGTCCTGCAACCAGAAGAGAGGAGGAAAAAAAAAAGTTACCAGCTAAAGAAGAAAAACTCAAAGCTTTTCAAAGACAACCTGAAACTCCTGGGGCAACAAAAAGAAGGAATTTTACAAGACCAGGTATAAATTCAGATGTGATGATGGGTCTCACGCTCTGGGTTATGCATTCAGTGGCACTAGAAGTCGGATCCCAAGACAGCTGTTCCCACAACCATTTGTGGCACATCCCTTACTGCTTTTCAGTTTTTCTCCGAGTTGGAGCTTCAAATCCTCCGGATGAGTTTAGCTTCTTGCAACATACATCTGGCTACGAACACCATTTACCGTACTGAACTGGAAATTTCAAAAGGCACTGCAGTCAGGTGGGGCTAAAAGATAATCAAAGTTTAACCCTATTGCAAATTCTCAAAAAAACAGATTTTTTTGCTGTTTTGCTTTACAGTTACAAAATGCAGTAATACATCTCAAAGTTTCCCAGTAATTCTCACGAAGGTTTATTTCTCAAAGCGGAATGGTTGGAATGTTAAAACACACAACAGACTTTAATATTAGAGAGTGGGATTATGAAGAAGAACCGGGATTATGAAGAAGAAACCCTTACACAAAGCATATTTTCTGAATTCATTGGCATCACTGCAGTGTCACTCTCTCCATCAACACTAACCTCCCTGTCACATGAAGCAAGTGGCACCAGGAGGGTCTCTCAGCTTAGTCAAGCTATGCAGCACCCCGTTGTACTTCTAAATCCCATGGAAATATCCTCAATCCCACGGAAATATCATCAATCCCACCTATGGATGCAGTTACGTGCCGCAGAGGTGAGAGGTTTACTAGCAGCTTTGAGCAGTTCATTGATGTCTTCCAGTACCTCAAGGGGGCCTACAAGAAAGATGGGGAGAGGCTGTTCAGGAGGGCCTGTTGTGATAGGACAAGGGGTAATGGTTTTAAAATAGAGGGAGGTAGATTCAGATTGGATATTAGGAAAAAATTTTTTACCATGAGAGTGGTAGAACACTGGCACAGGTTGCCCAGAGAGGTGGTGGATGCTCCATCCCTGGAGACGTTCA
The DNA here is from genome assembly GCF_009769465.1 of Tauraco erythrolophus. Classification (NCBI taxonomy): domain Eukaryota; kingdom Metazoa; phylum Chordata; class Aves; order Musophagiformes; family Musophagidae; genus Tauraco; species Tauraco erythrolophus. The sequence goes on along the minus strand of NC_141465.1, from coordinate 136,587,622 downwards.
AGGCCAGGTTGGACAAGGCCCTGAGCAACCTGATCTAGTTGGAGATATCCCTGTTCCTTGCAGGGGGGTTGGACTAGATGACCTTTGAAGGTCCCTTCCAGCCCTAACCATTCTATGATTCTATGATGTATTCACAGATCACTGCTTGGAAAAGCACTCCTCAAGCTTCCGAAGTGCCACCTCTTAACCACTGCCTGGATTAGTACGTCAGCAGCTCCGTCAATCCCAACGCAGAAGCACAGCGTAAGCAAAAGAGAAGTTCCTTAGAGATTATCAACTACAGTGTTTGGATATTATTTTAATATCCTTAAAAAATCACCAGAAGACTGTCTAAAGCTTCCTGTCTTAAGCAGATAAAAACCAGGCTGTTTAACAGCCATTCCCTAACAAGAGCAATGCTCTAAGATACCCTTGCGTCCCCGATGGCTCCAACAAAGCAACTCAAATTCTTCTCACGGATTTAGTGATTTGAAGAGCTCAGAATTTAGCACTTCTTCTAAAGCCAAGCAGTACATGGATATCACAGAATGGTTTGGGTTGGAAGGGACCTCAAAGATCATCCAGTTCCAACCCCCCTGCCATGGGCAGGGACACCCTCCACTACACCAGGTTGCCCAAAGCCCCATCCAACCTGGCCTTGAACATGTATCCACCAAAAACACCAAGTCTCTGCGCTGCTGGCCAACAAGACTTTCTGGAAAAGCACCTGAAGCCCTCACGGACAGTGGAGCAGCTCAGGGAAGGCAGGTTGGGGTAGTGACCACAGCCACTGTGCCAAGTGCAACATCGCTGTTGGAGGCACAGAGGGTGGGAGACGAGAGCAAAGGTGCTGTGGGGAGCTCAGCACCGGCAGCCTTACCCCACCAACGTGACTTGTAGTCTTTCCTAGGCTCCCCCAGTTGCTCCAGAAGTGCTGGTGACTCATCTGGTAGGGATACCTCAAGGGGTTCAGGGGCTGACTTCCAGGTACTGCTTGCTTCTTCATTGCCCTGTGAAGCAGAGCAGGGAGTATCCCAGTAACTGGGCTGTGGTTGCTATCCCACACTAAGAAATGGTTAGGGAAGGGGGAAAACTAAGAGGTTGAGTCCACTTCAGTATCATGAAACGATACTGAAGGCTCCAGAGTGATCTTCTAGCAGCCTTCCAGTACCTAAAGGGGTTTCAAGAAAGCTGGAGAGGGGCTTTACACAAGGGCGTGTAGCGACAGGACATGGGGCAATGGCTTTAAACTGGAAGAGGGGAGATTTTGATGGGATCTAAGGAAGAAATTCTTCCCTCTGAGGGTGGTGAGGCACTGGCACAGGTTGCCCAGAGAAGTTGTGGCTGCCCCATCCCTGGAAGTGTTCAAGGTCAGGTTGGATGAGGCTTTGGCCAACCTGGTGTAGTGGAGGGTGTCCCTGCCCGTGGCAGGGGGGTTGGGACTGGATGATCTTTGAGGTCCCTTCCAACCCAAACCATTCTGTGATTCTATGATCATGGCTTTGGCATGATCTGCCTGCGGCGATAGGAACGTGTGTGCAGAGGCCTGAGTCCACCTGGCATGACATCTGGCAGAAGCAGCACTGACACTCCCCAAAGAGGGAAGAGAAGGACTCTTCAAAGCCTCTGAGCCCCACACTGTTACTGGCTTTCACAGGATTACTTACTGGTGGAAAAAGCACGTGGCAGAGAGCAGAGTCCTTCAAGCCCACAGAGACCAACCTCCCAAAGGCAAAGAGGGCAGGGAAGGGGGCAACATCAGGAATGGAGGTGAGACCAACCCAGAGATCCACATCCTACAGCGATGGAGACACCTCTGCTGCCAGCCAAACAGCTCTCCATGCATCTGACAAGTGGCCACCACGCCACAAGGCCTCACCTCTTGCACCTGCACACACACTCACACACATATCTATAGGTCAGGAGGCAGGACAGGGCAGCAATCAAGAAGCAACAGATGCTGTTCCTCCTGCTCTGGGTGGGGAAGAGGTCCTGCCCTCCGCCAGCAGCGTGCAAGGAGGTGGCAGATAAGGTGACAGCAGGCAGGAAGGCCGTGAAAGGAAACGCTCATGCTACCCTGAACATACACTGTTGGGGCCAGAAAAGGGACAGGGAAGGAAAGAGGCACCTCTGGCTGGTGACTGGGCTGCAGCTGGGTTTCTTGACTGTGGGTCTCCCCTTGGTTCAGTAGGGAGAGGAGAAGCAGGAGAACCAGCACCAGTTCTGCCAACCGTGTCCTGGGCTGCATCCAGAGCAGCGTGGGCAGCAGGGCGAGGGAGGGGATTCTGCCCCTCTGCTCTGCTCTCCTGAGACCCCCCTGCAGTGCTGCCTTCAGCTCTGGGGTCCCCAGCACAAGAAGGACATGGAGCTGCTGGAGCGGGTCCAGAGGAGGCCACGGAGATGATCCGAGGGCTGGAGCACCTCTGCTCTGGAGACAGGCTGAAAGAGTTGGGGCTGTTCAGCCTGGAGAAGAGAAGGCTCCGGGGTGATCTTATTGCAGCCTTCCAGTACCTAAAGGGTACTTTCCTACAGGAAAGCTGGAGAGGGGCTTTGGACAAGGGTGTGCAGTGATAGGACAAGGGGAAATGGCTTTAAACTGAAAGAGGGGAGATTTCGATGGGATCTAAGGAAGAAATTCTTCCCTCTGAGGGTGGTGAGGCACTGGCACAGGTTGCCCAGAGAAGCTGTGGCTGCCCCATCCCTGGCAGTGTTCCAGGCCAGGTTGGATGGGGCTTTGGGCACCCTGGTGTAGTGGAGGGTGTCCCTGCCCATGGCAGGGGGATTGGAACTGAATGATCTTTGAGGTTCCTTCCAACCCAAACCATTCTGTGATTCTATGGTTCTCTCAGTCTCAGCTCACCAGGTGAGTGCTCCAACCTCCCACCATCTTGGAGCCTCACTGCTGAACTTGCACCAGTGTATCAACATCCATCTGGCACTGGGGAGCCTAAAGCCAGACATGGTATCTGGATGCAGGCGAACAAGTGCTGAGTAAAGGGAGATAATTCCTTCCCCACAATGGCCCAGGATGCTCTCATCCTCTACTGGCAGGGAAGCCCACTGGCTCCTGTTCAGCACTGTTCAGCCTACAGAGCCTCCCAGTATGCCTGCAGGGTGTTCCTCCTTCCCAAGCACAGCCTGTCCTCACGTCCTCATTGAATTTAACTTAACATCCCGCTGGTCCGTTCCTCGAGTCTGTCTGCTTCCCCCCAAATAGCAGCTCTGCCCTCAACTGTCTACTTCCCAACCTGGCAGCACCTACAAGCGTGCTGTGAGTGCCCTCGGAGACGTTAATCTACCATTTTAAGACGTAAACTTGTGAAGCAGTCTTAATTTTTAAATAGCTTTGAGGTTTGCCATTTGATACGTGGGAACTGAAGAGCAACCAGAGGTCAGGCAAGGTTTTCCTATCCCATTTCAAGCAGACTCGACCAAGTACCTTCAGGGAGCCCTCTCATTCGCACGGAGCAGGGTTTGCATTACTGACAAGGGAGAAGGAGAGAGGATGAGGCCATCAGAACCTCCCCTCAGTGTTTCAGATCCATTGTCACAAAGAAATGGAAATAAGAAACATTTGGGACAGGAATAGACTGGCTGCTGCACTGGTAAGAGTCTGAGCATAGTTCTGCACTCACACGAGCACCAGAAAAAATAAGTTCTGCATTATTTTTTCACTATAAAATTTTTACCCATCTCTAGAAAGCTCTACTACTTCCTCAAAGTGTTTTTTGCAAGTTACCCCTGTTGTTTCTGACTAGTTCTGCAGGGAACTTTACATAACCTGTATCAGTGGTTAAATTTTAAAGTGGTTACAATGGCTTTTGAGCAGAGGGAAGGAGACCAGCCTGGTGGGGATGTGAGGTATAGTTTAAACAACTACTTACAAAAAATAACTGCCAGAATGAGATGTAGGACTCGACTGTGGGGTCATGTCCTGCAGCCGTTCAGAATCTGCAACATCGATACCTTTAAGAAAAGCTTGAGGCTTATGAAAAAAAAAAAAAAAATTCTCTACTGAATTTGATGTTATGTTTCCTCATCTTCAGTTTTCCATGTACTGCACAATTGCCTACCGAGGCAGAATTACACTTTTTTTGTAGCTCATCAGGATATGTAACCTGAAGCAACTGGAAAATTAAAGTACAAGGGCATTAGCTGAGTATCTCTTACCAGTTCCTTCACTCCCAATCACGTTAATAATGTGTACTTATGCCAGAGTTGGGTTTCAAAGCTAATATCCTGTCAAAATAAGTGGCAGTTTACAACTCTCATAGCAATCTTTTTTTTTCTCAGACACTCGTTGCATATGTAGCCTGGAAGAAGCGGGAAAAAAAAAAAGTCTCAAATTTGCTTAGAATTCAGCAAATCTGACAGCCACAAAGTGTGTGCATCAAGCTCTGCCAGCCAGCCTTTGGTTTTTAAATCAGCAATTGTTTTAAGCTTTTTCCCAGATTAAATCACGGTCCGTCCCTAAGATCCAAACACACCAGAGCATCTATTGGTAGGAACTCCTAAAGAAGAGGAATGGAGCGTTGTCTGTGGCACAGCTGACCACCTCACATCCACAACTTCAGCCCAGCAGTGGTGCTCACATCAAGGTCTGGTTTACAAGTCACTTAGAAATTGTTAGGTGCTCATTTTTGGGGGAAAATCAGTTGGGTAACTGCTGGCAAGCAGCTACTCAAGCTACTTACTGGAGTGGGAGAGAAAGGTGATGGTAGAGCAAATCACAGCCTCTACGTATTGCTGGAGGTTGCACCTGAGAGGTAGAAGGTTCCCCACAACACATCCCTCGTCTCTGCCAACTCACTGGGGCTACATTTACACTGTGAGTTTGCCTTGTTCTGCTTTGTTCCCAAATCCTGGTGCCTCAGAGAGCCACACCACCTCCGTAACAGTCAACTACTTCTGGTTGGGAGCCCGTAAGAGTGGAAGACGCCAGGTTGAAAGAACACTTTAGTTAATATCTACATCCATGCTGCCTGCTTGGAGTGAACTGGGGAAGAGTTTTTGCACCAAAACCAGTCCTCCAATACCACCCCCAAAGGCTCTGTACCTCCCCCTTAACTCACACAACCCAGGCACATAGGACCTAAGTTTTGAAGCTACCAAAACCATCACCCCGCCGGCACTTTGACGGAACAAGAGCCGTGAATTCCTGAGGCAGGGAGGCTGCACGCCCCGTACGAAGTGCTCATCCACCCCGGAGGGGCCGAGGCCACACGACGTGACTACAGCCACACCGCAGTGCAAAAAGGATGCGCAGACTGCGCTGCTGAAGTGCTGCTTCCCTCCGAGAGGGACAGGCACATCGCGCTGCCTTTGCAGGAATGCCACAACTTGGAAACCTGTATCTACATGGAAGGAACATATAAAGCTCTGAACTCGCAATCCTCTGATTAGAGGTCCACAGTCCTAAAACAAGATGTTAAGACCAAATGCTACTGGTAAGACGAGCAAACGGAGGTTGAGCTCCAAGTCATAGAATGGTTTGGGCTGGAAGGGACCTCAAAGATCATCTAGTTCCAACCCCCCTGCCATGGGCAGGGACACCCTCCACTACACCAGGTTGCCCAAAGCCCCATCCAACCTGGCCTGGAACACTGCCAGGGATGGGGCAGCCACAGCTTCCCTGGGCAACCTGTGCCAGTGCCTCACCACCCTCAGAGGGAACAATTTCTTCCTCAGATCCCATCAAAATCTCCCCTCTTCCAGTTTAAAGCCATTGCCCCGTGTCCTGTCACTACATACCCTTGTCCAAAGCCCCTCTCCAGCTTTCCTGTAGCCCCTTTAGGTACTGGAAGGTGCTGGAAGGTCTCCCCGGAGCCTTCTCTTCTCCAGGCTGAACAGCCCCAACTCTCCCAGCTTGTCTCCAGAGCAGAGGTGCTCCAGCCCTCGCATCATCTCCGTGGCCTCCTCTGGCCCCACTCCAGCAGCTCCATGTCCTTCTTGTGCTGGGGACCCCAGAGCTGAAGGCAGCACTGCAGGGAGGTCTCAGGAGAGCAGAGCAGAGGGGCAGAATCCCCTCCCTCGCCCTGCTGCCCACGCTGCTCTGGGTGCAGTCCAGGACACGGTTGGCTTTCTGGGCTGCCAGCGCACGGTGCCAGCTCATGGCAAGCTTCTCGTTCACCAGGACCCCCAAGTCCTTCTCCTCAGGGCTGCTCGCCATCCATTCTCCACCCAGCCTGTACTTGTGCTTGGGATAAGTCCTTTAATTTAATTCTGTCACTCAGTGAACAGCACAGGAAGAAGTCACAGGCAAAGCAGGTCACATCACTGCGTTGTTCAACGGTCTGAGACAGTTCACGGCACACAGATTTCACCTGGCTCTCTGCTCTTCCCAAGGGTCACGGTAAGATCACATCCAGTAAATGAGACCCATCCTTCTGCTTGCATTCCTTTCACTACTTCTGTTTTTGTGGAAGATTTTGTACAGTTTATATAAACAAGTTAAATCAGATTTTTGTTTCGCAGAACAGGACCTCCTTCATCTTTCCAACCCCACTGCTCAAGCAGGGACAGAGCCAGCTGCCCAGGACCCTGTCCAGACAGCTGCTGAATATCTCCAAGGATGGAGACTCCACAACCTCCCTGGGCAACCTGTGCCAGTGCTCAGTCAGCCTCACTGCGACAAAGCGTTTCCTGATGCTCAGAGGGACCCTCCCGTGTTTCAGTTTGTGCCCATTTCTTCTGTGATGCTCCTGCAGTGCACCAAGGAGATGGAAACTAATTTATGTGTCTTGTTCCGGTGTCTAACCGAAGTGTGGAGCACAGGACAGTCCCTGGAGAAGTCATGTCAGGGAGAGAAAGGTGCGAGTCCTGTGGTTCACATTGAGATGTCTTCAGTGCTGTCAGCAACCCGTGGATTCAGGGTTTGGCACTGGACATGTCTTTAATCTTAAACGTGTGAAATACTACCTTTAGTCAACATGGCAAGCAGTTTTCTTCCAGAATTTAGCCTTCAAACCCACACATCTCAGCAGCACAAGTCCTTAGAGCTGGGCAGTGGATAGGACCTGCTGTTTTTAATTCTCTTTTAACCTTTGCTGAGCTGCTGTTCTTTAAATTGCTGCTACAGTTGCTTAGTTTCACTCCTCAGCATCATCAGCATCGTTGTTATTATTATTTTATTAATATTTGTTTCTTCTTGCTTGAATGGTCCATGTCACAGTGATGCACCAGCCCTGGTGATGAGGGTGCTGAGGCACTGGCACAGGTTGCCCAGAGAAGCTGTGGCTGCCCCATCCCTGGCAGTGTTCCAGGCCAGGTTGGATGGGGCTTTGGGCAACCTGGTGTAGTGGAGGGTGTCCCTGCCCATGGCAGGGGGGTTGGAACTGGATGATCTTTGAAGTCCCTTCCCACCCAAACCATTCTATGATTCTATGTCTCAGCCATATCACAGCAGGCAGAACATTGCTGGTCGCCCACATCACAGGGGAGTTGGTGACACAGCCAGCCCCAGATGGGCACACCAAGGGCTGTGCCAGGCAGGGGAGGGGAGGTTGGTTGTTCCTCCCACGTTGCTTCTCCATGGCATCATAGCTGGACACCCAGAGAGGAATGGGACCAGACCACAGGATGCTCCTGCCCTCCCGCTCCAGAGATAAGTATCCTGCCTGCATCCCATCACAGTCATGCAGGAAGCTGGAAGCTCCTCGCAGCCATGGGCAGAGGCAGCTCCCCAACCTTTTACCCTGGATGGCCACAGGCTAGGCCCCACCTGAGCTCCTGGCACCATCACTAGTGATACAGTAGCAGAACACTGGTGGTAGCCCATGTCACGGGGGGTGGGTGGCACAGTTGGCCCAGGACAAGTGTCTCCTGGCCACCAGGGAGACATGGGATGGACAGCCTCAGCAGGAGGCTGGGAGAGCCCCAGGCTGGGAGGCAGGGGAGATCCAAGGTGATGGAAGGTGACTGCTTTGGTCATTGATTCTCACACCTTTGACAGCTGCAGTCCCAGATACAGACATAACTAGACCACAGCCTCCACTCCTCAGTCAGAGAGTGCTGTGCCTTTCTATAAGGACATTGACCTAAGGATAAGGAATTACACACAGCCCCAGTCTGTACTCCATCACTGACCTACAGGCAGATGGAAGCTCCCCACAGCTGAGGACAGTGGGATCTCTGCACCACCCACCATCTCTGAACCCTGTGTACCATCTCCAAACCATACCATGGTCCTACAGACAGCTGGAAGCACCTCAGAGCTGAGGGCAAAAGCAGCACTGCACCACCAACCATCTATGCAGCCCACCATCATGGTCCTACAGACAGCTGAAAGCCCTCCAAGGCCAAGAATAAAGGGTTCTCCACACCACCCTCCATCTCCACACCCCATTATGGTCCTACAGGCAGCTGAAAGCCCTCCATGGCCAAGAATAAAGGGTTCTCCACACCACCCTCCATCTCCACACCTCATTATGGTCCTACAGGCAGCAGGATGCTCCCTGTAGCCATGAAGACAGTAACCTCCCCACCACCCACCATCTCTGTACCTCACCATCACCCTACCAGCAGCTAGAGAACCCCCAAACAGGGTAACCTCCCTGCCACCCACCTTAATTATGAAAACTTCCTCAAAATAAAATTTCTGATTCACAAAGCCATTGTCTGGTTCTTCCAGTTGGTGCTGTCTTTTGTTGGTAACCTTTTTTGACTCGTTCCTTGCTGTCCTTGTCTATTTATGTATTTTTTTTAATATGTGTGTGCACATATATATACATATATGTGATATGCAGACATATCTAGCCATACGTACATAAAGTGTACCTATGGATAAACGTGAGAGCTGTACAGAGAAACCTGGGTGGGTGGAAGGCACCAGGGCTGGGTGCTGCAGGGCTTCCCAGGATAAAAGAGCCAGACAAGCCACCTCTACAAATACAATACAAAACAGACCTTATGTAACTTTTTTTTTTTTTTTAAACAGTCATTTTCTCATGTCTTTTTAAAAAAAACTTGATTGAAATCTATCGCAGCAATGCTTCGTAGCTCACTGCTGCTGAGGGAGGCAGTTCTCACCTTCCCAGGCTGCTCCCACTAACGTGCTGGCCCCTTTCTGGTGTCAGGAAAAAACACATTTCTGCAGCTGCAGTAAGTCTGATCAATAACAAATCCACTCCCTTCCCCCTGCCCCCTGGAGCCATTCCCTGGACAACCGCATGAATATTGTGCCAGCCGAGGCAGGCAGGGAGGGGGAAGTATAGCAATGAGGAAGGGTGAGATTTCTGTGATTCTCTCATTATGATCTGATGCAGAATAAAAACCATTTCTCAGAACATTTCAAAATCATTAGACCACCCAAATATGTGTAAACCAGCAGTTAAAAAACCACAAAAGACCCTACATCATACAGAATACTTAGAGAGGGGCTTTGGACAAGGGTGTGTAGTGACAGGACACGGGGTGATGGCTTTAAACTGAAAGAGGGGAGATTTCGATGGGATCTAAGGAAGAAATTCTTCCCTCTGAGGGTGCTGAGGCACTGGCACAGGTTGCCCAGAGAAGCTGTGGCTGCCCCATCCCTGGAAGTGTTCCAGGCCAGGCTGGATGAGGCTTTGGGCAACCTGGTGTAGTGGAAGGTGTCCCTGCCCATGGCAGGGGGGTTGGAACTGGGTGATCTTTGAGGTCCCGTCCAACCCAAACCATTCTATGAGCATTCACGAACTCAGAGGGATCTAACACAGGGAAGTTCCAAATCATACAAAGCAAGTCTTAAAGTTCAAGTCTTCCTTCTGACATCTGGAAGTTAAAGTGTGTAAAGACAGAACAGCGATATCCTTTTCCACCTCCACGACACCCCCCACCCCATCGGTACAGCTTATTTATCAATACAGACAGTAATGCCGTGAAGTACAAACTTCAAGATCTCCTGATGGACTTGATAATAGTTTAATGTCTCAGAACAGGCACCTCGTGTTATTTCAGAGCTTGCCCCAATGCACACAGTTTGCTTGGGCACTCTCAGTAGTCTTGGTTGTACCGAGATGGGTTTTGTGTCCTGGTCTACCCAGAATCAGCTATTTCCATAATTCACAATTTTATTTTCCATGTTTTAATGTCAGAGCTTCCAATGCATACATGACGTTTTGAAAAAAAAAAAAAACATCTTCTCACTTGTGGCCAACTCCTAGACTTTATTTTCCCATTTTTATTCTTAAAAATTCACTTAAAAATCTTAATAAGAAAAAGTATTGCAAGCTGAATGACAGGAGCAGGCTATTGCTCTCTAACTACCAAATCCATTTCCTCTTGAAACGCACCATAAAAGTCACAAAAACTAAAAGAACACTCAGGGGCACTCAAAAACCAAAACCTCAAACCAAGCAAGCCACCTCATAAGCCAGCAGGAAGTTATCCATGCTACATCTGTGCCCTGGCAATGAGCTCATGAATTATTACACTAAAACGAGGGTACAGTGAAAGGGACCTCCACATGCAGCTTGTGGAGCATTAATTTGAGTTTTTGCCCCCATGATGTTCTAACAAGGCCTTTGTAATAACCACAAAACATCTCGCTCTCCCAGGTGCACTCCACCACAACGACCACAGCCCAGGAGCAGTTTGTGCACAAACACACCTCCCTGTTTTTATGGGAGATGGGCAGAGCTGCACTATACCAAGCGTGCTCTTGAGGAACACAATTCTTTCCAGCGATTCTACAGCACTAAGCAATAAATCTGCAGCCAACAGCCAGAGTTTGGGCTTAGTTTTTACAGAGTGAGGACTTACTGAGGGAAAGCAAGAGGGCACCTGTTATCTGCCCTGTGAATCTTTCTTTGGGACCATGTTTTTGATTAAGTAGGTCATAGAATGGTTTGGGTTGGAAGGGACCTCAAAGATCATCCAGTTCCAACCCCCTGCCATGGGCAGGGACACCTTCCACTACACCAGGTTGCCCAAAGCCCCATCCAGCCTGGCCTTGAACACTGCCAGGGATGGGGCAGCCACAGCTTCTCTGGGCAACCTGTGCCAGTGCCTCACCACCCTCAGAGGGAAGAATTTCTTCCTTAGATCCCATCGAAATCTCCCCTCTTTCAGTTTAAAGCCATTGCCCCGTGTCCTGTCACTACACACCCTTGTCCAAAGCCCCTCTCCAGTTTCCTGTAGCCCCTTTAGGTACTAGAAGGTGCTGGAAGGTCTCCCCGGAGCCTTCTCTTCTCCAGGCTGAACAGCCCCAACTCTCCCAGCCTGTCTCCAGAGCAGAGGTGCTCCAGCCCTCGGATCATCTCCATGGCCTCCTCTGGCCCCGCTCCAGCAGCTCCATGTCCTTCTTGTGCTGGGGACCCCAGAACTGAACACAGTATTCCAGGTGGGAAATGATGAGCATCTTAATCATAGTGTTCACTCTCACCAGCTGCTGAGACAGTATCTGACCCACAGACTTACACTGAAACCTTCTCTGCTGCCACGTACAACAAGCGTTCAGCTACTGCAGCAAGCACACCTCGTTTTCGTGGCACTCTGTGCGGAGCACGTTCTTGCCACTTTGTAAAGCCACCTAAGACAAGCACATAAAATCATGACTACAACCAAAGTCCAAAACTCTAACATTTGCTCTAAAGAGAAGCGGTTTTCTCGGAGACAACTGCTCTGCCACAGCTTTCTGTACAAGTCAGGCTCCTTTAGGAGGCTCAAGTCTGTACTTCCAGATGTGGAAGTACAAGAGGAACGTTAAGAGAGCGGATGAAGAAGAATGAAAGGGAGAAAATATAGAATAATGACTAATTGTTCACATAGTTTACAAAGGAGGACCGAACAAAAGCCTGGTGCCTTATGTCTCCAAGCCTTTCTCTCCAAGAAAAAAGTAAACACACAGCAATGAAGGAGAGAGAATGGGAAAGGAGGGAGATTCAGTTAGTGAGCTTCCTTTAAGCCAGTTGCTAGAAGCATTAATGAAGATGTACAGAACTGCTGAGAGAGGAGGAAAGCACAAAGATCATCACAGGGTCAGGTTTCCTCCACTCACCCACCTCTCCAGCCCATAATCAATTCCGGTTTTAGAAGAGGTTAGCACGTATACCCAAACCAAAAAAGGATGAAGAGCACAGCTCTAAAAAGTAATTACCACAAGTCATTTTCAATTAAGTTAGAGGACACAAGCTCCCCACGGCTAAATACAGCTGTGAATGTAGTGCATAGATTTTTTTTTTTTCCCCTTTATCAGAGCAAGCAAAAGTCCCTACGGCCAAGGAAATCGTGGGTGGGGAAGGGATGAGACAGACTGTGAAGTCGTTTGATAAGCAGCAAAGCTACAGAGACCTCATTTCCCAGGTTTCTGGTGAAACACGAGGGCATCGGACAAATAATCCCTCCTCATGCCCTACTTGCTGGTTTCTCCTCACCTTCCCGTCCCACGAGACCTTCACCTCTTTCATTTACATCCTCTACAGAGCGACTGCAAGTGCTTCTGAAGCACCCATGTCCCAAGCCGTGCAGCCCTCTCCTAAAGGAGCACCGAGTCCTCCTTCTCCAGGTGATTTTGAGTTCTCAAAATTCACAGGAACACTCTTTGAAACCTCTCCAAGCAGTAAGCTCAAGCAGCTTTCTAGGAAAAGTCATGATTATCACCCAGGGAAGCAAGGGTAAACAGGTACAATCTTAATTTTGGCCTTAGAAGGAGCTATAGAAACAGTAATATTTCACTGTTGCTGGTTTAAATAAAAATATTTTTTCCCAGTAGCCTTAACATTAAAAAGTGAAAGTTGTCATACTTACTACATTTTTAGAATAAACATATATTAATTTGTTTTGAAAAAAAAAATAAACCCACACCCTTTCAATACACTAACCATAAGTTATATATAATAAAAAACAACAATTACTAGTGTTCAATGTCTGTTATCAGGTGTATTATCAGGAATGCTATTTCCCTTTTCCACTCCTTCCCTCCCCCACGCCACTGTTCCCAGATATCTTCACAACGGCAGCTCTGAGCACAGAATGTGCAGATGGCAAGGCTTAATTCCTGCAAAAACGAAAGAAGAGAGCATGTTTCCAGGTAGCAGAAAGCTCATCTAAGGGCTGTCATGTAGAATTCACTTGTAGCCCTCCTGCTTTGATCCTGACAGGATGAAGCTAAAGAGGAAACTGTATAAATACATCAAAAATCGCTCATTAAAGTTCAAAAAAAAAAAAAAAGAAGGAAAAAGAAGCCATGGACTGGAACCTAAATCAAAATCACTGGTGCATTCTGGTTTACCCTCCCCTATCTGGTGTAATGGAAGGTGTCCCTGCCCATGGCAGGGGGGTTGGAACTGGATGATCTTTGAGGTCCCTTCCAACCCAAACCATTCCACAATTCTGCGATTCCATCTCCAAGGCATTTTTGAAAGCCCAGGCCACAATGTTTGGCCAAAGCAGCTGAAAAGTAACCCTTTCAGCAACGAGTTAAGCAAGATAACCTCCAAAACCACATCATTATCATGGCCCCAGGTTTGCTTCGGATGGCTCCATCAGAACTAAGCAAGCCTGCAGTCCTCCTGACAGCCGGCTGGAGCCGAAAGGGAAGGCAGCGTGCCAGAACTCCGACCTCTGGAGCCCGTTTCTTTCCCGGAGAGGGTGTTAAATTCAGGAAGCTAAGAACAACAAAACGATGCTGTTGCATCTAACTGCATCTTAAGCCACCAAACAGCCCTTCCTTCCACCCGATTCCACGAGCCGCGTGTTCCCGTCTTCGCGAAGACGCCGCAGCCACGCGAAGCAGGTGCCGTGTCCGTACTCCATCCGCCAGGAAAATGACATCACACCGCTCCTTCGCCAGGTACGGCCCCTGGATGCCGCACACCTCTCCCCTCTCCTGGGTTCAGCCTCAGCCACAGCCCGGGCAGAACCACCCAGGTGTTTTTCGACGGGCACCTGCCCCAGTAAGGCCACCCGCCCCAGTAAGGCCACCCCTGGTCTCGGGGGAATGGGCCGAGGGAACGCGGAGGGCCTCGGGGAGGGAGAAGGGACCGAACGCCACCCTGACACTACCGGGATGGGAAGGAGACGGCATCCGCGATGGGATCCATGCCAGAACAGCCACGGGAAGACGGAGAAGCCCCCGCCGGGGGATGGGGGGAGCTCCCGCCGCCCCCCGCCGCCGCACACCCACCTTGTCCCAGCTCAGCCACTGCCACACCGCCCGGTCGAGCTGCGCGTCGCCGGTGCTGCGGGCGACGAGCACGTTGGAGTTGACATCCCCGGGGGCTCCGCACTCGCCCATGGCGCCGGCTGCGGAGGGGGGAGGGGGGGGCGCGGGTGGAAGCGGCGATGATGATGATGAGGAAGGCGGCAGCGGCTTCGCTTCTTCTTCACTTCCCGACGCCCGCCGCGGCACCGCGCATCGCCTGAGGGAGGGGAAGGACGAGAGGAAGCGGACCGGTGCCTCGGCGGGCGAGGGACGCCCGGGGCTCCCCGCGGCAGCCGCTGTTTACCTCAGCTCCCCGCTCGTAACGGCGAGGTAACGGCGACCGGCAGCACCGCTCGGGGAGCGCGGCCACCCCCGCCCGCGCACCGCCCGCGCACCGCCCGCCGCCGCCGCCCGACAACAACCGAGGCCCCGCCCCCGCGCCGCGGCTCGGCCAATCCCGCCTCACCTCCCCCCCCAACGGGAGGGGCGGGGGAGCGTCCCTGTCCGCGCCGAGCGTGCGGCAATGCATGACGGGAAATGTAGTCCAAGTGCCTACGGGACTTGGACTCCCGCCTGCGGAAGGGCGGGAGGGGAGAAACTACAACTCCCGGCAGCCCTCGCGGCGCGCCTCATCGCTTCAGGTGAGGGGAGCGGAGAGGGCTGAGGGGTTTGCGGCGTCGCTTCCCTCGGCTGGCCCGGGTGTAGGGGCCCGGCCTCTCCCGCCGCGTACCCGCTCCTGCAGCCCGGCTCCCCCTCAGGAGGCCCGGCTCCGTCGTGCTCCCGCCCTGCGCTCCCCGGGGTGGCGGTACCGGCCCCGCGGGCCGGCGGCGGTCGCCACTCGGTGTCACTCGGTGACCCTGTCCGGAGGCCTGAGCAGGGTCAGGGTGGAGGCTTCCTCCTTGTGCTTGGTGCAAAAAAATATGTACGGTATTTTTCTTACAGCCCCGCTGCACAGACTCTGCCTCCTGGGTGATACATGAGGGAACGCTAAAGGCCCCCCCGGCCGTGCCCCTCCTTCAGCTCCCGAGGCCGACTCCAGCGCTGCCAAACGCATCCGCCGTTGCCTCTGAAAGGATAATGGTAAACGGCGCTACCCCAGGGAACAAGCCCGTTGTTCAGAAGCGCTTCCAGATGGGTTTCGACGTCAATTAAATTGCCATTAGCCGGAAAAATCGTAAGCCCCGCCTCCCCCTCCCGGACCACTGCAGTTCTAATTGAGTCGCCTGTCCCCGAGCAGGAGGCCGCGGCAGTGACCACATCCTGCAGAGCATCCTCATCCCGCGGAGCATCCTCATCCCGCGGAGCACCTTCATCCCGTCCTCATCCCACCGCACATCCTCGCAGAGGTTGCCATAGTGACAGCAAGCACTGCAGAGGGATGCGAGGCTTCGGGAAGGGTGGAGGGTGGTGGGACTGCTGCCCAGTGGGTGCTGGGCGTGAAAGGAGGTATGAAACTCCAGGCTTGTAAGCGGCACAGGCTCCTGGGGGAGGTGGAAAGAGGGACTGAAGGGAGAGGAAGATGCGATACGGAGCTGCCATGTCGTGAGCCTTGCAGGACCACAAGCCAGAGGTGACCCTGCCAGCCCAACCTGAGAGGAGGACCATGCAACTCCACACTTCCCACCAGCTCTGGCTTCACCATGGGCATCTGTACCCGATGCCACCCACTGCCCGTGTTTTTTCCTCTCCTGTTCTTGTTTTCTCTCTTTCTCACCCATCTCCGCATAAAGAGGTGGCATCTGCAGCAGTGCCGATGCCACCCTGAGCCTGACACTCATTAAAACCACATCCCAAACAGGCAGATGCTGGCACATTTCTCCAGATCTCAGAAGAGCTGACAAGGGTGGCTCCTCCAGTGAACCTGCACCTGGGAGTCGGCATGAGGCACAGCACCTGCTGTTCGTACCTTTGCTGCTCTTTTCTCCTCCTTTGTGTTTTGTCTTCAAGGAAAGAAGAGCAGAGCTCAGCATAACAGGAGCTCCAGCCGATAAAACCTTTGTTTTCGCCCCAAAAAAGGACAATGGCTGTGTTAAATACCTCTCCAAAGAGTGTGTCTAACAAAAACTCTGTAGCTGTTTGGAAAGGCAGTAAGAGATGTTGTTAAAATTAAACTTCTTACTTCAAATGCTTTAATTTTTGCCTCCCCCCCCTTTTTTTTTTTTGTTTATGTGCTTTATGAAAGCTTTAAATTATTCTAAATGGTGATTTTTTTCCATCAGAGCAGGGAGGCTCTTTCTGCACATAGAATCAGAGAATGGTTTGGGTTGGAAGGGACCTCAAAGACCATCCAGTTCCACCCCCCCTGCCATGGGCAGGGACACCCTCCACTACACCACGTTGCCCAAAGCCTCATCCAACCTGGCCTGGAACACTGCCAGGGATGGGGCAGCCACAGCTTCTCTGGGCAACCTGTGCCAGTGCCTCACCACCCTCTGAGGGAAGAATTTCTTCCTTAGATCCCATCAAAATCTCCCCTCTTCCAGTTTAAAGCCATCGCCCCGTGTCCTGTCACTACACATCCTTGTCCAAAGCCCCTCTCCAGCTTTCCTGTAGCCCCTTTAGGCACTGGGAGGTGCTGGAAGGTCTCCCCGGAGCCTTCTCTTCTCCAGGCTGAACAGCCCCAACTCTCCCAGCCTGTCTCCAGAGCAGAGGTGCTCCAGCCCTCGCATCATCTCCGTGGCCTCCTCTGGCCCTGCTCCAGCAGCTCCATGTCCTTCTTGTGCTGGGGACCCCAGAGCTGAACGCAGCACTGCAGGGGGGTCTCAGGAGAGCAGAGCAGAGGGGCAGAATCCCCTCCCTCGCCCTGCTGCCCATGCTGCTCTGGGTGCAGCCCAGGACACGGTTGGCTTTCTGGGCTGCCAGTGCACGGTGCCAGCTCATGGTGAGCTTCTCGTCCATCAGCACCCCCAAGTCCTTCTCCTCAGGGCTGCTCTCCATCCATTCTCTGCCCAGCCTGTGCTTGTGCTTGGGATTGCCCCGACCCACGTGCAGGACCTTACCCTTGGCCTTGTTGAACTTCATGAGGTTCTCATGAAACCTTGAACCTCACTGAGTGGTTTCACACAGGACAGTGGCAGCCGTGCCCACACCCTGCGTTATCAGTGCTCAGCTATGCAGCCATCATTAAAAGCGTGATTTTCCCTTCAGATATCTAGATAGGAGAGTTCTCATTCTCTCCGATGTCAATGCTCCTCCATGATTATTTCCCTGAAGAACAGATGAAACAGCCTCACAGAAGATAAGAGTCTCCACCTGTTATTTATCTACCCCAGCATGGAGGATTTGAAACTTCTGAGTCTCCCAAGTGCATCCAAAGCCAGAGAGCGATGATCTGGCTTCCAAATATTTCCCCATGAGAGGACTTTGGTTAGCTAGCTCCGAGGCACCGCAGTGCAAACAGCAGATGCCAGGCAGCCTGGGCAGCTCCAGGGCAGGGCAATCACATAAAAAGATTATAGAAGTCGTGGCGGTCTGGCGAGGTCCCCGATGACTGGAAGAGAGGGAACATAACCCCCATTTTTAAAAAGGGGAACAAGGAGGACCCGGGCAACTACAGACCGGTCAGCCTCACCTCTGTGCCTGGCAAGGTCATGGAGCAGATTCTCCTGGGAACCATGCTAAGGCACATGGAGAGCAAGGAGGTGGTGGGTGACAGCCAACATGGCTTCACCAAAGGCAGATCGTGCCTGACCAACTTGGTGGCCTTTTATGATGGGGTGACAACATCGGTGGACAAGGGTCGACCAACGGATGTCATCTACTTGGACTTGTGCAAAGCTTTTGACACTGTCCCGCACGACATTCTTCTCTCTAAACTAGAGAGTCATGGGTTTGATGGATGGACCACTCGGTGGATAAGGAATTGGCTCAATGGCCGCACTCAGAGAGTAGTGGTCAACGGCTCAATGTCCAAGTGGAGACCGGTCACGAGTGGCGTCCCTCAGGGGTCCGTGTTGGGCCCGGCCCTCTTCAACATCTTTGTCGGTGACGTGGACAGTGGCATGGAGTGCACCCTCAGCAAGTTCGCCGATGACACCAAGCTGTGTGGTGCCGTCGACACGCTGGAAGGGAGGGATGCCATCCAGAGGGACCTCGACAGGCTGGAGAGGTGGGCCCGTACCAACCTCATGAAGTTTAACCAGGCCAAATGCAAGGTCCTACATCTGGGTCGTGGCAATCCCAGGCATAAATACAGACTGGGTGGTGAATGGATCGACAGCAGCCCTGAGGAGAAGGACTTGGGAGTACTGGTGGACGAGAAGCTCAATATGAGCCGGCAATGTGCTCTTGCGGCCCAGAAGGCCAACCGCGTCCTGGGCTGCATCAAGAGGAGCGTGGCCAGCAGGTCGAGGGAGGTGATTCTCCCCCTCTACTCTGCCCTCGTGAGACCTCACTTGGAGTACTGCGTCCAGTTCTGGAGTCCCCAACATAAGAAGGACATGGACCAGTTGGAGAGGGTCCAGAGGAGGGCCACGAAGATGATAAGAGGGCTGGAGCACCTTTCCTATGAGGACAGGCTGAAAGAGTTGGGGCTGTTCAGCCTGGAGAAGAGGAGGCTCCGGGGTGACCTTATAGCGGTCTTCCAGTACCTCAAGGGGGCCTACAGGAAAGATGGGGAGAGGCTGTTCAGGAGGGCCAGTTATGATAGGACAAGGGGTAATGGTTTTAAAATAGAGGGAGGTAGGTTCAGGTTGGATATTAGGAAAAAATTTTTTACCATGAGAGTGGTAGAACACTGGAACAGGTTGCCCAGAGAGGTGGTGGATGCTCCATCCCTGGAGACGTTCAAGGCCAGGTTGGACAAGGCCCTGAGCAACCTGATCTAGTTGGAGATATCCCTGTTCCTTGCAGGGGGGTTGGACTAGATGACCTTTGAAGGTCCCTTCCAGCCCTAACCATTCTATGATTCTATGATTCTATGATTCTAGGTGATACGGCTTAGATCGTGCTCATGGAGATTTGCTGTGTCAGCCTCGAGGAAACACTGACCTCCTGGGAGATGACAACTAAGTCCAATGTATTCGAGGGTTAATCAGCCACCAGGAGACATTTTTTAAGCTGATTATGTCGCTGCAGAGAAGTTAAACTGACTGCCATCTGCTCGTGTGCTGTCACAGAGAGCGATAGTGAAGAAGCTGGCACGATTCTGGGCTGCGCTGTGCTGGGGCCTGGCACATCACGGCTCGCTCGGGCACTTCGGGGTGATTGCAGAGCCTCTCCGTGCTCACTGACCGTGCATGTTGCCAGCAGAAATCTCTGTTTTCATCTGCTACTCATGACAAAATTTTCGGACCTTATGGCTGTGGAGGAAAGCTAGAAAATGGGAAATTAATGTGCAAGTGAAGGAAAGTCAACATTTCTAAGTTTTCACCCTCACGTGTCCTTTCCCCTAATTGAGACCAAACTGAGCAACAGCAAAGAGTCTGGGGGCTAAAAGCCACGGGAGACTTGTTAGAGACTCGTTAATAACACAGAGCTCCTGTTTGGGATTTGCAGTTGTGCAATGCAGGGGTAAGGAGCGTATCCATTCTCCTTTACACGGTTAAATGCATCCGTCCTCCTGGCAGGGCTGGGTTTGCAGCCTCTCAGGGTTGTAACCCCTGAACACTGATGCACATATTTAGTTCTTACCAATGTGTTTCATGGGGTTTTTTTCCACAGAAGAATGGCTAAGCACACAGCGATGTCACTGGAGATCAGAAACGAAACACGTCTGTCCGATCGCATCAGCATCCTCAGCGATCTGGTACCGCAGACCAAATCTTCACTGGCAACAAACTGGATTAGAATCATAGAATCATGGAATGGTTTGGGTTGGAAGGGACCTCAAAGATCATCCAGTTCCAACCCCCTGCCATGGGCAGGGACACCCTCCACTACACCAGGTTGCCCAAAGCCTCATCCAACCTGGCCTTGAACACTTCCAGAGGTGGGGCATCTACAACTTCTCTGGGCAACCTGTGCCAGTGCCTCACCACTCTCTGAGTGAAAAATTTCTTCCTTATATCCAATCTAAATTTGCCCTCTTTCAGTTTAAATCCATTGCCCCTTGTCCTGTCACTGCACACCCTTGTCCAAAGCCCCTCTCCAGCTTTCCTGTAGCCCCTTTAGGTACTGGGAGGTGCTGGAAGGTCTCCCCGGAGCCTTCTCTTCTCCAGGCTGAACAGCCCCAACTCTCCCAGCCTGTCTCCAGAGCAGAGGTGCTCCAGCCCTCGCATCATCTCCGTGGCCTCCTCTGGCCCCACTCCAGCAGCTCCATGTCCTTCTTGTGCTGGGGACCCCAGAGCTGAAGGCAGCACTGCAGGGGGGTCTCAGGAGAGCAGAGCAGAGGGGCAGAATCCCCTCCCTGGGCCTGCTGCCCACACTTCTTCATTAGCTCTGCCGATGGCACAGCTCTGGAGAGTCTCAGGGCTGAACCCAGTTGATCCAGTGTTTCCATGGCAATTTTACCGCACACGGTTTATTCCAGATTGCCTCTAAACTGCCCAGGCCTCCCATGATATTCCAGGTTGGTTTTCCACCCCTGGTTTCTGCAGTGAGCCCAGGTCGTGCGGGATGAACCCAGTGCATCCTTCCAGCTCGCTGCTGAGCCTCTCAGCAGTCACTGTGCATCCCCTCGTGCCGCGGCGCATCTTTTGTTTTATTATTTCTGCATCCTGAACAGCCTGTTCTCCCGTGCCTCGGGTTACCTGGTCATAGCAGCAACTCCCACCCTTTCATTTCCCTCTCTCAGAGCAGCGTATTGCCAGAAAGGCAGCGCAGCTCTAAACCCTGATGACATCCCTGCCAGCTGGTAGCGTGCCGCACGGCAAGGGGCGGGTGCCTTTTTGGGGCCAAACACCATTTTTAATCCCATCTGGGGGCAAAGCACCCGAAGTGCTTTGTCCTGAAGAAGTGCAGGAGCTCTGCGGGCAGAGGGCGAAGAAAGGGAGTGGGCTGGCAGGTGGGCAGGATGCAGCAGGGACCGCTGACATTAGGAAATGGCTTTCAAATCCTGCAGCTGCCCCAGCTTGGCCTGATCCTGCGCCCTTCATCACTGGCAACACAGCCCTCAGCCTCCTCGGGAGCGTGACATCCTAAATACCCACACGTTACATGCAGGGTGTAACGTGCAGCTCAGAGCAGCTGGAAAAGCCTCTGCTCCCAGCCCAAAGGGAGGGCAAGGAGCAGCTCTCCTCGCCATTCCCGCGGTCTCGGCTCCCTGGTTCACAGGCCCCACCGCAGCTGGTGAGATTTCATAGATTTCATAGATTTAATAGATTTCATAGATTCCATAGATTTCATAGATTTCATAGATTTCTAGGTTGGAAAAGACCTTAGAGATCACCGAGTCCAACCGTCCCTAATCCCCCATTAAACCATATCCCTAAGTAGTTCATCCACACTTTTCTCAAACACATCCAGGGATGGGGACTCAACCACCTCCCTGGGCAGCCTGTTCCAGTGGCTGACAACCCTTTCAGAGAAGAAATACTTTCTAACATCAACCTGAACCTCCCCTGACTAAGCTTATACCCATAAATCTTTCCTAACAGGCAGCTCAGAGCCAAAACCACACCACAAGTCCAGTTCTGCCCACAGGCACGTGTCCGAGGCAGCAGCCCCGAGGTGGCAAGCAGAGAGGAGCTCAGGCTTATCACCTCTTCCCACCCTAATCTTGTGTCCTAGCTGATAAAAAACATTTTATAGGCTTGGGTGACTAAGCACTTAATCTAAGGCTTAATCACGTAGGGGTGACAGTACTTCCCAAGGCTGACCAGCACAGTGGGTTAGTGTGCCAGGTATAGGTGTGGGAAAGCTGTGGTGGGCGTCCCCATCCTCAGCGCCCCTCTGGAGTAGGTACTGATCCAGCTCTCCACATCCACCCTTCACTCAGGACATGGGCTCCTTCCAGGGCTGCTGTTTCGCTGGGGGAAATTTCAGCACCTTCTGCTCACTCAGGCCTCAGCACCCTGGAGAAGCTGGCTTTGGTCACCAGTCCCCTCGTGTACCAACGCCTGTCCTTTACAAACCGGGAACCAAACACAGACCTAGTTATTTTTAATTCTTCCCTCTAGGTATTAATAGCCCACGTGCATGCTCTGCCAAGAAGTTGTCCACCAGCCACATCCATCTGCAGAAAAGAGATGTGATGGGCCCATTGTCTCTGGGGAGAGAACTGGAAAGGAGTATGGATCAGGCTTTTCACCCCAGTTTATCCCCTCAATTGATCCTGAAGTACAGGGTAAGTTGTGTGGAACTAAGAAAATTTGTACCGAAAACTTTCTGCAAGGGGAGTACATGAGATAGAATCATAGAATCATGGAATGGTTTGGGTCGGAAGGGACCTCAAAGATCATCCAGTTCCAACCCCCCTGCCATGGACAGGGACACCCTCCACTACACCAGGTTGCTCAAAGCCCCATCCAACCTGGCCTGGAACACTGCCAGGGATGGGGCAGCCACAGCTTCTCTGGGAAACCTGTGCCAGTGCCTCACCACTCTGAGTGAAATTTGTTTTCCTGAGATCCCATCAAAATCTCCCCTCTTTCAGTTCAAAGCCATTGCCCCGCGTCCTGTCACTACACACCCTTGTCCAAAGCCCCTCTCCAGCTTTCCTGTAGCCCCTTTAGGCACTGGGAGGTGCTGGAAGGTCTCCCCGGAGCCTTCTCTTCTCCAGGCTGAACAGCCCCAACTCTCCCAGCCTGTCTCCAGAGCAGAGGTGCTCCAGCCCTCGCATCATCTCCGTGGCCTCCTCTGGCCCCGCTCCAGCAGCTCCATGTCCTTCTGATGTTGGAGACTCCAGAGCTGAATGCAGTATTCCAGGTGGAATCCTGGATGCCAGGTGTGTGGGATTTATAGAATCATAGAATCATAGAATGGTTAGGGCTGGAAGGGACCTTCAAAGGTCATCTAGTCCAACCCCCCTGCAAGGAACAGGGATATCTCCAACTAGATCAGGTTGCTCAGGGCCTTGTCCAACCTGGCCTTGAACGTCTCCAGGGATGGAGCATCCACCACCTCTCTGGGCAACCTGTTCCAGTGTTCTACCACTCTCATAGTAAAAAATTTTTTCCTAATATCCAACCTGAACCTACCTCCCTCTATTTTAAAACCATTACCCCTTGTCCTATCATAACTGGCCCTCCTGAACAGCCTCTCCCCATCTTTCCTGTAGGCCCCCTTGAGGTACTGGAAGACCGCTATAAGGTCACCCCGGAGCCTCCTCTTCTCCAGGCTGAACAGCCCCAACTCTTTCAGCCTGTCCTCATAGGAAAGGTGCTCCAGCCCTCTTATCATCTTCGTGGCCCTCCTCTGGACCCTCTCCAACTGGTCCATGTCCTTCTTATGTTGGGGGCTCCAGAACTGGACGCAGTACTCCAAGTGAGGTCTCACAAGGGCAGAGTAGAGGGGGAGAATCACCTCCCTCGACCTGCTGGCCACACTCCTCTTGATGCAGCCCAGAACGCGGTTGGCCTTCTGGGCCGCAAGAGCACATTGCCGGCTCATATTGAGCTTCTCGTCCACCAGTACTCCCAAGTCCTTCTCCTCAGGGCTGCTCTCGATCCAATCACCACCCAGTCTGTATTTATGCCTGGGATTGCCACGACCCAGATGTAGGACCTTGCATTTGGCCTGGTTAAACTTCATGAGGTTGGTACGGGCCCACCTCTCCAGCCTGTCAAGGTCCCTCTGGATGGCATCCCTCCCTTCCAGCGTGTCAACGGCACCACACAGCTTGGTGTCATCGGCGAACTTGCTGAGGGTGCACTCCATGCCACTGTCCACGTCACCTGAGAGTGGACATTTCCTGAGTGTCAGTAAAAATAAACGATGCCATGATCTTTATTAAGAAATGCTGCTTTTTCTTGCCATGTGGTGCAGGCAAGTAGGCAGTCACGCTGAACTGAACTGCCCCGTGATCAGTCCCCACAGTTTTATGACCAGACTTTTGACAATATTGCTATAGCTTATTGCCAGCATGTGCATATCATCCTTCAGCTGACTCACCCCAGGCCTCCCTTTGCCCTCAACTGGACGAGAACATGGGAGGAAAAGGGAAAAAAGGAGCAGAAAAAGGGGAGACAGACAGACCCGCGTTGCTGGAACAGCCACGGCGCAAAGGGAACCAGGGCCGTGTCTTACCCGTGAGTGCAAGATGTCGTGTAGGGAGGGTCCAGTGTAGCCCCTAAATCCTGCCTGCCTGCTGAGGGCTCCTCTGCTAATTAATTTGGCAGCTCTCAGTGCCAATTTGGGAGCACAAGCAGGCAGCCATGCCGTCACACATGCAGGCCTCCGTGGTACTGGACACCAAGGAAGGAGATGGTGCTCTGCACAGAGGCTCAGGAAGCCAAAGTCTCCTGAAGTTTTTCCATTGTGCACTTTAAAAAAAAAAAAAGCTTGTAAAGTGGCTTATCTGGGTTAGGCAAGGGCAGGAGCTGTGAGTGAAAAACGCTGCAGCAGCAAACATCAGAGCTGCTTTAGGGAGGAGGGATGTGTCAGAAGGGGGTTTTGTGCTGAGCTTTCCCTGGAGAAGAGCCGCCAGGAACCACACAGACACATCCCACACTGCCAGCAGCACGCTGACCTTGCAGAGGGGCTGGAGGGGACTAGCTGGGACAGGCAGAAAATGGAGAGGGGCAGAATAGATGTTTTCCATGCCTGCACATAATTAATTTCATTTCTCACATCTTCATAGATTCATAGATTTCTAGGTTGGAAAAGACCTTAGAGATCATCGAGTCCAACCATCCCTAATCCCCATTAAACCATATCCTCAAGTAGCTCATCCACCCTATTCTTAAACACATCCAGGGACGGGGACTCAACCACCTCCCTGGGCAGCTTATTCCAGTGGCTGACAACCCTTTCAGAGAAGAAATACTTCCTAACATCCAACCTGAATCTCCCCTGACTAAGCTTATGCCCATTTCCTCTTGTTCTATCACCCAACACTAACGTAAAGAGCCCTTCCCCCACCTCCCCACCATCTTTCTCAAGTATTTATAGGCCGTAATCAGGTCTCCCCTCAGCCTCCTCTTCTCCAGGCTAAACAGCCCCAACTCCCTCAGCCGCTCCTCATAAGTTTTATTTTCCAGCCCCTTGACCAGTTTAGTCGCCCTTCTCTGGACCCGCTCCAGGAGCTCAATATCTCTCTTAAAGCGAGGGGCCCAAAACTGGGCACAATATTCCAGGTGCGGCCTCACCAGTGCCGAGTACAGGGGCAGGATCACTTCCCTGCTCCTGCTGGTCACACTATTCTTGACACACGCCAGTATCCCATTGGCCTTTTTGGCCACCTGGGCACACTGCTGGCTCATATCAAGCCGGTAGACAACCAACACCCCCAGGTCCTTCTCCGCCAGGCAGCTCTCCAGCCACTCCTCCCCGAGCCTATAGCGATGCTTGGGGTTTTTACACCCCAAGTGAAGGACTCTTTACCTAAAACATCTGATACCAGCCCAGAGTGAGAGAGGTGACTCAGACGGACAGCCATCCAAAGCAGCAGGATGTTAGAACAAGCGACTGACCCTGTGTGGTGATTCCTGCAGAGATTCCAAACGGGTCAGATTGGTTGGTTTAAGCCACTTTTATTTCTCTCATCCCTCTGGACAAGGGTGCCGCTCCAGCTGTGATGCTGCAGGGCTATCAGCAAGGCAGGTTGTAGAAACAGACCGTGTCTTTGGTGAGAGGAACTGATATATTTAGAAGAAACAGGTACATTTTGGACACTGAGGGTTTCTGATGTGAAGGAAGGGCTTATGTGTCCAGGAGTGGCCCCGTTCCCATACTAATGACCTCATCACCTCCCAGAAAAACCTTTTAAAGTAGCGCTGGCAATGGCCAACCCCACCTCCAAGCCAGGCTGGTTGAGTTACCTCGCAGGAGGACATTACCTCTGCTCTCCCTCCAGAAGAAGATGGGCCATAATGAATTATTAATGTCACTGATTGAAGCCGCTCATGTTTCTGTAGGACACTGAGCTGTGCCACAGGGCTCTCGTCCCATACCTGCAGCACCGAGCCCCATGGCCATGCACCTGCCCAGCCAGGACACTGTCACAGCTTCATGGTGAAGCACTGGAACAGGTTTCCCAGAGAAGCTGTGGCTGCCCCATCCCTGGCAGTGTTCCAGGCCAGGTTGGATGGGGCTTTGGGCAACCTGGTGTAGTGGAGGGTGTCCCTGCCCATGGCAGGGGGGTTGGAACTGGATGATCTTTGAGGTCCCTTCCAACCCAAACCATTCTGTGATTCTGTGATTCTATGTCCTGATTCCTGTGGGCAGCGATTGCCACTGATGTATGAACTGGCCTTAGTCCTCTGCCCGGCTTTTCCACCCCTCCCTTCGGAGCATTTAGTTATAGCTCTACCCATGGGACAAATGGAGCTCGTTAGGACTCCTCAGTAGCTACCACTCACTGAATTAGCAAATAACATCACTCGTTTTGGTATCTATGCACCAAAACTGTCAGCCAAATCACGCTGCAGCGTTTGCCCCAGATCACAGCGTGCTCCTGCCAGCACGATGAGCACAACCAGCAAGAACGGCTGAAAGGGAGGGTGAGAGAGGCATGGGGACGCTACCCTGGGACAGCACCCAGGAACCCCCCACTGCAGCACGGAAGATGCTTGTCCAGTGTCCATCTGCAGTAGTGCAAGGGACGCCCATCCAGCGCTTCCCTGCCCTGCCGTGAGCTGGGAGCTCCTTCCCTTTCCCTTCTCTTTTTAACTTTTTTAATATTTCCCAAGATTAGCTTTCCCCCTCACAGCCCCTGTCTACCATGAGCTGCAAACCCTGCGAATAAGCATTCGTGCGTGCGAGCCTGGCTCAGCACCCTTGCTGAGAAGGCAGCAGCGTGCCCTTCCCAGGCCAGCAATCCACCCCTCTCCCACACGCCGGCCCCGTTGGCAGCACAGGATCCTCACCGAGCACTGACCACTGTCTTGGAGAAGCAGTTCCCTTCGAACACACCTTCCCACGCCTCAGTGCCACCGTGCTGCGTATTCACCAGCCAAAACCAGCACACCACGAGCTG
The DNA here is from genome assembly GCF_009769465.1 of Tauraco erythrolophus. Lineage (NCBI taxonomy): Eukaryota > Metazoa > Chordata > Aves > Musophagiformes > Musophagidae > Tauraco > Tauraco erythrolophus. Next base: position 136,560,509 of record NC_141465.1, on the reverse strand, counting down.
CCAGAGGCACCTCATGCCCTGATACCAGCTGGCATCGCTCGGCGATACCATTGCTATCAGACCCTGCGCTGCTACTGTTTCACCTTGTGTGTTTCTTATCACAATGCCCAGCATCAAAGCAGTCCCTGGAAGAGGTCTCTGCCATTCCCATCGCTCCCACAATCCTACCGTTGCTTCGCTGAGCCAAGGTCAGCCTGAATTTCCTGTACACTCGATGTTTCGATATCCTCGTCCAAGTACCAGGCAAACTGCTACAGACATCGTCTCACCCGTGATTCATTGCTGCGTGCCAAGGGGAAAAAAAAAAAACCTTAAATAAATTGGCCTCCCATGAGCCCTATTTTTTTTTTTCTAGCTCTGAATGTAGTCAGGGAGGATTCGCACGGTTGGATTTAGTGATTCAGCCAAAGCCGGCGCTTCCCCAGCTCTGCTCTCTGTGCACCCCAGTGCGTCTCCTCGCTGCTAAAACAAACCCTGCGTGAGCGTTACCCAGAAATCGTCTGCTCCGGGGGCTGCAGCGCAGGGAGCGAGGCCAGAGCCCCATCGGCTTTGACGAGGAATTTCTTGAGCTCTGGAATGAGCATCTAATTAGTCCTGAAATCCTTCTCCCAGCACCTGAAGCAATCCCATTTTGCGAGGCTCCCAAATCCATCCTCCCTCTCCTGTATCCCTGTGTTTCCACACCCCTCTGAGCATCCTCAGCAGCACAGTGCAACCCTCTGTTGAGGATGAGCTCGTCAAACCAACTCGGAGCTGTGGGTCCCATGAGGACACCAGCCAACCCAGAGCCATGGGTCCCAAGGGGACACCAGCCAGCCCAGAGCTGTGGGTCCCATGGAGACATCCAACCAGCCTGGAGCTGTGGGTCCCAAGGGGACACCAGCCAACCCAGAGCCGTGGGTCCCAAAGGGACACCAGCCAGCCCAGAGCCGTGGGTCCCAAGGGGACACCAACCAGCCCACAGCTGTGGGTCCCAAGGGGACACCAGTCAGCCCAGAGCTGTGGGTCCCATGGGGACACCAGCCGGCCCAGAGCTGTGGGTCCTATGGGGACATCCAACCAGCCCGGAGCCATGGGTCCCACGGGGACAGGCCCAGCTGCTCTGGCCCCGGGGATCCCAGGGTGCCCCAGGGAAGAATCATAGAATCACAGAATGGTTTGGGTTGGAAGGGACCTTAAAGATCATCCAGTTCCAACCCCCCTGCCAGGCGGGCAGGGACACCCTCCACTACACCAGGTTGCCCAAAGCCTCATCCAACCTGTCCTGGAACACTGCCAGGGATGGGGCAGCCACAACTTCTCTGGGCAACCTGTGCCAGTGCCTCACCACTCTCAGAGTGAAAAATTTCTTTCTTATATCTAACCTAAATCTGCCCTCTTTCAGTTTAAATCCATTGCCCCTAAAGAAGCAGGTGCCCACGGCACGGAGATCCTGAGCGGGCTGCCACAAGGTGGCACTGGCACCTTGTCACCCAGCCTGGTGGTGTCCATCCAGCCCGACGCCCCAGGGTGGGGGCACCCAGGGCATCCCCCCAGCCCTGCTGCAGAGTCTGGTCCGAATTTAACTGCGGGGACAGGACGGGAGGAGCTGCTGATGGACTGGAAGTCGGGTGAATCATGATCACTGCAGGAGCCATCTTTTCCAGGAGGTTTTTTCCCACTTAGGGTCTTCTGGATTAGGGAAAAGCAGCATTTTAAAACTTTTTTTTTATGGCATGCCACCCTGTAACAGACTTGTCCCACCCCACTTGCAGCAGCAGAAGGGACTCTGAGGTCACTAGATCCACGCCAGCCTCCCCCTCTCTCCCTGGAGGGCTGGTGGCCATCAGAAGAGGCAAGCAGACCACATCACCAAGGGTTTCGAGGTGCCACGCACACCATTCAGCACCCGTGCCATCATGAGGACCCCCATCCTGGTGCGAGCGGCTGCTCATCCCGCCGGAGGAGCCGGTGTTAGAGGAGAACAAACTCCGTGGAGCTGGAGAAAAACCGGAGCGCAGAGTGTGTTTCTACCTCGGCTGTCCCCACCTGGCCCGATTCCCTCCATTTATTTGCAGGTAAAGGGTTTATTTTCCTTTCCCAGCGCTGCAACCGTAAGACAAACACAGCGGAGCCTCTTGAGCGACTTCCCGCTTGGGCCGGGTGCCAGGGGACGTTGGTGGTGTTTGCCCCCGCGCTCCCGGAAAGCCCCACCGGCACCGCGTGCCCAACTCGGAACTCAAAAAAGCTGCCCCACAGCAGGCAGCCCCCAAGGGCTCCCCAAAAAAAAACCCTGCCTTGGGTTTTGCACCCAAGCTGAGGGCATGGAAAATCAGGAATTGGTCGCTAAGCTGCTGCCATCTCGGTGCCTCCAGTGCCAAGGTTTCCAGCCCTGCCCCAAACGCGCTCACATCCAGCACTATTTTTTTGGGTTCGGGTTTGGCGTCACTGTTTGGGCTGAGGCATCGCAGCCGGGTTTGACCTTCTAACGCAAGCGGAAAGGCCCCTGTGGGCCAGCTAATCTGGCTGCAATTAAAGACATTAATTATGCCATTATTAACAGGCTAAGACGTGCGAGGGACAGGGTCACCAGAGCCTGTTTTGAAGGACGAGGACGTTTACTGTCCTGGACACCAGCCACTCCATGGGCCAGTCCTAAACCCGGCCAGTTTGATAGCAGAGCTGAAGCCAAGGAGCCTGGCAGGACCTGAGAACATCCCCTTCCCGTCCGCCACTGCACCCTCGCCCCATGGAAAACACCTTTGGGACCTGCGGTACAAAAGGCCAAAGCTACAGCCGACAGCAGGAAGGAAGCAGGAAAAACTTCGGCATCACCGTCCGGAGCCCGGAGAGACCATCGGGGACGCGTTGAGCCGGATGCCTCCGGCCAGGCTCGGGCACGCGGCGGCTCGAGCGATGCTCCTCGGCCGGCAGCGCGGAGAAAGTATCTTGTGCCCTGGGACAGGGGCTGCGATGCCACCAAGGAGTTGCCCTTGATGCCCCCTTGGCAGCACACAGGGAGCGGATTCAGCCCTTACGGCATCCCCCGGGCTCTGGCATGCCAGGGCAGGGCACCAGCACGGAGGGCTGCCCCATGGATCGTTCCCCGACGCCGACTTTGCTCGGAGAGAAGGAAACGGGACCCCACTGGAAACTGCCACCTCCTTTAATTCCCCGCCAGAAAAGCGAGGCCCAGCCCAGCTCAAAATTTACAGGTTTTAGCACCAGAAAAGCCCACTAGCCCATGTCATGAAGCTGCTGGTAGCCCACAGAGGTCAATGCTGGTCAACCTGAGCTGGGAAAGAGTGAATTTTCCTCCTTGAAGGCCTCTGCCAGCCTCAGTATGCCACGGTGGGAAAGGAGCTGCCTCTGCCCCCCCAGGGCTCAGCCAAGGTGGGTCTGCGGGACCGGGACCTGCCCGTGGGTCGCACCATGCCAGCTCCTGCCAGATAGGAGCTGTAGCTGGCCAGGACTCACACTGGGGCTGAGCACCTCCATGGGGGCACTGGTGGAGGGGTTTCCCAGCAGCTTTGGGGTCAGGCTGGCTGGCACTGCTGCCCTATCCCACAGGCAAGCGGGATGCACAGCAGCGATGCGACCCTAAATCCACCATCTCTCCAAGGACAAGGTGTCAGGGCTGGGCTCAGATCATGGAGACCCTGTTCTTGATGTAGACGTGGTACGGGTCGCTGCGCTTTTCCACTTTGCGGGAGCGGGTATAGCCCAGGATGAGGCTTCCCACTGTGGCGGCGAAGAGCGTCATGACGAAGAGGATGTACATGTAGGCGTTGTCGTTGCGGCCAGGGTGGCCGGCGCGGGCGCTGGCGTTGCGTGCCGGACCAGCGGTGGTGGCAGGGCGGTCAGCGGGGTAGAGGATGACCCCATGTAGCGTCTGGTTTAAGGCATTAAGCACCGCCTGGAGGCTTCGGTGCCAGGTCTCCGTCCGGTTGTCCTCCTCCATGTCCTCCTCCAGGCTGTGGGGAAGGACAGGGAGGCTCAGCCAGGGCTGCCCTCATGGCAGCGTGCCCCTGAGATGATGCTGGAGAAGTCCTGCTGGACCCAACAATGACCCCAAAACGGTCCTTGAAGCATCTTTTCTGCCACGGAGCAAGGGCAGGAGCAGGGGCGTCCAAACCTTTTGCATTCCTGGCAATCCCCTCCCTAAATTTCATTCCTCCCATGTAGGGGATAAAGCCCCCCAGAGCTTCAGGGCAACTGCCAGTCTCCCACTCCTCCCTGGGGCTGGGGACAATGGGGGGACACAGCTATCCCAGGGGTTGAGTCCAAAGGCTGCTTCCCCCAGGAAAGTCGGAGGACGATGGGCACCACCCACGTCCTGCACCCTTGGACAGCGTGGAGCCAGCACCCAAGGGACCTCGGAGTGGGGTGGCTGAGATCCTCCATCCTAAATACCAGCTCCAGGACTGATCCTGCTGTGCATCAACCCCACTCGCTTCAGGACAGGCTTCCCCGGGGTAGTAGGGACCCCCTTTTTGCCCTGGTGGTCCCAGCCTGGGGCCAGGAGCCACGACCACTCTGGCAGGGGGGCACAGCTCCCCATGTGCCCCCATGGGCCCATCTTAAGGGATCGCTGCCCTAAACGCCACTGAGGGACTTCCCTTCCCCTCTGACCTCCCCTGGGAACACGGTACCCCTCTGCCAGCCCACCCTGGACCCCCATGTGCCCTCTGTGCCCTCTTGCATCTTGCTGGGGCCTCAGCACAAACGTGGATGGATCCTTCGGGATACACCGGCCCCACAAACCGCTGGGATATCCACTCCGTCCCCGCTCCTTGCTCCCAAGCACCCCGTGCCTGCAGCACCAGCAGCTCTGCCCCATGCACAGGCAGCTGACCCCCCCACCCCCCAAAAAAAAAGGCCACCCAGGGTGCACCTCCCAGGATTAGACCCCGACAGCGAGGAGGAAGAAGGGGCTCAGCAGCCAGGAGCCCACGGGGATGGCCTCAGCCCCGGCTGTCTTCCCGACTTAGGAACAAGTTTGCAGCCGGAGGAGGCTGATTTGGGGAGATTTAAGGGCAAGATCTGGGTTTATCCCAGGAGGGGACCGCAGCCGGGGTGCAGCATGGGGGGACCCCCTGTTAGGGGAGGTGTAGGGCCAGGGAGGGGAAAGGTGGGGGGCGAGCAGGGTGGGAAGGGGGGGATCGCACTCACCCGGGGTGCCCTCCCTGCCTGCGCTGCTGCCAGGCTGAGCCGGGACTGGAGCATCGCGGGGTGGTGGCGAGGGATGCCGGGCGGGCTGGGAGCGCCGCGCCGCCTCCTCCCCTTCCCGGGGCAGAGCCACCTGCCAAAGCCACCCAGCCCGGACCCGGGCCACCAGCCTGTCCCCAGCCCCGCGGGTCCTGCCGCGGCCCCCTCGCTCCGGCCGGATACCGGAGGCCTTACGGGGCCGGGAGAGCCGGACCCTGCGTTTTCCTCGTCACGCTTTCCTGTCCCTCCTCCCTGGTCTCCGCTGTCCCCACGCTGTCCCCAAGCCCTCGCACCGGCCACCGAGCCTGCCCAGGGCACATTCATCCCTCCCCTCTCGCCATTCCCTCCTGGAGCTGAGACAGATCCATGAAATGGGGTTTTTCCTCCCCACTGCCCCCCCAGCAGCTCTTCCAGCCCCGTTGCTCCCAGCTGTGCTCTTTACCCACCCAAAACCCCCCGGGGGCTGTGGGGTGGGGGCCCGCGGGCACCCACGGGTGGCTCATGGGGAGCCACCAGCACTGCACGATGGAGAAACCCCAACGCTCGTGGGGCGGAAAGGCCTGGAGCAGCAGTGAGGGGCTGCAGGTGGGGGTCAGGTCCTGCTCCGGGCGGGGAGCAGGACTTTATTTGCCGTTTTCCATTTCTCCTGATCCCAAAGCATCCGTCTGGCAGCGGAGCTGCTCCCAGCTGCCCGTGATCAGTGCCTCCAGCACAGGTCTTGGATCTACCAGCAACAGGGGTGACTCAGAAATGGCCATGACTGTGCCCCACACCAACGGGGGAAGGTTTTGGGGTGCCCAGACCAGGTGCTGCCCCTCCTGCCCACGCACTGGGAGAGCTGGGAGCATCCCGGAGGGGCAGCAGGCAGCTCCAGGGAGCTCAGTCTCAGGTTGGCTTCTTACCCCTTGTTGATTAAAACCAGTTTCTATGCGTTTACCTATAGGTTTGCACTGATGGGCACCAGTGCCATCGGGACCCCAAGGTGGCCGCGTCCCTTTGCCTGGGATGGCTGTTCCGAGCCCATGCGGATGCTGTGGCTGCGGCAGCGATTTCAGAGGAGCCAACACCACCTGCATGGACCATGGTGGCTCCTCCAGCACCATGGACTCATCAGGAGAAAGTCCCCCACCCTCCTCCCGCTTTCCCACCACGACCGCATGGCTCCCGTGCCCTTTTAACCACCATTTACAGCCTCTTATCAGCAATTTTTCATCCTGCCCCGGCACCACAGTGAAATTCTTGGCCATGCCAGGATTTCTCCGGGCACAGGGTGAGTAAAATGTCCTTATTCAGCAGCCGACGTTCCCAGCAACTCTCTTTAGAGAAAATCTGTCTCTTTTACACGGCAGTGAGGGAAGGATCCTCGACCAACAGGTCCCTCCTCCTCTTGTCCATACAGGGTGTGAGCATTCACCCGAATTTTGGATTTTTTGTGGGCAGAGGCAGAAAAAACACACAAAAGTGCCTGTTTGGGGCGCTTCCCCAGCAAACGCCAGGGATGTCGTACCCTTGGAGGTCTCAGTGAGGGATGGAGACCCGCAGGGCTGGCGAGAGCAGCCCCGCTGGAGGTTTGGACGTTCAAGCAACAGCGCAAACCTCTGTGCCACCATTCCCGCGCCGTCTATAGGCGACGGCACGAGGACTCGTCTCACCATAAAGCCCCACGCGCCCGCCGCGCCGCGCATCGGCCACGCCGAGGGCTCGCCGAAACACCCAGCCGAGGCGCCGTGGCTCTCCTAGTCCCCGGGGTCATCCGAAAAGACCAAGGTGCAGTCGAAGACCTCCTGGAAGACGTCGAGGAAGGGCTCGAGGACAGTGGTCGACGGTGACGTGCCGCCCCAGCTCGCGGCTCAGCGAGGTGACGCCTTTTCCCTCCAGCCCGCAGGGGACGATGTGGTCGAACCAGGTGAGGTCGGTGCAGCAGTTCAGCGCCAGCCCGTGGGAGGTGATGTGGTTCCCGCAGTGCACCCCTGCGGGGACCAAAGCGCCCACCCGTCAGCACCCAGCCCCAGGGGCACCTCGGCACGAGGTATTTAGCGGCCGCACTGCTCAGGCCACTACACACCCCCGTGCATGCCGTGCTCCTGCTTCTGCCAGGGTGGCTGCTCCATCCCTGGCAGTGTTCCAGGCCAGGTTGGATGGGGCTTTGGGCAACCTGGTGTAGTGGAAGGTGTCCCTGCCCATGGCAGGGGGGTTGGAACTGGTGACCTTTGAGGTCCCTTCCAGCCCAAACCATTCCATGATTCTATGAAAACCCCTAGCCCACTGGCAGACTCCCAAATTGGGGGCAGATGGGGTGCAGCGTGTCCAGTTTCCTCCAGCCTGGCCTCCCGTCCCCCAGCACCTCCCACCGTTGGGGTTTCCGGTGGGTTCGGACACCGGGCTGCTGGTCCGGACTGCAGCACCCGACTGAGGGTGGTGGGCTCCGGGAAGGGGTGCAGGACGTGGGAATTCCCCGCAGGGGAGCTGGGGAGGGGGACAGGGCGAAGGGAGCCAGGCTGGTGACCACAGCCCTGGGTGCAGGGCCCTGACATCGTGCCCCCGCCCCCCCGCCCGGTGCGTGCCCCCCCGCCGCGCTCACCGATGGCGCAGATCTTGCTGTCGCCCATCCAGACGCCGGTGAAGGGCGGCGGGAGGGCGCGGGCGGCGGGCAGGCCGAGGCGGCGGCACAGCCCGACCACCAGCGCCTCCAGCGCCGCCACGTACCCGCGCAGCGGGAGGCGGCGGCGGCGCAGGTCGAGCACCGGGAAGGCGAGGAGCTGCCCGGGCCCGTGGAACGTGATCCGCCCGCCCCGCCGCGCCGCCGCCAGCCCCGCGCCCCGCGCCCGCAGCCGCGCCGCCTCCGCCGCCGCCGGCGCGCCCCGCAGGCCCCAGGCGTAGACGGGCTCCGCCGGCTCGCTCAGCACCACGCTCTCCCCGGGGGGAACGGGGACGGGGACGGGGACGGGGACGGGAACGGGGCCGGGGCCGGGAACGGGGCCGGCCCGCGCCGCCCGCGCCGCCGCCACGCAGCGCTCCTGCAGCCGCAGCGCCTCGGCGTAGGGCCGCGGCCCCAAGCGCAGCACCCGCACCGGGCCCCGCGACATGGCGGCGGGCAGCGCGGCGGCGAGGAGCGGCAAGGAGCGGGAAGGAAGGAGCGGGAAGGAAGGAAGGAGCGGGAAGGAAGGAGCGGGTGGGCCGCGGCCGCCGGGGCCGCCGGGAGGCGGCGGGCGGGGCGGGCGGCGGGTTTGGCGGGGGGGGGGGGGCGCTGGCGGGAGCGGCGGGGGGGCGGGGGGGGGGGAGGATGGGGATGGGGTCGGGGACGGGGTTGGAGATGGGATGGGGTCGGGGACGGGGACAGGGACGAGGACGGGGATGGGGATGGGAACGGGGATGGGGCTGGGATGGGGAAGGGGATAGAGATGGGGTCGGGGACGGGGATGGGGATGGGGAGGAGGGGATGGGGATGGGCACGGGGACAGGGACGGGAATGGGGATGGGGATGGGGAGGGGGATGGGGATGGGGATGGGGATGGGATGGGGATGGGGATGGGGAGGGGGATGGGGACGGGGATGAGGATGAGGATGGAGTCGGGGATGGGAATGGGGATGGGGATGAGTATGAGGATGGAGTCGGGGACGGGGACGGGGACGGGGATGGGGATGGGGATGGGGACAGGCAGGGGAAGAGAGGATGGAGGAGAGGGGACAGGGATGGGGGACAGAGGTGGTGGAGAAGGGATGGAGATTGAGGACAGGGCAGGGATGGGGGGTGTGGGAGAGGGGAGAGAGATGGATGGTAGGGAACGGGGATGAGGACAGGGATGGGGGGATAGGGCAGAGGGGGGTGAGATGGAGGAGAGGGGACAGGCACAGAGGATGGGGACAAGGGATGGGGCGGGAGAGGGGACAGGCACAGTGGATGGGGGACAGGGAGCAGAAATGGGGGGATGGGGGACAGGGAACAGGGATGGCGGGGAGAGGGGACAGAGATGGAAGGTGAGGAGCAGAGGACAGAGATGGGGGTATGTGGGACAGGCACAGGGGATGGGGATAGAGGACCGGGGCAAGGGACGGGGGTGGGGGGAGAGGGGACAGAGTCAGGGAATAGGGGACAGGCACAGGGGATGGGGACAGAGAACAGGGGAGAGGGGACAGACACAGGGGATGGGAACAGAGGATAGGGCCAGGGGCTGGGGATGGAGGCAGATAGGGGACAGACATGGGGAACAGAGACAGAGATGGAGGAGAGGGGACAGGGGGATAGGGGGTGGTGGTTTGGGGCTGGGACATGGAGGACAGGGCCCGGGGACATGGGACGTGGCTTGAGACGTGGTACTGGGGATGGGGCCTGCGGTGGGGGATAGAAGTCAGGGGATGGGGACAGGGATAGGAGACAGGACAGGGGGATTGTGCCCGGGGACAGGGGTTAGAGGACGAGGCCTGGAGATGGGGGATAAGGCAGGGGGACGAGGTCAGAGGCCTGGGGGTGGCTGATAGGATCCAGGGCTGCAGGAGGGGGCATGGAGAGCCGAGATAGGGCCCCTGTCACCGTACGGTGGGGGACACAGGGTGCCAGGGTGGAGGACAGGGCGAGGGGGGGGGACAGCACAGCCCAAAGGGGTTTGAGCAGGGAGTGAGGGCAGGGCATGGGGACAGGGCATCCTGGTGGGGCTGGGTCGGGGTGGGCTGGGCAGTCCCAGACCTGCTCAGTGTGGGGTAACATCAGGATTCTGGGGTGGCACCTCAAGGTCGTGGACTGTAAATAACGTTATTGTACTGCTGAAGTGCTGATGTGCTCTGCAATTAGTCACCCTGCGACTTTGGAAGCGCTAAAGCGTTCCCACCTCCACTTTTTTATGACAAATGTAGAAAATACGCCAAGTCTGGTCGCGCCACTAATGAGTCAACCATTAAAACCTGAGCGAGCCGTTCCCAGCCCGCAGTCCTTCCGACGTATCGAGCGGATTAAGCGTGTGAAAGTATGTTTTGGTTTTATAGAGCAATCGACTGCGTTAATAAACGCTGGGTTTTATCAAAAACCCGCCGCGCTGGTAACGCGCCCTTCGTCGCCGCGGGTTATCTGGCAGCAGCCTGAACTTCTGTGTGGGTATTTGCAAGGAAGGGAAGGCGCTTAGAATCATAGAATCATAGAATCATAGAATGGTTAGGGCTGGAAGGGACCTTCAAAGGTCATCTAGTCCAACCCCCCTGCAAGGAACAGGGATATCTCCAACTAGATCAGGTTGCTCAGGGCCTCGTCCAACCTGGCCTTGAACGTCTCCAGGGATGGAGCATCCACCACTTCTCTGGGCAACCTGTTCCAATGTTCTACAACTCTCATGGTAAAAAATTTTCTCCTAATATGCAATCTGAATCTACCTCCCTCTATTTTAAAACCATTACCCCTTGTCCTATCACAACAGGCCCTCCTGAACAGCTTCTCCCCATCTTCCCTTTGTTTACTCGTTTTCTCGACGAGAAGAAGCGAGCGCTATGATGGCTTATGAAATTAATACAGCCTGAGGGGGGGGAAAAAAAAACAAAAACGGGGAAAAAAAACCACCATAAACCCCACCAGGTCATTGTGGCAGCTGGTACTCGAGCACATGGAGCAGCACCCAGCTTGCCTTGGGGTGGGATCGTCGCCTCAACCACCGAATCCAGGGGAGCTGCTCCAGTTTTCTGCCCTTGGCAGGAGCGAGTGGTATTTTGCACCAACATTGTGTGCGTATCGAGTTATTTCCTTTTTTTTATGATTAAGCCTCAGCTTCTCGCCTGGAGATCAAAGCCAAACGCTCTTCCTTTTTGGCTGCCCGCGGCGCCGCGTGCGTAGGACGGGGAGGGTTGCCTGGACCAAGGCCGGGACCCTCGTAAAGGAGGCGGCAGAGATGAGCGCGGTTGCGTCGCTGGGGCATTTATTCATAGATTCATAGATTCATAGATTCATAGATTTCTAGGTTGGAAAAGACCTTAGAGATCATCGAGTCCAACCGTCCCTAATCCCCATTAAACCATATCCCCAAGTAGCTCATCCACCCTATTCTTAAACACATCCAGGGATGGGGACTCAACCACCTCCCTGGGCAGCCTATTCCAGTGGCTGACAACCCTTTCAGAGAAGAAATACTTCCTAACATCCAACCTGAATCTCCCCTGACTAAGCTTATGCCCATTTACTGTCAGTATCCTGCTTTTGACGCGGGGAGGAAATTCCTACGGACCGCAGCCACCGGTGGCTCACGTTTTATCCCTCGGTCGGGGTCTGAGTATTTTTTAAGGGTGTTTCTTTTTTTCCTTCGTGGGTAATTTGCTGCTCTGTCGTACCCTTTTCCTTTGGGTACCTTAAATGTTAGCCGAGTCTCTTGAATCCTCATCAATTCCTTTGATTGCGGAGCCCGTTTTTTCCGGCACGAGAGGCTCCCTCGGGGAGCGTAAGAGCTAATGCAAGTCAGGGCTTAATAGCAGGAAGGGGAGGGGAGGACAAAGGTGGTGGCTGTGAAACAGGTGCCTGGCAAGAGGGGCTGTCACAGCTCACAGAGAGCTACAGACGGATGCGAAGGGCAACATCTTGGCACCGGCGAAGTCCGGGACAAAATTCCTGTTGACTTTGGCAAGGCTGGGATGTCACGGAGAGGTGATGGGAGCTGTCCCGGCGTCACGGGCAGAGCCAGGAGCCGAGCGCTCAGCCTGGGCTGCCCCTCGCACCACCGGGTACGGCGACCCCCTCCCCACGCAGCCTTAAGCCTTGCAGCAAAAATCCCTTTTTTTTTGTTTTTCCAAGTAAATTGTACTCGAGGGCCACATGGGCAACGAGGTGAACGGCTGCTCTGTTCACATGTCCTAATGACATGGGTGATTTGAAGCGTTCAGGAGTTGGACATGTGGGCTAAAGCCCAGCTGTGCTAGGGGCTGCACAAGCTCCGCAGAAAAAGCCTATCCCAAGGACATGGGAGCATCCCTGGCTGTGTTTCTGGAATCATCGCTGCGTGCCTGCCTTCTCCCGTAGGGCTGGAAGGAGCTCGGAGGTCACCTCCTGCATCACCCTTGCACCAGTGGGAATGGGTCCTGACTGGCCATCCCCACTGATATCCAGCTGAATCTCTAAGACCTCTGGTGATGGAGAGGTCTCCTGGCTTGGGGCGTATGGAGGTGGTGCTGGGAAGCCTTAAGCTATGGGTTTATTTTTCCTTGATACCTATTACACCAGTTGCACACCCACAGGTTCCCATGCGATACCTTGGGAGGCTCAGCCAACCTCCCTACACAGGACACCAGCATCATAGAATCATGGAATGGTTTGGGTTGGAAGGGACCTCAAAGATCATCCAGTTCCAACCCCCCTGCCATGGGCAGGGACACCTTCCACTACACCAGGTTGCCCAAAGCCCCATCCAACCTGGCCTGGAACACTGCCAGGGATGGGGCAGCCACAGCTTCTGGGCAACCTGTGCCAGTGCCTCACCACCCTCAGAGGGAAGAATTTCTTCCTTAGATCCCTTCGAAATCTCCCCTCTTCCAGTTTAAAGCCATTGCCCCGTGTCCTGTCACTACACACCCGTGTCCAAAGCCCCTCTCCAGCTTTCCTGTAGCCCCTTTAGGCACTGGAAGGTGCTGGAAGGTCTCCCCGGAGCCTTCTCTTCTCCAGGCTGAACAGCCTCAACTCTCCCAGCCTGTCTCCAGAGCAGAGGTGCTCCAGCCCTCGCATCATCTCCCTGGCCTCTTCTGGACCCGCTCCACACAAGTCCTGCAAGCACCAACTACCTGTCCTGCAGTTATTCAGAAGGACAAACATTTTCACTACGTCTTATTCCATAATAAACCTTTCCCTGAGGGTGCCGGGAAGGAATCGCCCAGGCTGAGATCTCCAGTTCATTCAGGCAGGATCTCGGTGGATGCGACCCAGAGGCAGAACCGCTCCTGCCCCCCCGATGTGTTCATTGATTCAAAGAAGCACGTTCCCGAGGCTGTGACAAAGGGGAGGAAAAACAAGGAGACGCACGTGTAAGGCTGTGCCGTGGGCTGCGTGCACCGCGGGGTGCATTAAGGAAGTAGTTAAGGAAGCTCCTCGCTGCGCCTGGGGAGATGGGTCAGAGCCAGTATGAGTTTCTGTGTTGATTGTGCTTCTCTCAGCAGTTGTCACCTTTTGACCCATCTCAGAGTCAACACAGCAGGCAGCTCCACTCCTCCGAGCTTCCCATGACACCGGGACCTGGTGTTTCCACGTGCAAAGCTCACATGCATCGTTTGGCCTTCATCGACCCCGGTGAAGATGCTCTCATCTCTGGTTTGTCCCCCGCTGCTGGCCAGCCACCTTCCCAGAGGCCACCCTCCCCTCAGGTCAACCAGCACAACTTCACCAACCTGCCAAAACCATCACGGTTCAGTTAGACATTCGTCACGTCACTGTTTTTAAGGATCCTCTGGAAGAGCTCAGTTAGAGAGAGGGCTGGCATGAGGGCAGGTCTTTAGGGACAGCAGCCCCAGAAGGGACATTGGAGACATGTCCAGGTGAGACCCCACCTGCAGTACTGCATCCAGCTCTGGGGTCTTCAGCACAGAAAAGACATGGACCCGATAGAGCAGGTCCAGAGGAGGCCACGAAGATGATCCGAGGGCTGGAGCACCTCTCCTACGAAGACAGGCTGAGAGAGTTGGGGCTGTTCAGCTTGGAGAAGAGAAGGCTCCAGGGAGACCTTCCAGCACCTTCCAGTACCTAAAGGGGCTACAGGAAAGCTGGAGAGGGGCTTTGGGCAAGGGCGTGTAGTGACAGGACACGGGGCAATGGATTTAAACTGAAAGAGGGCAGATTTCGATGGGATCTAAGGAAGAAATTTTGTATAATGAGGGTGCTGAGGCACTGGCACAGATTTGTGGCTGCCCCATCCCTGGCAGTGTTCAAGGCCAGTTTGGATGAGGCTTTGGGCAACTTGGTGTAGTGGAGGGCGTCCCTGCCCATGGCAGGGGGGTTGGAACTGGATGATCTTTGAGGTCCCTTCCAACCCAAACCATTCTATGATTCTATGATCTATGACATCTCTCCAGAGCTGTGGTCCAGCCGTGTGGATATCAGAGCAAGGCCAGCTGCAAGGGAACACCATTTTAGTGTGCTGAGAGCATTTTACCTCCTAGTCGTGCTGATTTGAAATCACTCCCAAACTTCATCTGTCGCATCAAATAACTGGCGTCTTGGCTGCCTGACCCAAATAACCTTGGTACGAATCACACACAGAGCCAAGCCTCAAATTGTCCTGGAACTATAACTCTCCAGCGCCCTTTCACACGGCCTGTGACTCGAAAGGCGAGAGCAGAAGTCGCTCAGACAGACACTCATCTCCCACATCCGGGAGTCTGACCTTCTTGTCGGCGTGTCCTTCAGAAACTTGGCTCTTTTGAAGAGTTTCCTCTAGAAACTTGGCTCGTGTTGCATCTCACCTTTTCACACCTTGGAGGAGCTGATGCTTGAAGTTAGCACAACAGAGGAACAAAAAAGTGAAGCAAGTGCATATCGATAGATCTCAAAATATTTCACCAAGTAGATCAGGATCCATTTCACCAGTGGGAAAACAGGCAGAGAGAAATCATACCGCAATCGTGGTTGTGCCACAACCCAGGAGCAGGAGGAGAGCCCAGGGCTGAGCCTGCTGCCTGCAGCTCCGTGGACCACTGCAGATGTTGTGCTGGACCACACTGCTGCGGCGATCACAGTTCAGGCAGGGGCTGGGGTGGGCAGAGCCTGAATGAGCACAAACCATACAGGAGTTAACGGGAGAGGGACTTTTTTCCAAGGGCATGTAGTGACAGGACAAGGAGAAATGGCTTTACACTGAAAGAGGGGAGATTTCGATGGGATCTAAGGAAGAAATTCTTCCCTCTGAGGGTGCTGAGGCACTGGCACAGGTTGCCCAGAGAAGCTGTGGCTGCCCCATCCCTGGCAGTGTTCAAGGCCAGGTTGGATGGGGCTTTGGGCAACCTGGTGTAGTGGAAGGTGTCCCTGCCCATGGCAGGGGGGTTGGAACTGGATGATCTTTGAGGTCCCTTCCCACCCAAACCATTCCGTGATTCTATGATTCTAATGTTATGAAAACAGAAGTGTGTGCTCGTGGCTAGCCCGGCAAGGCTCGGTGCCACCATCCTGGTAAGTGAAGTTCTCCACACCCCCAGTCTCAGCTGCTTCATTTTCATCTCCACCCAACATGAATTTCGAGGTGCTTTTGATTTGATGCTGTTCTCCTTGTGCTCTATGCACAGAAATGTGAAAAGCGACAGCTGGGATGGTAAAAAATTGTCTTTTCTTTCTGCTGCCAAAAACCTGCCAGTTCTGAATGTTGTTTGTTTTTTTTTTCAGGGATTAATCTCCCGAGAGAAGTCATTCCTGCTTTGAAGCAGTCATCTCTTTTAAAAAGTCTTATTTCAGACACCAGACTAGAAAAAAAAAAAAAAAAAGCTCATTTCTTCCAGCTGGCAGGGATCAGACCTGGTGCTTTTCTGTCTGTGACAAGGAGCAGGTGAACCCGAAAGTGTCTGTCCGGGAGCTGCGAGCTGCAGCGGCAGTAGCAAACCTTGTCTGAGAAGACATCTCAGAGACCTGCTCCATTTTTCCTGGCACACAAGGATTTGCAGCAGTTGCTGTTCTAGTTCAAAATCGTTCTTTTAAAATAAGTTATTTCAGGCGTAGGTTTGCAGTTTACACTGTCTGTGTACTTGCTATTTGAGTGTCACTAGAAGGAGAGTGGAGCTGGAACCATGGGGGACAGGTACGGGTCAGAAGGCACTCTTTTTCCCCAAATCTGAGCCAAAGCAGGGCTTAGAGGCCACGAACCCACCACAGCATTCTTCCAGAGAGCAATGCGATGGCTTCCTCTGTCTTAGTAGCTTGAGATGATGCTGATTTCTCCTGTCTCTTCCTCACCTGACCGGGACTTCTCCTGTGAAGACCAGCTGAGACAGTTGAGGTTGTTCAGCCTGGAGAAGAGAAGGCTCCGGGGAGACCTTCCAGCACCTCCCAGTGCCTAAAGGGGCTACAGGAAAGCTGGAGAGGGGCTTTGGACAAGGGCGTGTAGTGACAGGACACGGGCAATGGCTTTAAACTGAAAGAGGGGAGATTTCGATGGGATCTAAGGAAGAAATTCTTCCCTCTGAGGGTGGTGAGGCACTGGCACAGGTTGCCCAGAGAAGCTGTGGCTGCCCCATCCCTGGCAGTGTTCCAGGCCAGGTTGGATGGGGCTTTGGGCAACCTGGTGTAGTGGAGGGTGTCCCTGCCCATGGCAGGGGGATTGGAACTAGATGATCTTGAAGGTTCCTTCCAACCCAAACCATTCTGTGATTCTATGATTCTGCAGGTCAAAGCCAGCTCCTCTGAATTATAGCCAGCTCCTCCCACCCTCCCTACTCCTCATCCTCCCTCCCTGGCTGTTTGGGGTGGTCTGGGCCATCTTTTCACAGACATCCACCGCTCCTCAGCAAACCATTGCTTGCTCTGCCTCTGCTGAAGGACTTTATGCAGCTCTGGGGCACCCAAGAGCCCCAAATGCCATCAGATTTACCCCAGAGCTGGCTGATCACTCTTCCATCTCCCCTCTCACACAGCCAGCCACAGGCAGGCGCTGGGCAGCAGGGAGTCAGCTCCTGTGGGAAGCACTGGGATGAATCCCTTTAGGGTGACTGTACTTCAGAGGATCCTTTTTCTCTGTGGTCTGTGACTTTCTGTTGGAGAACGAGCTGGGAGAGGTGTGAGCTGTGGGAACTCGGGACCCAGACTAGGCAGGAGACTAGTTAGGAGTCAGAAGATGCGAGTATTCGCGTCTTGTGTTTGCTTTTATTTATTAAATGCTTTTAGATTCTGAATGGAAAGAGCTGTAAAATTTTTAAAATGCTGTGTTAAATGCTCTGCTTGATATCTTCCAGGCCTTTTTAAACTCAAAAGCATAAACCTTCAAGCATTAATGAAGTTCCTACCCTTTCTTTTCTTCCATACTAGAGATGCTGCTCCCCCCATTTCCATGCTGCAGAGTTCACACAGAGCTTTGTAGGATCACAATTCAGGTTGGAGGGGACCTCAGGAGGTCTCGGGTCCAACCTCCTGCTCAAAGCAGGGTCAGCTCTGAGATCATGCCAGGTTGCTCAGGGCTTTATGCAGTCAGGTCTTGAAACCCTCCAAGCAGAGCGATGCGCAACCTCCCCCAGGCCCTGTCCCACTGCTCGACCATCCGCATGGACAAAAACCTTCTCCTTATGTCCGGTCCGAACCTCTCTTGTTCCGACTTATGCCCATCTAGTTACCTTGGAGTATAAAGCAGGTTTGAGTGAAGATCATGAGAAGCAGATCCCATGGCATTTTCATAAAGAGAAAAGAAATCCTCAGCTAAGAACTTCGATAAACTCATTCTTACCCTCAAGCCAATCTGCGACACCAAGACACACGCCGTGCCCTGAAGGTGAAAAGTGGGATTTTACAGTTACCAGGCACGTTAACCCAGGTCAGGAAATCATCCAGAAAGCTCAAAGCAGGAAACTTAAAGGAGGAAAAAACAAAAGATGAAAAGAGGCCTTTCTTACAAAAAACGATGAGTAATGTAGTAAGACCTGCACACTCCTTCCTCAAACCCAACGCACATGCCAAGCCGGCAGCAAAGTGTCGCGGTGCCAGAAGAGCTCCAGAGAAACGGAGAAAAAAGAGGGAACAAGAGTGTGAGAGAAAGCGCACGGGACCGCAGGAGGAAGAGGATGTGGATAATTTTGTTCCCAGCAAAACAAAGGCGATGCCAGCTGAGTCATGCGACCGTTGCGGCCACGAGAGCAGCTCTTCAGCACGCTGCGGGGCCACGTGCGTCACCTGAGTTTATTTTAACACGTATTAAATGCGTGACCTTTGCCAGGTGACAAAATGCTACATTCAAGTGAGGATCTCCATCCGCCTGGAGTTCTCACGGAGCCAGCGGCTTCGCCCGGAGCAAGGTGCGCTCCCGCTAAACGTGGCTACTGATGGGTGGCATCGACGTGTGCCCTCCCCAGCCAGCGGTTCTTCTTCGGAGCTCTGTGCCTGGTGGGGCTGTGCAACAGCACAGGTGCTCCTGGGATCCTGTTCACCCAAAACATGGCTGTTTGTTTATGATGGGTTGTTCTTCAGCTTGCTCAGCTCCCTGAGGCATGGCAGCAGGTGATGTCAGAAGTGCCAGTGCACGCCATGCAGGGGGGAGGAAGGGGAGCGGGCCCGTCTCAGCCACAATTTGCACGAGCTCAAGCTGCTGTGAAGCTGCAATTGTATGAAGTTCAACAAGGCCAAGTGTTGGGTCCTGCACTTGGGTCACCACAGCCCCACGCAACGCTACAGGCTTGGGGCTGGGAAGGTGCCCGGTGGAAAAGGACCTGGAGGTAGTTGTCAACAGTGGCTGAACACGAGCCAGCAGTGTGGCAAGTGGCCAAGAAGGCCAACGGCATCCTGACTTGTACCAGCAATAGTGTGGCCAGCAGGACTGGGGAAGGGATCATCCCCCTGTGCTCGGCACTGGTGGGGCCACCACTCGAATGCTGTGTTCGGTTTTGGGCCCCTCACTATAAGAAAGACATGGAGGTGCTGGAGCGTGTCCAGAGAAGGGCAATGGAGCTGGTGAAGGGTCTGGAGCACACGTGTGATGGGGAACGGCTGAGGGAGCTGGGGGTGTTCAGCCTGGAGAGAAGGAGGCTGAGGGGAGACCTTCTCGCTCTCTGCAGCTGCCTGAAAGGAGGTTGTAGCGAGGTGGGGGTCGGGCTCTTCTCCCAAGTAACAATCGACAGGACAAGAGGAAATGGACTCAAGTTGTGCCAGGGGAGGTTTAAGTTGGATATGAGGAAAAATTTATTCACTGAAAAGATTGTCAAGCATTGGAACAGGCTGCCCAGAGAAGTGGTGGTGTCACCGTCCCCGGAGGTGTTTAAAAGCCATGTAGCTGCAGTGCTGAGGGTGATGGTTTAGTGGTGGACTTGGCAATGTTGGGTTAATGGTTGGCCTCGATGGTTTTAAGGGTCTTTTCCAACCAAAATGATTCGGTGATTCTATGATTCACGCTGCCAGTCCATCAACACTTTAAACTGGCACAAGCCTGCGGCGCTGTCAGCACAGCAGTGCCACCATCCTGCTGCTCCTCAGCAGCACTCTTCGTGTGACAGCGTGTCGAGCTGGTGTGGGGGGATTGATCCAGGCTAAAATTAGTCCAGGAAAAAGTTTGGTTTAACCTAAGTTGGTTTTCCTGACCCAGTTCACAGCATGGCTACACGAAGGCAGGAGGAGACAGTGGGCGGTGGGAAGCAGACAGGGAGGAGCAGCAGAAGCTCTGGCTTGCACAAGCTGAAGAGTCTTGTAGCTCTCTTGCTGTTCCCAGCAATAGCAGCAGAGCTTCATGGCAGCTCCAGGGCTGCCGGGCAAGTGTGGTGTCTAACTGTCACCTGCTGACTCAGACAGGGAATTGCACAAGAAGAGATGATTTTGGAAATGCGGTGTCCGTGCTTCGACACGGGGTCGATGCATTCACAGTCCGCATCAGCTGTCGTTGCTGTTGGGCCATTTCATAGAATCACAGAATCACAGAATGGTTTGGGTTGGAAAAAGCCTTCAGGATCATCCAGTTCCAAGCCCCCTGCCACGGGCAGGGACACCCTCCACTACACCAGGTTGCCCAAAGCCCCATCCAACCTGGCCTTGAACACTGCCAGGGATGGGGCAGCCACAGCTTCTCTGGGCAACCTGTGCCAGTGCCTCACCACCCTCAATGTAAAAAATTTCTTCCTTAGATCCCATCGAAATCTCCCCTCTTTCGGTTCAAAGCCATTGCCCCGTGTCCTGTCACTCCACACCCTTGTCCAAAGCCCCTCTCCAGCTTTCCTGTAGCCCCTTTAGGTGCTGGAAGGCTGCAAGCTCCATTAAGTAGATGACCCCTCTCATGACTGTAGTGGTTTTTTTTTTTTTTCAGAATTGCTGTTTCTCACTGCAACTTATCAACTCTCTTCTGGGTTATTTTCCCAAAAATCTGCTAACCAGCCTTTTTTTTTTTTAAATTGAGTCTCACTAGCAGCTAAAGGAAGGTGCATGGAGACATCAAAGAACCCATCTTGAGGTCCCTTCCAATCCCTAACATCCTGTGATTCTGTGTGTGATTCTGTGATCTTCAGCCTATTCCCAGAGCTCAGATCTTGCAGTGCAAAGAGTATCTTAAATTTTCATATTACTTTCTTCAGCTGGGGTGTAAGACAGGAGGAGGGAAGGAGTGGCCCTGTTTTCTCACCCTGGGCACAGTATGTGACACCACTGAGCTGACATCTAAGAGTTTGCTCCCGGTATCTCCTTGCCTGCTTGTCCCTGGGATGCTGTAGCTGTTCGCTGCCCTGTATTTCGGGAGATGCTTTCCTGCTCATTCTCATCTCTGCTTTATCAGTAGCCATTCTTCAGAGGATTTTCATGATTTCCTTGCTGTTCCTCTTGTTTATCTTCTTTAATAGCCCGTCTGCTTGTGGAAACAGATCCGCATAGCTGCTAGAAAACAAGCTGTTCTGCCACAGCTCCTCCTGTGCCCATCCTACTGTTGGATAAATGTCAAATACTCCACGCTGAGGCACACTAATTATCTTGAAATGAAAGACATCAAGAACAGGAGTCCATAGGGGAACTATTCCATCAATCTTCCCATGCAAACAGCTCCGAGAGCACGCTCGGAATGAGATGTGGGTATTAGTTTAATAAGCTGGAGTCAGAAATGCCAGCTACTAATGTGACTCAACACGGGAAATTTCTCACGATGCTTTTGAGGACGTTCGTGTCAGTCGCCTTGGTTTAGGTGTGGTAACATGTACTTGGAGGTAGCAGAGATTGTGCTCTTCTGGCCGACACATGCCCCGTTGTCTGCACGTGTCTCTTTCTACCATCGTGCTTAAACCTTGCGTTTTTATTTTTTGAGAAGGGACTCGATACAAAAGTACCAAAAATCTTGGCCCAAAGGGCCGAAGAACATACAAAGTAAATCTATCTGCTCGCACCATTAACATGGCAACATTTCTCTTTGTGAAGGCACGCAGCACCACGAGGCACCACAAAACGTGTGCACTGGGAACCAGCTCCAGATTAAGACACTCCAGTTTAGGTGTCTCCACCTACGTTGGGTGTCTAAAACTCTCCGTGTCGCTAGAGGAGACAGTAGCCAGCACTGCCAGCAGTGCCCGGAGTGGCCCGGCTGGCTACGATAGACAGCAACTGGCCACCGGCAGTCACGCCGCTGTTCTCTGCTGGTTGTCAGTGGGGAGATGCATTCCTGCTCATCAGTGCTTCTTCCACCCCAAACTTATCTCAGCAGTTTCTTAGATGCCTCTCCCTCGTCGGCATTATTGCTGCCTCACTCTCTGAGCATCTCGAGGTACTTTTGTTGTGAACACACACAGAAAAGACAATTAAGTTGCACAAACATATGCATCCGTCTCAAATGTGGCGTCTCCTGTGACACCAATTTTTGTTCTAGTTTGCAGACTTGCCTGTGCTGATTCTGACTATTGCAAGCCTGGAAGCAAATCAGTTGTGTCAGGTTTACGGTTGGACTCGATGATCTGAAAGGTCTTTCCCAGCATAAATGATTCTGTGATTCTCTTCTGGGCTGCACCCAGAGCAGCGTGGGCAGCAGGGCGAGGGAGGGGATTCTGCCCCTCTGCTCTGCTCTCCTGAGACCCCCCTGCAGTGCTGCCTTCAGCTCTGGGGTCCCCAGCACAAGAAGGACATGGAGCTGCTGGAGCGGGGCCAGAGGAGGCCACGGAGATGATGCGAGGGCTGGAGCACCTCTGCTCTGGAGACAGGCTGGGAGAGTTGGGGCTGTTCAGCCTGGAGAAGAGAAGGCTCCGGGGAGACCTTCCAGCACCTCCCAGTACCAAAAGGCGCTACAGGAAAGCTGGAGAGGGGCTTTGGACAAGGATGTGTAGTGACAGGACACGGGGCGATGGCTTTAAACCGAAAGAGGGGAGATTTCGATGGGATCTAAGGAAGAAATTCTTCCCTCTGAGGGTGCTGAGGCACTGGCACAGGTTGCCCAGAGAAGCTGTGGCTGCCCCATCCCTGGAAGTGTTCCAGGCCAGGTTGGATGATGCTTTGGGCAACCTGGTGTAGTGGAAGGTGTCCCTGCCCATGGAAGGGGATTTGGAACTGGATGATCTTTGAGGTCCCTTCCAACCCAAATCATTCTATAATTCTATGAATTCCCACTGGTTTTCTGATGGTGCTTGTTCCTAAGTCTTCCAGCTATGCTTTTCTAGTTTGGACAGTTAGCTGTGACTCGTCCATCACACAGATTTCCTACTTCAAAGACCCCACTAATTCTTCCCATTTATTTGTAACTCATCATGGTGGCAGAAAGAATCAGAGAATCGTAGAATGGTTTGGGTTGGAAGGGACCTTAAGGATCATCTGGTTCCAACCCTTGAAAGAAGGAGGATCAGGCTCTATATCTCCTTATGTATCTGTCTTACCACTTTCATTTTGTAACTGAAATCCTCCACTTCTGCTCAGATGGGATGCATTTCTGCCCAAAAACGGGATCTTCAGAAGCCTCAAATAGATTTGATGAGCTCCAAAAGGAAATGCATGCCAGGACCTAGACAATTTTTGGACAGATTCAATTAACTGTGCTTTGACTCTGGGCTCTCTACATTTCTGTCCTCCCTTCAGCATTGCTTGGTGGCTCAAGGAAGTCCCCCTCATACTGCATTAATTAGAACTTCAACAGAACTCCTTTCACTCAAACTCCTCCTCAGGTAGATGCTTGCCAGCTACTATATATAATAAATTTCCAGAGACTCTGCCCATTCTTTTTCGTTTTTTGGAAAGCACTTGTGAGACAACCATTATTATGAGTCCTCAGGCTCAGTTTCTGCTGGTGCTGGTGGTTTTGGCTGCGGGCAGCTGCAAGAACAAGACATTTTGCTACTAACAAGCGGTCTTTGAAAGAATCTTTTATAGTGCTTTGAGAAAAAAAAAAGTCTGGGAGTCAGGATACTTGGGCTTTACACCTGGGAGTATTGAAAGATTCTTGGACAAATCACATAACCTCTCTGTGTCTCAGTGTTGTCATCTTCAAAACGGGGATAACACTTCTCTACTTCTTCAAAGAGGAATGTACGTTTCGGGGACTTTTTTCAGAGCCTCACAGGAGAGTACTGCAAATCCTATACAAAAGAGTATTATCAGACTTTTTAAGGGAATACTCCCAAAGTATTTTCAGATCCTGCAGTAGGATTCACACACCCTACCGTCTCCAGTTGTGTGGGATAAATCCCCGGCACATACTCTTCAGCATCTGCCAGTTTGCTGCGTTACGATGAGATTATTTCTCTTGTTCCCATTTTCCCTTCTGTTTCAAATGACTTCGTGTATTTTAGCTGTGAAAGATCATTTCCAAGTGTCACCATTCAGGGAAAGGAGACAAATAGTTTCTAGTCTTCAGCTCCTTGTTCAAGTTAAGGATCCAGTCTGTAGCTCCACAGCTCTACTTTAATGTGCAAAAGTAGAATCATAGAATCATAGAATCACAGAATGGTTTGGGTTGGAAGAGACCTTCAAGATCATCTAGTTCCAACCCCCCTGCCATGGGCAGGAAAATCCTCCACTACACCAGGTTGCCCAAAGCCCCATGCAACCTGGCCTTGAACACTGCCAGGGATGGGGCAGCCACAGCTTCTCTGGGCAACCTGTGCCAGTGCCTCACCACCCTCAATGTAAAGAATTTCTTTCTTATATCTAACCTAAATCTCCCCTCTTTCAGTTTAAATCCATTGCCCCGTGTCCTATCACTACACACCCTTGTAAAAAGTCCCTCCCCAGCTTTCCTGTAGGCCCCCTTTAGGTACTGGAAGGCTGCTATAAATCACCCCGGAGCCTTCTCTTCTCTAGGCTGAACAGCCCCAACTCTCCCAGCCTGTCTCCAGGGCAGAGGTGCTCCAGCCCTCTGATCATCTCCGTGGCCTCCTCTGGACTCGTTCCAACAGCTCCATGTCCTTCTTGTGTTGGGGACCCCAGAGCTGAAGGCAGCACTGCAGGGGGGTCTCAGGAGAGCAGAGCAGAGGGGCAGAATCCCCTCCCTCGCCCTGCTGCCCACGCTGCTCTGGGTGCAGCCCAGGACACCGTTGGCTTTCTGGGCTGCCAGCACACGGTGCTGGCTCATGGTGAGCTTCTCATCCACCAGCACTCCCAAGTCTTTCTCCTCAGGGCTGCTTTCCATCCATTCTCCACCCAGCCTGTACTTGTGCTTGGGATTGCCCCGACCCACGTGCAGGACCTTGCACTTGGCCTTGTTGAACTTCATGAGGTTCTCACAGGCCCACCTCTCCAGCCTGTCCAGGTCCCTCTGGATGGCATCCCTTCCCTCCAGCGTGTCCACAACACCACACAACTTGGTGTCATCTGCAAACTTGCTGAGGGTGCACTCAATCCCACTGTCCATGTCTCCAACAAAGATGTTAAATAGCACTGGCCCCAGTACTGACCCCTGAGGAACACCACTTGTCACTGGCCTCCACGTGGACATTGAACCGTTGACCACAACTCTTTGAGAGCGACCAGCCAATTCCTTATCCACTGAGTGGTCCATCCATCAAGACCATGTCTTTCCAGTTTAGAGACAAGGATGTCATGTGGGACAGTATCAAATGCTTTGGATAAGTCCAGGTAGATGATGTCAGTTGCTCTTCCCCTATCCATCAATGCTGTAACCTCATCATAGAAGGCCACCAGATGAGTCAGGCAAGATTTACCCTTAGTGAAGCCATGTTGGCTGTCACCAATCACCTCCTTGTTTTCTATGTGCCTTAGCATAGTCGCCAGGAGGATCTGCTCCATGATCTTGCTGGGCACAGAGGTGAGATTGACTGGCCTGTAGTTCCCTGGGTCTTCTTTTTTCCCCTTTTTAAAGATGGGGGCTATGTTTCCCCTTTTCCAGTCATTGGGAAATTCACCAGATTGCAAATGATGTTCACTCCAGGCCGTGAGGGCCCGCACAGCTCCCCAGACAACAAGTGCTGTCCTTATTTCCGAGATCAGTGTAGGATTGGTTAGATTTATGATCCAAAAATACAGGACAAAGTCACTCAGGTTGCAAGGAGATGTTTTAAAGATCATTTTGTACCTCAACGGGTGTTGATGCTGGCACTGAAAACTGGGCTGTGCGTACTACCAGGGGGATTGCTGCACACCCTGCCTTCTTCAGGAGGATTCTCCAGGACCCAGGGATGGCTCAGCAGGGTTTGTGCGAGTCCCCACTGCTGCATCTCTTTCCAAATTTCCTTTTCTGGCTTTTTCACAAAAAAAAAAAAAACCAAACAAACAAAGAAACAAAAAATCCAACAAACAAACATTTAATTCTCAGACAATAAACTGGGACTCCCCAAACCACCAGGGCTGAGAAGGGACCGAATTAATTTACCATGAGATTGCTGCTGTCTGCAGTGGCATCAGGGAGATGCACCTGGTTTACACCTTGGATCTGGTATGTGCAACTGAAAAGCGGCAATATTTGCCAGGCGGAAGGGCAAGCGGACATATGATCACAAACAAGAAGGCAGGTTGTCACACACATCCCTGGTCAGTTTAGCTGGAGTATGAGGTCCACAAGTGCTCAAGTTACTAAGCTGTTTGATCTCTGCTGATCACAGACTCATAGAAGGGTTTGGGTGTGAAGGGACCTTTAAAGGCCATCTAGTCCAACCCCCCTGCCATGGGCAGGGACATCTTCAACCAGATCAGGTTGCTCAGAACCCCATCCAACCTGACCTTGAATGTTTCCAGGGATGGGGCATCTACCACCTCTCTGGGAAACCTTACTGTAAAAAATTTCTGCCTTAGATGTAGTCTGACTCCTGTCTCTCAGTTTAAAGCCATTGCCCCGTGTCCTGTCACTACACACCCGTGTCCAAAGCCCCTCTCCAGCTTTCCTGTAGCCCCTTTAGGCACTGGAAGGTGCTGGAAGGTCTCCCCGGAGCCTTCTCTTCTCCAGGCTGAACAGCCCCAACTCTCCCAGCCTGTCTCCAGAGCAGAGGTGCTCCAGCCCTCGCATCATCTTCGTGGCCTCCTCTGGCCCCGCTCCAGCAGCTCCATGTCCTTCTTGTGTTGGGGACCCCAGAGCTGAAGGCAGCACTGCAGGGGGGTCTCAGGGGAGCAGAGCAGAGGGGCAGAATCCCCTCCCTTGCCCTGCTGCCCACGCTGCTCTGGATGCAGCCAGGACACGGTTGGCTTTCTGGGCTGCCAGCGCACGGTGCCGGCTCATGGTGAGCTTCTCATCCACCAGCACTCCCAAGTCCTTCTCCTCAGGGCTGCTCTCCATCCATTCTCCACCCAGCCTGTCCTTGTGCTTGGTACCCACAGGAAGCTTTCTCCTTCAAGATATTAAGGCTAATTTTATGATCTTTCCTTACAAACCAGCAGAGTCCGTCTCTCTACTTCTGTGTTTCAGCTCTCAGGACCAATACACGAACACACGCATCTCACACACTCACATTTCATTTTAAATTCTCCTGACAAGCAGTTCAGCCCCACAAGCCACGGGAGAGATCCCTATGGATCTCTCCATTTCCTGCAGCCAGTACTCCTGGAGACAATGTACAAATCAGGAAAACACCTGATGCTCATAAAAGTTTCAGCGATCTCTTCAGCGGAGGAACTCCCTTCTGACCCTAAAAGCACATTTTTCAGCTCAGCCCTGCAACGCACGTGCAAACGCAGAGAGCAGAGGAAACACACATCAGTTCTCTCCGACAGGAACGGATGTGGTGACAGTGTTAGGCACTGAGAACTTCTTTCTTTCGTGTTACCTGTACCTAACAGTCAGTAAAGCGAAGAAAACCACCTGCATTAATGGTTTTATTTCCTCAGTGAAGAGAGAGGTGTGTGGAAATTAATTCAGAGTGCTTTCATATGCTATGGGCTATTTTCAACCATTTAAATCTTAGGCTCAATTTGTAGGCAACACTTTACTAAGCTAACTAGATCGTGAATGGAAAAGAAACAACTCATTGAGCTAAAACAAGCTGGTAAACATGCCAGACAGAGGGATTCAGGTCAATGAGTTCCAGGGAGGGTGGGAGATGCCAGACATCCCTTTCCCAGCAGCAGCCATCTCCCAGCCCCTGCATGGATTGAGAGCAGCCCTGAGGAAAAGGACTTGGGAGTGCTGGTGGATGAGAAGCTCACCATGAGCCGGCACCGTGCGCTGGCAGTCCAGAAAGCCAACCGTGTCCTGGGCTGCATGCAGAGCAGCGTGGGCAGCAGGGCGAGGGAGGGGATTCTGCCCCTCTGCTCTGCTCTCCTGAGACCCCCCTGCAGTGCTGCCTTCAGCTCTGGGGTCCCCAGCACAAGAAGGACATGGAGCTGCTGGAGCGGGTCCAGAGGAGGCCACGGAGATGATGCGAGGGCTGGAGCACCTCTGCTCTGGAGACAGGCTGGGAGAGTTGGGGCTGTTCAGCCTGGAGAAGAGAAGGCTCTGGGGAGCCTTACATCCCAAATGACAGAATCACAGAACGGTTTGGGTTGGAAGGGACCTCAAAGATCATCCAGTTCCAACCCCCCTGCCATGGGCAGGGACACCCTCCACTACATCAGGTTGCTCAAAGCCTCATCCAACCTGGCCTTGAACACTGCCAGGGATGGGGCAGCCACAGCTTCTCTGGGCAACCTGTGCCAGTGCCTCACCACCCTCAGAGGGAAGAATTTCTTCCTTAGATCCCATCGAAATCTCCCCTCTTCCAGTTCAAAGCCATTGCCCCGTGTCCTGTCACTACACACCCTTGTCCAAAGCCCCTCTCCAGCTTTCCTGTAGCCCCTTTAGGCACTGGGAGGTGCTGGAAGGTCTCCCCGGAGCCTTCTCTTCTCCAGGCACAGCCGCCAGCAGGACCCGCTCCCCGATCCCGCCGGACACGCCTGCGAGCGGCGCGGCGGCGGGCGGGCAGCCATGGGAGGAGGGGGGGGCGTGGCCTGCGCGGAGCGGGGCGGGCGCACGGATCACGTGTCCCGCGTGTCCCCGCGCGGCCGCCGTCGCTTCCTCCCGCGGCGGGCGGGTTGCCATGGCGACGGGCGGGCGGCCGCGGCCCTGAGCTGCGCGGGAAGGCGCCCGCCCCGCGGCCTAGGCGGCCCGGCCCTCTCCGCCCCGCCATGGAGGACGAGCTCTACCTCGAGAACATCGACGAGTTCGTCACCGACCAGAACCGCATCGTGAGTGCCGCCGGCGGCGCCGCGCCTGTCGGGGGGGCGGGAGGCCGCGGCATGGCGGCGGGCGCGGGGGAGGCAGAAGAAAGGCGGCCTCCTGTTTACTCAGGTTTTACTCCTCTTTGCGGGCGTACTAACGGTTTGCAGCTTGCTTTTCCGCAGTGTGCAGTTAACTCGACCCTTCTGTCCGGCGGGGCAGAACACGCCTTTCCTGGCAGGGTGTTTTTTTCCCTCCCTTCGACTTTAAATTAGTTTAATGTCTCTGAAAAGAATTGGTGATGGCGTCATTTACATCACAGGAAAAGCAGCTCTCCTCAAATTCCTTATGCTCCCTGATAGGTCAGCTGTTTGTCCTCAAAAATACTAATAATTTTAAAAAAGCACCGCAGTGACAGCAGTGTTTTAGCTCAAGGCATTAAACAACACAAGTGTTTTCCATGAATGGGAAACAAAACAGTTTTCCATGAAAGGAAAACAAAACTGTGTTTTCCATGAAAGGCTGAGGCAGTCTGGACCACTGCTTCAGCTTAAAAGTGGAATTACTACTCGCCATCTACAGCCTCTTGAAGCCTTGTGCTTTTTTTGGGACAATTCACAAAAATCCTAAGCGTGCGTGCCGGTGTCTTCCAAAATATTTTTTGCCTAGAAGCTGGTGCAGTGAAGTCGGGGCGTCTTGTGTGGCAAAGTCGTTTTATGAACACAAACTGCCTGTGGTGGTGTAGTTTATTTCGGTGAACTGCTGGGCTAATGACAATTTAATTTACCTGTTGTGTTTGAGGCAGGAGAGGCCCTAGCCTGAGGATTAATTTAAAAAGGCAGAGCAGGAAGAGAAACAGGTATAGAAGACACACCTTGACTAAACAATATAGCAAGGCAGTGCCAGGGCTGGGTCTAGAGCTGTAGTCTCCGGATATTTTCACACTGTGCTGTCAGACTTGTGATGCAAGTCCGACTTCTGCTCTTGTGAGACCCTGCCTGGAATACTGTGTTCAGCTCTGGGGCCCCCAAGACAAGAAGGACATGGAGCTGCTGGAGCGGGTCCAGAGGAGGCCATGGAGATGATCTGAGGGCTGGAGCACCTCTGCTCTGGAGACAGACTGAGAGAGTTGGGGCTGTTCACCCTGGAGAAGAGAAGGCTCCGGGGAGACCTTCCAGTACCTAAAGGGGCTACAGGAAAGCTGGAGAGGGGCTTTGGATAAGGGTGTGTAGTGACAGGACACGGGCAATGGCTTTAAACTGAAAGAGGGGAGATTTCGATGGGATCTAAGGAAGAAATTCTTCCCTCTGAGGGTGGTGAGGCACTGGCACAGGTTGCCCAGAGAAGCTGTGGCTGTCCCGTCCCTGGAAGTGTTCCAAGCCAGGTTGGATGAGGCTTTGGGCAACCTGGTGTAGTGGAAGGTGTCCCTGCCCATGGCAGAGGGGTTGGAACTGGATGATCTTTGAGGTCCCTTCCAACCCAAACCATTCCGTAATTCTATGCAGCCAGAGATCCCTGTGTCCTCTCGACAGGCGAGGGTGGCAGAAACCCACGAAATCCTCAGTAGTTGTTTGGGAGAGCAATAAGAGTTTCTCACAATTAAGAGTTGTGCTAGTTTGTTTTGTTTTGTTTTGTTTTCTCCGTTGTGAAGCCAAGCAGTGCAGGAGTTCTGAATGGCTTTTAGTTATGCAATGGCATTTCCAGAAGGCGTTCCCAAACCCACACCTTTTGGGATAGGTGGTTTGTTCAGGTCCCAGGGGTTCAATCTGCTCATGAAAGCACAGACAGGGGGGTGTCCGTGTGCCCTCACTTCTGACAGGTTTTGCTTCATGTTCCTTGGAGGGGGGAGTGTTGTAAAGAGTTTGACTTACCCACGAAACAAGCAAAGGGTCGGAGGTTTAACAAGTCAAGAGACTGAAGTTTTCCTGCTAAAGTGGGTTTTTTTTCCTGTTACAGGTGACGTACAAATGGCTCAGCTATACTCTGGGAGTTCACGTCAACCAGGCTAAACAGTAGGTATTAGTGCATCCCACAAAATTGTCGTTTTGTGGCAAAGCCTTGTTAATTGCTGCTTTCATGATCGTGGTTAGTCTGTTAAAATTATCTCTCTGGAAATATTTAAAGGTCTTGCATGTCCTCTCAGGTACAGTGGGTTCTGTTATTCAGCATGCCTTACTCCTCCTGTAGGCAGGTCATGCCTTGACTTGGATGGGAGTTGTGCTTCAGAGCTGGACACCTTGTACTGCTCCGTGTCATAAATGCTTAGGTCAGAACAGATGTTTTAGCATCACGTTACTGCAGAAGCAGATGTAGCTCCTTTCATCCTGAATGCAGATGGTTGGAACTGGATGATCTTTGAGGTCCCTTCCATCTCACTCCATGATTCTGTGTGTTTTCCGAACTTGGCTCCAGTCCTGCACACATGCCTTTGTGAGAATCTGCCACTGCATTTCCCAGCGTAGGATGCCGTACTTTATCCATGGATATTGCTGGGAGCAGAGTCAGGGAAATGCGAAACAGCACTGATGGTATTTGCAGCTCGTGTGTTTGATCCGCTCCGATCACCTTGCTGTGTAGTGCGTGACCCGTTCTAAATACCTACTCACCGAGTTTGATGGACACAGGTGCATGTTGGATGAGCACTGGAAGCACTGGAACAGGTTTCCCAGAGAAGCTGTGGCTGCCCCATCCCTGGAAGTGTTCAAGGCCAGGTTGGATGAGGCTTTGAGCAACCTGGTGTAGTGGAAGGTGTCCCTGCCCATGGCAGTGGGGTTGGAACTAGATGATCTTTGAGGTCCCTTCCAACCCAAACCATTCCATGATTCTATAAGGAAGTCAGCTGTGCTGTCAGAGTGGTTTTGCTTCTCCAAATTGAGCAGAAATGTGTAACCTTGTCTTGGTGTATTCTGAAGAATAAAAATTACTGTAGCTTTTTAAATAGCCTATAAAACAAAGAATGGGCTCTCAAGGATTCCGGGGCAGTTGTTTCACAGCAAGGTAAAGTTAAGCATAAGATTTGAAGATTGTGTTAAGTGTGTCAAGTCCCATAATATAAATATTTTCTTTCCTTGTTTCTGGCTATCTTGGACCTAAAGGGGCGTTTGCTGCCTACTGAGCTGCAGCTTACTAAGCCCAGCTTCACCTGTCTTGTCCAAACGACTAGAATATCAACTCGGGCATCTAATGTAATGAAGAGATTGTTTGATCTCTTTTCTCTGCTTGTATACGAACAATTTACATGATGTGTAAATCTTAGTGTGCTTCAGTGATGGTGTAGACCTGACTGGAGAGCTCTGCTGGGAACATCTCTGGTCATGCACTAAACTAGAAGGAGCCAGAGAACTTTTTGCTGTGAAGAAGACGGCCCAGGTGAAACGGAGGCACCTTCTCATACCCTTGAAAGCAACCTGGAGATGGAGAACTCCTGTGGCATCTTTGTGCTTAAAAACTCTCTCCTGATGACACAAGTGGATTGTGTTAGTGAGTTGTGCTGGCTGTGGCAGCGTGCTAATTGCAGTCTGTCTCTAGCACTAACGATCTGCAAGTATCTTTACGAGATGGTGTCCTCCTGGAGCACGTGGTAGTCTCTCTGTCCAGTTATGTGGGACGCTCACCATAAATCAGTGCTGTAAGTGGGAGCTGAAAGCTTGAGTCTCAGCTCAATCTTGTCCTCCCTAATTATCCCCAGCACAAGAAGGACATGGAGCTGCTGGAGCGGGGCCAGAGGAGGCCACGGAGATGATGCGAGGGCTGGAGCACCTCTGCTCTGGAGACAGGCTGGGAGAGTTGGGGCTGTTCAGCCTGGAGAAGAGAAGGCTCCAGGGAGACCTTCCAGCACCTTCCTGTACCTAAAGGGGCTACAGGAAAGCTGGAGAGGGGCTTTGGACAAGGGCAAGTAGTGACAGGACACGGGGCAATGGCTTTAAACTGGAAGAGGGGAGATTTCGATGGGATCCAAGGAAGAAATTCTTCCCTCTGAGGGTGCTGAGGCACTGGCACAGGTTGCCCAGAGAAGCTGTGGCTGCTCCATCCCTGGAAGTGTTCAAGGCCAGGTTGGATGAGGCTTTGAGCAACCTGATGTAGTGGAGGGTGTCCCTGCCCATGGCAGGGGGGTTGGAACTGGATGATCTTTGAGGTCCCTTCCAACTCAAACCATTCCGTTATTCTATGCTCTTTCTTCCTGTTTCTGATCCCCATGTCAGTGGATGCAACTGGTATCGTATATATACACCTGGCAACGTGATCACGTACCCGAAATCACCAGTTCTTCTGCCAGATGTTTCAGAATGCTGAGGTATAAGGAAGGAAGCAGCCTTCTTGAGGTGAGACTTTAGAACAAGCTGCCCAGAGGATGTGAAACCAGCTGCAACCAACCATTCAAACTTTGACAGCTTGTGTTTGTTACGTGGTTGTTGGACTGAGATTCTGCAGAGTGGCAGAGGAGAAAGGTTCTCAGTAAGGTTAAGTTCATCCTGGTGAAAGTAACTGTGCTGATGCGAAATGTTTCCATGTCAGGCTGGCTTTGCTCTTTTTGTGTAAGCTTCATGGAAGGGGTGGTGTCAGGCTTTTTCCTTTCTGAGTGATTAACACTGGTTTCTTTTGTGCAGGATGCTGTACGATTACGTAGAGAGGAAACGAAAGGAGAATTCCGGAGCTCAGCTTCACGTCACCTACTTAGTAGCAGGAAACCTCATGCAGAATGGACACGTTGTGAGTGATTTCTTTCTCAAAGGTGTCTGTGAGCTCTTTGTGCTTGTGTCTTTCGTCTCGTTTTGTGATCTTCCAGTCAAAAGCTGAACTTGCTCTCTTTTCCAGTAACAGGCACAGTGTGCCGGACCTTCTGGACTCGTACAAAACAAGGCATTAGGATTTAATAGCCAAACACTAAACATGTCTGTTCGTATCTTTAGATACCCAAATATCCCTTAAAATACAGTCCACAGGCTTCATTTAGAATTACTACGTTTCAAGGTGTCCTGGATTTTACTTGTAGATAGAAAAAAACCCCAACAAACCTTTTTTTTTTGTTTTCTTAAATAATGAACTGGTTCACATGCATAAAATATTCTCTTTAAATCTCTGAATCTGCCTGGAATGGAAGGTGCTTGTTTGTTGCATTAGTTCTGTATAATGGAATGTATTTATTTGGAGCTGTACAGGTGGTGTCACATTTATAGCCTGAGTTTGACAGGTGTTGCCCTGATTTCTTTTGGAAATAGCAAGGTAGCATCTCTTGGCTGACAAGAACTGCCCAGAGGTTTGTTAAGGCATTCCATTATTTTTAAATTTCACAGAATGTTAGGGGATTGTAAGGGACCTGGAAGGATCATCTAGTCCTTTTTGCCGTAACGTATTTAAAACAAGTGAGTGAATCCTGACATGGGAACAAATAGTATTTTTTTTTTTTTTTTTTTAAACTCTGTCTTAGCAGATTGGGTATTTTGAAAACAAGATCTACCAAGGTAAACATTTTATGTCACTTTTATTTCTTGTCACTTTTATTTCTTGTTTCTAAATATCTCAGTTTTTGAATTCTGCTATAGCAGTGCCTGGCAAGAAAGATGACATGGTAGGGGCAGAGCTGAAGCAATGCCAGGGTTAGGAATGCCACACAGGAGGAGTTTAAAGTTCCTCAGACCAGGTGTCTGAGGGCGAGCAGGAGCGGATCAGGTCCGATCTGGAAGATAACTTCCAGAAGACGTGCAGGCATTGGAGCAGCTGGTGGGTATTGTCTGGCACAAGTCAGTTTTGGGTGGGAGAGGGATGGGAGCGCTTCAGATGCAGCCCTGTGCCTGCTGGTAGCCCTGCACTGCTGTCTGCTGTCGGTAGGTGTAGCCACAAGGCTGTGGATTCGACTCATCCGAAGGGAGATATGGCTGGAAACGTGTCACGAAGAACTCTCGTCGTGTCTCAAGCACTGCACGCTCTTCATTTGCAACTTTTTTATCTGCCTCAGTGAGGGGCCGAGACTCTCAGTCTTCCTTTACCATTTCAGGTTGCCTACGTTTTCTTGCCCCTTACTCTTTTGTTGCCTAGTCTGTGGTGTCAGTTAAACCCAAAATTAATGGTTGGGTTTGCTCCAGCCTGTTTGGATACTCTCTATTAACCACAGCCTGTTAAATCTCGTAGAGCAGGTGTAGTCCCCGAAGACTGGCTGCAGAGCACGTTTCCAGAAACGTTCATTTCTGATTTTAAATTAATGCTTAATTTCTCATGGCGTTTTTCTTCTCTGGTGCTGTGTCTGTGCTACGGATTGCTACGTTAGAGCTTCCCAGCAACCTAAACACACATGGTGATGTGGGCTAGCAGGGCAGATTTCTAGCAGTTGGGTCAGTTGTTTAGTTCTAGTTTCATCTGTGTCTCGTCTCCCAGGGTCGGGAAAGGAGGACAGAGCATTTTTTAGGGTCATAGTGATCTGTGAAACAGTTTGTTAGAAAAGTAGGCAGACAGAGCTTTGATAACTAGTGGCTGGTGACTGTTTGAAGGCATCAGCAGAGTTCTTTGCAGCTATAAAGCTGCACCTGTCATCTGTAGACTTTCTTATTCAACAGATAACCAAACATACCAGCTTTCTGTACAATAGATCTTTTCAAATTTTAACATTGCCATGTATTTG
This sequence comes from Tauraco erythrolophus, assembly GCF_009769465.1. Classification (NCBI taxonomy): domain Eukaryota; kingdom Metazoa; phylum Chordata; class Aves; order Musophagiformes; family Musophagidae; genus Tauraco; species Tauraco erythrolophus. Next base: position 136,525,550 of record NC_141465.1, on the reverse strand, counting down.
TTTTGTTGCAGTGCCACAAGGTTGCAGTAGTGAGAGAGGATAAACTCGAAGGTAAGCAGATCATGAAAATTATGTGGTTTGAACTTTTTTCTTTGGAAGAACAGCAAAGTGAGTAAAGCTCAGAACTTGCCACCTGCATGTAAATACCTGGTCCGGCTGTTGGTTTCAGGTGTGTACTTCCTGTACTAGCTTTTTCTCAGTCAGAATTTTGAATGTCTGAGCCAACAGCTGTGTAACTTCAGACTTGTGATTTGGGTCTGATTTTTGTTTTGTGTTGTTTTTTTTTTAATATTGAACATTTTAGTCAGTGATTCTTTTCCACCTCCCTAACACTAACAGACAGCTCCTCCTTATCGACAGCAATATCTGAGCAGTGCACAGCAACGTCTCACAGTGTTGTAGAACAATTGTGAGCCTTCAGGCTGAGGCAGATAATTCCAGTTATTGGTTAAATGCAATTGCAGTCTTTGTTTGCCCTGAGTGATGTCGGTATTAGTCAAATGTCCCATGAGAACGTTCTCACTTTTGCCTGAGGTATTTGCTTTCCCAGGAAAGGGTGAAAAAACCCACCACTGTAACACAGCTTCCTGAAACTGCTCTCCAAGCGCTGTCAGTCGTCTCTACCTTCTTTCCAGGTCTGGTCCTGCTAAATGATATCTGACCTGTAGCAATTGAAACACAACTGCAGGCTCTTCATCACTTTCAAATAACATCTTTGGCATTTGAGAGCGTACTATGACATTTATGACCTTAAATATCCACATTAATGATCTAACTTTGCTTGAAAGACTTGCCTTGTTTTCCTTTTGGGAATTTGAAGTGGATTTCTAGCTAAAGTTGTCTTCGTCAGGGCAGTAGATAGTAGTTGCACTGCTTGACAAGCTGTCACGTTTGTTGAGTTATGTGCACTGCATAATGTTCTGTTTTGCTGTGGAGGAAAGGGCTGTTCATGTTTTTTGTATTAGAAGACAGGCCAAAGGTATGACTTTTATTTGGAAGAGGCTGAGATTTGTGATGGGAGTAGGGCTGCATAGTCTAGGACTGGCCCCAAGAAATGATTACTGTGTGTATTTTTACAGTGCCTAGAAGCTCTGTCTCAGACCAGGACTCTGTGGAAGGAACAATATAAGCAATGAACAAAGAATTCCTAAAAGCCAGCCCTTGTCTCAAGGGGGTTACAGTCTAAATAGCAGAGAAGAAGAGACAAAACATTTATTTCAGCAGACTGCTAGAGAAGACACTGTGACACCAGTTGATAGGGTGGATGGTGCCTTCACGGCACAGAGCAGTTCCAGCAGGGCAGAGTTATGACCGTCCCATTTTCTTCCCTAGGTTTAGGTAGTCATGTAGATATTCTGGATCCCAAACATAGGATATTTTGAAGGTAAACAAAGAGAGATTGCTCTTAATTCAGTGTGAGAGCCAAGTGTGTTTGGAAGAAATGTTTGACAGGCGTGTGGAGGCTGTTACCTCGAATTCTGAATTAGTGAGCATTGGAAGAGGAACAATTACACGTTTTTATATTCAGGTCCTTGCTGTCAAATGGTCTGTTAGTCTTTCTTCATCCTTGGTAGAACCTGGTACTTAAAGTTACCACCTGACTCTGTAACAGCTGTGCTAACAGAGGCCTTTTTTCCCTTTTTTCCCCCCAGCAATGAAGTCTAAACTAGCCACGGTTGCGAGCGTGCATGTGTACAGCATTCAGAAAGCCTTGCTCAAGGACAGCGGCCCACTCTACAACACAGACTATGACATCATCAAAACAAACCTGCACAACTGCAGCAAGTGAGTTGAGTCTTAGTTTTCCTTCTTAAACTATGGGCTTTGAGACTGATGAGACGTTGCTACGTAGTGCACTTCAGCAGAAGTCACTGGTTACCAGATATGCCTGGATTTTTAGAAAGCTAGAAAAAGATACAGTCTAATTCATAGAATCATAGAATCACAAAATGGTTTGGGCTGGAAGGGACCTCAAAGATCATCCTCTTCCAACCCCCCTGCCATGGGCAGGGACACCTTCCGCTACACCAGGTTGCCCAAAGCCTCATCCAACCTGTCCTGGAACACTGCCAGGGATGGGGCAGCCACAGCTTCTCTGGGCAACCTGTGCCAGTGCCTCACCACCCAACACCCCCAAGTCCTTCTCCTCAGGCCTGCTCTCAATCAGTTCTCTGCCCAGCCAGTACTTGTGCTTGGGATTGCCCTGGCCCACGTACAGGATCTTGCCCTTGACCTTGTTGAACTTCATGAGGTTCTCACAGGCCCACCTCTTCAACCTGTCCAGGTCCCTCTGGATGGCATCCCTTCCCTCCAGCGTGTCCACAACACCACACAATTTGGTGTCATCTGCAAACTTGCTGAGGGTGCACTCAATCCCACTGTCCATGTTGCCAACAAAGATGTTAAATAGCACTGGCCCCAGTACTGACCCCTGAGGAACACCACGCGTCACTGGCCTCCACTTGGACACTGAACCGTTGACCACAACTCTGTGAGTGCAACCATCCAGCCAATTCCTTATCCACTGAGTGGTCCATCCATCAAATCCATGTCTTTCCAGTTTAGAGACATGGATGTCGTGTGGGACAGTATCAAATGGTTTGGATAAGTCCAGGTAGACGATGTCAGTTGCTCTTCCCCGATCCATCATGCCAGGCCAGTCCCCAGACAGCACATTATGTGATTGTTTCATAAACCGAGCTATTTCCATCTTGATATTGGTTCACTTGCTCTGTTACTCCAGTGGGCAGACTGTTGCAGTACCTTTCTCCTCTGATGGCTAGAAACTTTCTTCTCATTTCCAGACTACACTGTATCAGGACCATTTGTATCCAGTTCTCAGTCACACAAGAAGAGTAAATTGAAACAGACTTATAAAAACATGAGTGATGTGCTCAGCAAAGTGCTAACATGAACTTGCCTTTTGCTTTGCAAGACTGTGTTTTTGTCCACTGGACTCATCCACCTCTCCGAAGATGTCTTGCAGGAGCTCATTCTTCACAGAGAAGATGAGAGCCTGAGGCATAGGGGAAGCTTACAAACCAGACCAAGAAGCACAAGGCAATGGCTTTACGCTGAAAGAGGGGAGATTTAGATTGGATATAAGGAAGAAATTTTTCACCCTGAGGGTGGTGAGGCACTGGCACAGGTTGCCCAGAGAAGTTGTGGCTGCCCCAACCCTGGAATGGTTCCAGGTCAGGTTGGATGAGGCTTTGGGCAACCTGGTGTAGTGGAAGGTGTCCCTGCCCATGGCAGGGGGGTTGGAACTGGATGATCTTTGAAGTCCCTTCCAATCCAAACTGTGATTCTAAGTGTCCTTCGTGATTGAACTAGTGAAAGGTTGTCCTAGAATTCAGAGGGACTTCAGTCTCCAGGGGTCATTGTCTCTCCTCCTGCACATTGCCCAGCAGCTGTGGCTTTTCATTTATATGTTGTTTCCCACACGACAGCTTCAGCTTGATGTAATCGGTACGTGCAGTGCCATGACCAATCTGGTTTAGAAGGGGGATGCCTGAATGTTGTGTCATAGGAAGAATATAGAATTTGAAAGCAGAAACGTAGCTGTCGTCAAAATGTCGACGAGTGGCTGAGAAATCGTCCTAGAAGCTGTGTGTTTCAAATGGGAATGCTGATACCCTGGTGAGTGCTGGAAAACTCTGCTTCAGCGAAGACACGTGCCACAGGTTTGGCTGCAGTTGCCTTGTTCTGGTCTGTTTACTCTCAGGCACCCCTGTGTAGTAATACTTGTGTCTTAGAGCAGTCTGCCTTTCCAACTTGGACATCCCGAAGGTTTAGACAATTCAGATTCTGAAATAGCTTTCTGAAGCCCATGTGTAAATCCCTTCCTGGCTTTGGAGTGGATTTTCCCAAGCAAACTAAGAAAAATTCAGCTTCTTCATTTGTGACCTGGCTGAACTAAATTCAGAGTGACCATGTTCCCTGTCCCTTGTCAACTGCATGAATCGTCTTTTACGCTTGGGATGAGATTCCTGCAGCACCTGCAAAAGACAGAGGTTTAATTATGTGCATGTTTGTAGCAGACAGACCCTACTGGCTTCTTATGCTTCCCTCTCAGTCCGTGTATCACAACTGAGTCCTCTCAGTCAGTTCCTCAACACAAGAAGGACATGGAGCTGCTGGAGCGGGTCCAGAGGAGGCCACGGAGATGATGCGAGGGCTGGAGCACCTCTGCTATGGAGACAGGCTGGGAGAGTTGGGGCTGTTCAGCCTGGAGAAGAGAAGGCTCCGGGGAGACCTTCCAGCACCTTCCAGTGCCTAAAGGGGCTACAGGAAAGCTGGAGAGGGGCTTTTTCCAAGGGTGTGTAGTGACAGGACACGGGGCAATGGCTTTAAACTGAAAGAGGGGAGATTTCGATGGGATCTAAGGAAGAAACTCTTCCCTCTGAGGGTGCTGAGGCACTGGCACAGGTTGCCCAGAGAAGCTGTGGCTGCCCCATCCCTGGCAGTGTTCCAGGCCAGGTTGGATGGGGCTTTGGGCAACGTGGTGTAGTGGAGGGTGTCCCTGCCCATGGCAGGGGGGTTGGAACTGGATGATCTTTGAGGTCCCTTCCAACCCAAAACCTTCTATGACTCTATGATTCTATGTCTCACAAGCCCCGGGGCAAGGATCTTTATTCTGTTTTGTGTTTGTGTGGGCCCTGTTGTGCTGTGGAGGTGGCTAGATGTTGTGCTAATTTATTTATTAACATTTATTAGATGTCGTACTAATATAAATAACTGGATTTAGTGCATGTTGCTAACGTCGGCTTTCCAAGCGGAAGCAGCTCCTTGCTTGCAGAGCATAGTCCAAACATTGCTTGTTTTTGCAGTGATTATTTAGTGAATTTTGGATCAAGCCCATGGACTAGAGTCACACGGCAGCGTTAAGGCAAGCTAACTTCCCAAGCCCCTGGAATGTGTGAGGATTAGACATGCGTGCAACTATTGACGATAAAACATTATTTGCAGCCTGGAAGGTTGATGGTGTTGCTTATGGGTGTGTGTGGAGCAGGAGGGAAAGCTGCCCAGGGAGTGGTGGTGACCGTCTTGAAAACCGATAGGAAGCATAAAGGAAAGCAGGAATATTTTTCTTCAATGTCTTCTTTCCTTCTTTTGAGGGTTTAAATGTCAGGAGAGTGCTGCTGCAGCCTGGAAATGCTGTGCAGAGGGTGCCATTGTGTTAACGCGTTTCGGTTCCTGATCTGAGCAGAAGCGGACGGTGCCTGTGAGCTGCTCGTGCTGGGGCACAGAAATGCACTGGCAGAAGACTGGTTTGTGTTTTATGCGAATGAAAATGTGCTGTGTAATTCGGCAGATTGGGAGGCGTGAGTCTGTGCTCTTTTGTGGTGTTTCTGTAGGAAATCTGGAAAGCCTGGCCTGTGATTTGCGCGGTGGGAAGCAGAGTTCAGTTATTTTTGGGTACTGCTATTCCTGACGGTCAGGGAATTGTAACTGTGAGCACATCGTTCAGTTCTTATATCTCCATATCCCCAAACAATCACGTTTCATAGAATCATGGAATGGTTTGGGTTGGAAGGGACCTCAAAGATCACCCAGTTCCAACCCCCTCCACTACACCAGGTTGCCCAAAGCCTCATCCAACCTGGCCTTGAACACTGCCAGGGATGGGGCAGCCACAGCTTCTCTGGGCAACCTGTGCCAGTGCCTCACCACCCTCAGAGGGAAGAATTTCTTCCTTAGATCCCATCGAAATCTCCCCTCTTTCAGTTTAAAGCCATTGCCCCTGTCCTGTCACTACACACCCTTGTCCAAAGCCCCTCTCCAGCTTTCCTGTAGCCCCTTTAGGTGCTGGAAGGGTGCTGGAAGGTCTCCCCGGAGCCTTCTCTTCTCCAGGCTGAACAGCCCCAACTCTCCCAGCCTGTCTCCAGAGCAGAGGTGCTCCAGCCCTCGCATCATCTCCGTGGCCTCCTCTGGACCCACTCCAGCAGCTCCATGTCCTTCTTGTGCTGGGGACCCCAGAGCTGAAGGCAGCACTGCAGGGGGGTCTCAGGAGAGCAGAGCAGAGGGGCAGAATCCCCTCCCTCGCCCTGCTGCCCACGCTGCTCTGGGTGCAGCCCAGGACACGGTTGGCTTTTCTGGGCTGCCAGCGCACGGTGCCGGCTCATGTTGAGCTTCTCATCCACCAGCACTCCCAAGTCCTTCTCCTCAGGGCTGCTCTCCATCCATTCTCTGCCCAGCCTGTACTTGTGCTTGGGATTGTTTCAGACCATTACGAGCTGAGATAGATGCATCTCTGTCTACTAGCGATTCCATAGAGATGACTTTATATAGTTCAGTCGGAACGTGAGGGATATCTTCTGAGCCATTTAAGTCGTTTATCTTCAGTTGTGATTTACTTACCTGGCCAGTACAATGGTGGCTGCTTGTTGCAGCAGTAGGTGGACTCTGTCAAAGCCTCTGAAAGTTGTGAATGTTTTACATCATCACACAGCCATACGATTTATGCTGCAAACTTTAGAGAGCGTAACCCGTTCAGGAATAAAACGCAGTCCGCCCCTTCTCCACCCTGGGTGTGGAGCTGGGTTTTTCCCCCCTCCATGAAGTCTGAACAGCTTCTTTAGCATTTGAATGCTCTGGCTCTAGATGAGAGGTTCAGCTGATTTTTTCAGTAGAGGTCTCCATCTCTCTCGTTCTGTGCCAGCTTTTCTTTCTTGCCCTACACACAAATTAAATTGCTCTTCCCGTAACAGGAGAACGCAAAACCAGTGAAGCAAGGTGCTACTGGGGAGGAAACCGAGGTGCAAAATAAGAAGTTAAAAGGCTAACTAAATTTTTCACTCCATCACTCAGGTTTAGTGCCATTCAGTGTGCTGCCGCGGTCCCCAGGACGCCGGCCGACGTTTCTCCAGCACCGACGTCGGCGCAGGCTGGTTCCCAGACAGCGAGCGGCACGAACGCTGCCAGCGTGCCTGCGCTCAACGGCCACACTCCGTCCGCCGCCAAACAGACCTCGCAGCAGCCCAGAGGGATCATGGGGATGTTTGCAGCGAAAGCAGCTTCCAAACCCCAGGACACGAATAAAGAAACTAAAGCAGAAGCTAAGGAGGCCCCAGGGGTAAGTTACCTCAGACCCTTTGGCAGCCCGCTGGGTTAATAGCTGTAATGAACCACGCTTCTAGCTTTGCTCTTACTCAGGCTAAATAACCTTAACCACCGTAGTGCTGCTTCTCCTGCTAAGCTTGCTGTCCACTAGGAATGCTCAGTCACCGTTTTGTAAGTATTTAACTGTCAGTCATAGAACCACAGAATCACAGAACGGTTTGGGTTGGAAGGGACCTCAAAGATCATCCAGTTCCAACCCCCCTGCCATGGGCAGGGACACCTTCCACTACACCAGGTTGCCCAAAGCCCCATCCAACCTGGCCTTGAACACTGCCAGGGATGGGGCAGCCACAGCTTCTCTGGGCAACCTGTGCCAGTGCCTCACCACCCTCTGAGGGAAGAATTTCTCCCTCAGATCCCATCGAAATCTCCCCTCTTTCAGTTCAAAGCCATTGCCCCGTGTCCTGTCACTACGCGCCCTTGTCCAAAGCCCCTCTCCAGCTTTCCTGTAGCCCCCGTTAAGTACTGGCAGGCTGCAATAAGATCACCCCGGAGCCTTCTCTTCTCCAGGCTGAACAGCCCCAACTCTCCCAGCCTGTCTCCAGAGCAGAGGTGCTCCAGCCCTCGCATCATCTCCATGGATTCCTCTGGACCTGCTCCAGTAGCTCCATGTCCTTCTTGTGCTGGGGACCCCAGAGCTGAATGCAGTATTCCAGATGGGGTCTCACAAGAGCAGAGTAGAGGGGCAGTCATCCTGGGCAAAAGTATATCGTGCCACATTCTTGATCTGTCCACAAAAGTGTATTTGCTATAACTTTGACGTTCCTCCTCGAGCCAGATCTCCAGCGAGTATAAACCAGCATAGCTGCATTATTCAGACAATTGTTCCATTGTCTCCAGTTATGCCAATATATATACACCAGTTGAGGATCTCGCTCTCTCCATTGTGCTTAAAAGGATTTGTTTTGAGCAATAAATGAAATGTGAGAAGTCCAGGTCTTAAAAGTATCAAGGTGTTTAAACTTGGTCTGTGAGGGAAGTTTCAGAGCTTGACCTGTGCAAGACTAAATTGTTTATCTTCTCATCTGCTGGTTTCTCCAGGATAGGATTACATTTTAATTTTAATTAGTGTAATTGTTTTTAAAGCACTGTGGCCAGTAAATGGGTATTAAAATTGTAGCATTCCCTGCGGATGGTTTGGCTTTTTTGTAACAACTGAGTACATCTTGGTTCGCTTTTCTGATTTTTGTAGTGAATTTAGAAGCGGTGAAATACGAGCATTTTGGGAACTTTACTGTCTGATTGCCTTTTTTGCATGAAAATAAATGGGATTAGGAGGCCACGCTTCCTTAGGTGGGTGTTTTTAGTGCGTGGGTGTGATTTTTCACTCTGGTGGTGGCTGTATTAATGGAATAGAGCAGCGATGTGTTTTGCAAACGGCTCAGCAGAACCGCGTACGTGCCAGAGTAGCTGGATAAAGTCTTCATGGTTTGGCCAATCTGTGTTCTTTCCTCTGTCGGTTACTGTGAATTGAGGCACTGATAGTTTGCAAAAAAGAACAGTTCTTTACTGGGAACTGACCCAAGTCCCAACTGCCTATTTCAGTAACACTGTCAGCCATCAGATGGGAACGTGGCCCAAGTTAGACTTGAAGGCCGAGCTCAGGAGTCGTAAGTAACTTACTCTCGACCCTTTGATGCTTGTAATATCTTCAAATTCTCCTAAAGAGATACTGAAATCTAAGACACTGACTAGTCAACAAATTATACATGTTTATTTTGCGTGTCCAGAAGCAGTACTATGCGTTGTGAGGGCTCTGTTGCATGAGTAATTCCTGTGGTTACTCCTCTGTTTGCTTCTAGGTGTCTGCAGTAAGCAGCAAACCACCAGTAAAGGGCAACATAATGAACAACTTCTTTGGAAAAGCTGCCATGAGTAAGTGCTTTATAATATACATCTGTTTTCAGGAACCATTGTGGTCAGGGACCAGCCTGCTGGAGTTCTAAAAAATAATAAAAAAAAAAAATCCTGAGGGATATTAAAAATCTCTCTTTTTTTTTTTTTTTTTTTTCTATTAGTTAAGTTGCAATTAAAAAAAATCAGTGATATCAGGCATCTTGTTATACAGCTGTGATGGGTGGCATAAACAGAAAGGAGCAGAATTCTTCCTTCCCACCCCCACCCTGCCAAACTTGTTGGATTTTCTTCATATCTCCTCTTTTCTTACAATTTTCCATACTATTCTTCTGCTTTTCTGGACTCAGGGGGGTTAATATTTTTGCATGCAGCTCTTAAGGCAAAAATTAAAAGTCGTAAGTGGAATTTTTCAGACAAAAAGGTTGCTGGATGGAGATCAATTAAAATGACATATTTGTGCAGACTAACCCAGGAAGGATTTTTAGTGCAGAAGAAATCTGATTTAAAGTAGAGCACTTTTGGCTGGAAGGTTAGTTGTTGGTAACACGTTTGCCAAAACCTGTTACGCAGAGCGTGTTAGCGATGCTTGCTTTTCATCACAAATCACTCAGGAGTCTATAGTTAGATTTAGGGTTAATTTCTGTACTGACAACTGAGGAGCTAATATCTGGAAGATAAAACCGAGGGATGGCCTTCTCCTTTGAGCAGGGCTTTGGAGCAGGTGGCCTCTGGAGGTCCCTTCTGACCTAAATTGTCCAAGTCTAAAGAAAATACGCTGAAGCTTTTAAATAGACTTTGGAAAAGGACTCTGGGACTTTCTTCAAAGATGCCCTTATAATAATGAGTACAAGAGGATTCAAAGAAGAGTTTCTGGGAGAGAGTGAACAGCAAAGTTCACTTTCTAGCAGACATCTTACCAGGTTGCAAGATACAGTTCCAGCAGTGAACACACAAGGCACAGTGCTGCTGGACATCTCTGCATTCCTGTTTTTGTGAGACTGAGGGAGCTGAGGACGTCTTCAGCCTGAGCCTCACAAGCCTAAGCAAAGTTCCTACAATAAGCTCAAGTACATTCTTAAGGTCTGAGAAGAGCCCTAAGCTGAAGTTCATGTGCTGCAAACCAAAGAAGTTGAAATTGTGTGGTAAAGATAACCCAGTGAGGATGGAGAAACCTTTGTGGATGCATTTCCACGATTTCCAGTGGGGTTCTCTTCTCTGCTGAGCCCTGTCCACTTGTGAGGTGGCTGCAGGGAAAGGAGCAGACTGAGCAGAACTGGAAATGATTATGTGTATAGAAGAGAGAGGGCGATTCCAGGAGTAAGATTTATTCCCTGCATGTTGTACATCTCTCCTGGCTTCAGATATTTCACCATTGCCAGAAAGTTGTGAGTTAACAACAGTTGGGTCCTTCGCCTCTCTACTGCTGATGGTTAATAAGAGAGCTGTCATTCAGGTTCCTATGGGCGAGATGGTTTCCCTTGCTCAATGAAGCAGCCAGCCTGTTTTCCAGGCAGTGTCAGAAAGGTGTTGGCATGAAGTCTGAGCCCTTTCAGCAGCCTCTGTTCCTATTGTCAGTGCAGTTGATCTCACTGTTGAATACTTTTTCCTCTCTCGGGCATCTTGTGCTTGGGATGATACCAGTTTCTAACTCGTCTGCTCCTCTCTCCTGGTGGGATGCGTGTAAAGCTGCTGGATGGAGCTCACAGACTGTGCTTAGGTGCTGGTGTGCCAATAAGAAATGTATTATTTTGCTGTCCACTCCCACCTGCTATCTCTTCTCTGGTACTAGATTAAGCCTTTTGAAGCAGAATTGTCTTTGTATGTGGTGCTGTGTTGGCAAAAGAGGCTGGTTCTTGGTCACATTGGGGTTGGGGTGGGAGGAGAAGCCACTATATTACTGCAAATGATAATTGTGGGCTCTGATGTTATGCAGGACGGTGACTGCACACACCTTTTGTGGCTTTTCATCAGTCCTGATTCTCCTGTTTCTGGCCACTTTCGTGCGTGGCTAAAACCCTTAATTTAGAAGGGACAAACTGGCTGTAAAGACAGATGTGGTGTTATGCCAAGGGGGCTGTCTAGAAGAGGGGTTCCCAACCCTTCTGCCGTGCCTTTGGTCCTGGTGACTGTAAGGGCTTCTGCCACTGCTTCCTACCCCTCTTCTGCAGAGTTTAACTGCTCGGCTTGCAGCATGTGTGGGCTGTGCCATCAGGAACAGAACCAAACTGGTACATCAGCTAGGAGTTTAAGCGTGCCCTTTTTTTCGTGTATGGTGCAGCTTGGTCAATCTAGATCCCTTCATGCTTTTCTGTATCGTCTGTAGTGTTTTCTGTGTTCTTGGTGCACAGTGTTTTGTTTAGCCAACTCCTGTGTAAGTTGGCATTCAGATTGAGTGCCCAGTGTTTGTTCTGGTTTAATGGTTTATTCACAGATAAACTCAAAGTCAGCTCCGTGCCTGAACAGCCAAAGGAGGAGAAAGAAGTAGTCAAGCCTTCAGCTTCTGTCGCAGAACCAGAGTCATCTCCTAATATTGTAGCAGAGAAACCTGGGAAGAAAGCAGAGTCTGCTGGAATTCAACAAAAGGACAAAAAAAGGTGGGCCACACCATTCAGGGTCCCTGTAATCTGTTAACCCACTTGATGGCCTGCATGGAGCTCACCTCCTGTTTCCAGCTACTAGTTTGTATTAAACACAGCTAAAATTCTCTCTCATCCAATTCTTTCCTAATATTTCTTTTTCATTTAGCGCTGTAGATGCCTTGGGGCCATTTGCACCATCGCAAACTGGAAGGGAGACGCTCCAGGTAGTCTCCAGTGGGAAGGGGTGGCTTTCCATGAGACAAGCTCACGGTGTGAGCAGACTTAGTGTAGACCCCGCAGGCAATCTGTGGGGGCTGGCAGGAGCACCTGTACTGCAGGGGAGGTAGTATATTCCCAAGCTTATATGTACACAGCTTCCAGCACACAAAGTTCTGCTTGTTGATGTCCATAGCGAATGTACTGCTGCTTTCAATGCTGCTGGTTTACTTTGGGCTGAGGCTCCAAGTAAATTTTAAGTTCAGCCCTTTGTGTTTAATCCAACCCAAACTGACAGAGACAAAAAATCATTACAGTCTGATGGCTCTCTGGTGGCCTATGAGTAATTAATTGGTGGTCTCAATCCGTTTCTAACTGAATAGGTAAGCACACCGCCCAGCCCACCATCGCAGTTAGTGCTTACTGGTCTTCTTATTGATAGTCTTACTCAAAAAGCCAAGGGCCTGGAAACTGCACGTTGGCAGTGTGGTGCTGGGAAGGCCACTTGGGCTGTACCAGCTCTATGAGGATACGTGGGCCTTTAGCCTCCAGGCTTGTTAGTCTGACACGTCTCGCCAACATTAAAAAGAAAGAAGCTATTTTATTTTTCCAGTAGTCTTTAAAAATGGCTCCAGGATTCTGAGACACTACCTCATAGTCAGTCAGTGGCAAGCAGTCTGTCAAAAGAGCTTCTGAGCGATGCTGTTGGGGACATTAGTGTTTGGGAGCCTGAGCTATAGAGACAAGATCAGAAATGCTCTTGCCAGGTTGCTGTGGCCAAGCTAGGTGAGGTGCTGGGCAAAATGTTGAACTGCCGAGGGGCTAAAGAAACCCTCCTTGTTTTGGAGAACTGGATATGGGTAGGGATGAGCGGCTTGAAAATGCTCGTGCACTTATACCTCATTGGATAGGTGAGTATACTCCAGCACGTGTGATGATTGTGTTTTTGAGAGGTACAGAGGTGGTTGATTTCCGTGCTGATATCAGGAAGGCGCTCGTCTAAACACGCGTGATGCTTTCATGCACACACAAGGGATAACACACGTTCGTTCCTTTTTCCTTTTCTTTTTGTGGCAGTAAAACAAAGAGAGTGGACAAGTCGGATAATGAGGAAGAAAGAGATCCTGAAAATCTGAAGAAAAAGAGGAAGCGAATCAAACAACTTCAGTCTGACAGCAGTGATGAGGAAGGTAAAAAGATGGGTAAACAACCAGGCACGTAGGCCAGGGGCCTGGTTTCAACAATATCCCTATCCGAGGCTGTTTGGGATGATTGAGGGAACAGTTTAGAGGATTAAAGACCGTGCAAACGGCTGTAGTTGGAGCTTGCTGTTTATCTTGTGCTGCAAGCAGTTGGGCATACAGTCTTTGTTTTAGCATCGCTCGGACCTGGCTGTCTCCTCACCAAGTGTGCTGCCAGTCACACTGACGTGTGGGAAGGAGGTTCTCAAATCTCTTGTGAAAGATAGCACGCCTTCCAGAACTGTGGGACTGGTCAGAACCAGTTTATTTGGGGAGTAAACACTCGCAAAGTGACCCTTCCCCCCTCCCAGGGTCGTTTTTAGTATCTTGATTCTGTCTGTTTATAGAAATGGTTTGGAAGACAGCATTGGAAGCAAGAGTTCCAAAAAAATAATAATAATAGAGAAACTGGAGGCAAAACAATTGAGCCATATCCGATGCGACTCTGCGTCTCCTCGGTGGCTGTTGGCTTTGATAGGAGTAGGGTGCCCAGAACGTTGCAAGATTCGGGCTTATAATGAGGAACAGCAGGGCTGGATTCCAAAGAATTTGGATAATTGAGGTGACAAATGCCGTTCAATATAGATAACTGGAAAATAAGTTGGGATTTGAGCTAGGGAGTATGTGCTAAACGCAACAGTCGTCCAACAAGCTGATCAGGAAAAGAATTCGGGGATCATTATGGACAAATAATTGAAACCACCAGTTTGGTGTACGGCTCCAGTAAAAAAAGGTGAAACAGCAAATAGGTTGTATTAGCAAAGAGATGGACTCCAGCAGGAGAGCTGAAACTGTTTGCTTATTTAGCGTGGCTGGCACATGAGAAGCACCCATGAAATGAGGACAATCTGTAGGACAAGTTAGAGGGGCTAATACTACGGGATATCTGAGCCACCTTAGGGCTGTTTTCATGGTTTCTCTTCTGCCCAGCATAATTTCAAGTGATCGCTGTCATCAGGCATCCATCACTTCTACTCTGACTATTCCACAGGATGATAAATCTCTCAGGAAGCTGTTCTTCACCATCAGCCTCAATTTCATCACATTCCTGTGTGCAGCTCCTTGTTTAGCCCAAAAAAAAAAATACATATATATGCCCACACTCTTTGGTATTTATTTCTTTAAAAGTTTGTAAGCTATTATCTGGTCTTTCCATTTGCTCATCACTCAGCCTACTGACAAGCTGCGTTGTTTAGCTCTAGTGAGGGAAGATTGCAATCAGCCCGTTGAGCCGCTCGAAGCGCCGTTCCTTGCTGGGCTGGAATCTCCACTGGTCCGTTCTCCGCTAACGAGAGCGGGCGGGAACGAGCCCCGTGTTTCAGGGGTACGGTAGGGCCGTGAGCTGGGGACCCGTGTTGGTGGCAGTGCTGTGAGCACGCAGCGAGCTGGGAGGTGACCGCAGTCTGCTTTCCTTATCTGCTTCTGTTAGAACCCTTTTCAGGTCCTGAGAGTAGAAGAAGGTGCCCTAAGACTGTCATAAATCGAGTAGCACTTTCTGCAGAGAGTACTGCCGACTCCTGCTCGCTGCACACCCGCTGTTGGTTTGCAATATCAGAGTGCTCTGGTCTCTTGATGAGTTCCTGTATCACGGTAGCATGGGCTGAGTAGTTAATGCCTTTGAGTGTGGGACCTTCTGCTTTCGTGGTGTTCCAACGTGTGGTCCAGAGACCGCGCGTGTACTCCTAACTCCGTGCACACAGTAGGCGTGTTTGGTTGTTCTCCCTTGTTTTATTTGTGCTTTTAAGTGTGAGTTAACTGGATTAAGAATCGTAGAATCACAGAATGCTTTGGGTTGGAAGGGACCTCAAAGATCATCCAGTTCCAACCCCCCTGCCATGGGCAGGGACACCCTCCACTACACCAGATTGCTCAAAGCCCCATCCAACCTGGCCTGGAACACTTCCAGGGATGGGGCAGCCACAACTTCTCTGGGCAACCTGTGCCAGTGCCTCAGCACTCTCAGAGGGAAGAATTTCTTCCTTAGATCCCATCGAAATCTCCCCTCTTTCAGTTTAAAGCCATTGCCCCGTGTCCTGTCACTCCAAACCTGTGTCCAAAGCCCCTCTCCAGCTTTCCTATAGCCCCTTTAGGCACTGGAAGGCTGCAATAAGATCACCCCGGAGCCTGCTCTTCTCCAGGCTGAACAGCCCCAACTCTCTCAGCCTGTCTCCAGAGCAGAGGTGCTCCAGCCCTCGCATCATCTCCATGGATTCCTCTGGACCTGCTCCAGCAGCTCCATGTCCTTCTTGTGTTGGGGACCCCAGAGCTGAAGGCAGCACTGCAGGGGGGTCTCAGGAGAGCAGAGCAGAGGGGCAGAATCCCCTCCCTCGCCCTGCTGCCCACGCTGCTCTGGATGCAGCCCAGGACACGGTTGGCTTTCTGGGCTGCCAGCGCACGGTGCCGGCTCATGGTGAGCTTCTCATCCACCAACACCCCCAAGTCCTTCTCCTCAGGGCTGCTCTCCATCCATTGTCCACCCAGCCTGGACTTGTGCTTGGGATTGCCCCGACCTATTTGCAATTAGAAACCATGAATCTGGTCCTCTGGTCAGGTTGGGGGCCCAGTTGTCTTATTAACCTCATTCTCAGTGCCTCTGGACATTAAAACCAGTACAAGTAAGGCTACCTGCCCACTCGTCTGTGGGGAGGATTGGGTTATGGGTTGCTGCTGTTTAACCTGCTGGAGATGTATGCAGAAAGTTTGACTTTCTGTTTGGAGAATTTTCTTCTCACCACTGTTGCTCCTCCTGCATCATAGTCCTCTTGGTTCTTTCTGTTGTGCCGAGAATCGGCTTTGTGTTGTGTGTTAGAATTATAAATTTATGCAAATTATAGCTTGTGTATACAAATTTGTATATTATTCAGATTATTGCTATTCCCTCTTTCAAAAGGGAAAGATTAGAATCGAGAGAGCTGCTCTCTTCTTCCTTTTTAAGCTAATGGCTATCCAAACCACCCTGGGGAGGTCTGGATTCAGGGGATTGGCTCTGCTGTTTGCTTTTCTAACTCCAACTGGGTGAAAGAAGATAGATTAGAATTCTTTGAAATATTAGAATCATAGAATCATAGAATGGTTAGGGCTGGAAGGGACCTTCAAAGGTCATCTAGTCCAACCCCCCTGCAAGGAACAGGGATATCTCCAACTAGATCAGGTTGCTCAGGGCCTTGTCCAACCTGGCCTTGAACGTCTCCAGGGATGGAGCATCCACCACCTCTCTGGGCAACCTGTTCCAGTGTTCTACCACTATTCATACTGAATCCAAACTGGTCATATGACATTCAGTAGTTAAGTATAGGAATATAAGTTGGATGAAATTAATAAATTAAAAAATGAAACTGTGTGGTAGCTGGACTTTGAGAGCATTTATCCCTGGAAAGGTTGGAAAGGGCTTTCTCCAGAGAGCGGGGGCAATTCTAATCAGCAGCATCGATGAGCAAAACGAGGCCTGGAGTGCTGTTGTTCCACGCGTGCATCCCTTTGGGAGCGGGGAGGAAGGCACCGTGTGCCGCACAGCATTTGGAAATCGCTGCCGGACAGGGCACGGTTCATCCGCCACCGGCGTAATTCGCCCGCGGGTGACCCAGGGGTGAGTTTTAAACATGAGAAATGCAAGATCGCATGCCCCATCCCTGGAAGCGTTCAAGGCCAGGTTGGATGAGGCTTTGGGCAACCTGGTGTAGTGGAGGATGTCCCTGCCCATGGCAGGGGGGTTGGAACTGGATGATCTTGGAGGTCCCTTCCAACCCAAACCATTCCATGATTCTAAGATGGGAAGCTGCACCACTGGAGCAGATACCGCAGGCGGACGACGTGCCGCGCTAACCCGGCCGACCTCCGCGGGCAGGGACGAGGGGGTCCTGCTCTGCAGCTCCCGGCGGCACGGCCCTGAGCAGGGCTGCCAGCCCTTCCTGCAGGGGTAGCATGGACAAGGGGACGCTTGTCTGGCAGCTGAACGTCGCTCAGACAGGGCTCCACCTGTGTAAGTGCCGGTGAAACCGCTGCCCCTTTTCCGGGCAGGCTCAGCGACGTTTTTGGGATTGAAACGGGGTCCGTACGGCTGATGCGGAGCACTGTGTGGGCCCTTGCTCTGTGTTAGTCTGCTCTTACTGTACTGAAATTAGCCCAAAATAAGCTGCTCTTACACCAGCGTCAGCACATTGTACCAAGTTGAAAATACAGAGAGGGCATAAGGCACAATCCTCTCCATTTAAATGATTTTTCATTAAAAAGTTATAGTGGTATGAGGGTGCCTTAGTCACTGCAGGTTGTTTTGCTTCCAGTGCCAGAATAAACTACACAAGCGTGTCCACAGAGGACAGGAGGTTTTGGCAGCTTCAGCTATACCAACACAGGCAGCGTTTCGCCGTGTTGACAAGTGTTTTACAGCCACTTTGGAGGGTGATTTCAGTGGCACTGCAACCCACAAACTCCATTGGTTTCGGAGAGCTGCAGCAGAAGCACTAAAGCTTCTCACAGTTTTTCCAGGCAGGGTCAGAGCAAACCGAACAAAGCCAGGATTTACATCTTTGGTACATCCAATTGCCCAACTTGTATCCATTTCACGCAGCTGTTGCTGTTGAGTAAACTGTGGGCAGCAGCTAGAGGTTGACTCAGGAGTTATCACATGTCAGAGGGCTGTGTTGGCTAGAAGAGGATAATAAAGTAATAGAGACGCAGCTTGATGGTAGTCCGAAAAACTCTGACGTGGGGAGAAGGTGCCTTCTCCCTGCCAAAAGCTGGGGGAACTCAGTTGAAGGAGGCTGAAGAAAAAGGCCAGGTTTCCCCCAGGCAAGTGTGGTGGAGCTGACGTGCTGCAAATAACCTTCAGCAGCCTCTGCTCGAGCACGGCAGAGGTGGCAGTTTTTCACCAGGCTGGTTTTCAGCGTTCTCATCATAGAATGGTTTGGGTTGGAAGGAACCTCGAGGCCCTGAGCAACCTGATCTAGTTGGAGATATCCCTGTTCCTTGCAGGGGGGTTGGACTAGATGACCTTTGAAGGTCCCTTCCAGCCCTAACCATTCTATCATTCTATGATTCTATGATCATCCAGTTCCAACCCCCCTGCCATGGGCAGGGACACCCTCCACTACACCAGGTTGCCCAAAGCCCCATCCAACCTGGCCTGGAACACTGCCAGGGATGGGGCAGCCACAGCTTCTGTGGGCAACCTGTGCCAGTGCCTCACCACCCTCAGAGGGAAGAATTTCTTCCTCAGATCCCATTGAAATCTCCCCTCTTCCAGTTTAAAGCCATTGCCCCGTGTCCTGTCACTACACACCCTTGTCCAAAGCCCCTCTCCAGCTTTCCTGTAGCCCCTTTATATACTGGAAGGTGCTGGAAGGTCTCCCTGGAGCCTTCTCTTCTCCAGGCTGAACAGCCCCAACTCTCTCAGCCTGTCAGCCTGTAGGCTCTCTTAAAAATGTTTTCAACTCGATGTGGATGGCCAGCTTGGGCAGTCTGTGAAGCAGGATGGTGCTGGGCAGTATATGGGCATTTCAGCCTGCAGTTGCTGTGAGACTGTCATAAATATTGAGGATTTTGAGTTCCCTGCAGCTCCTCGGCGGCGGTCCCGGCTGCCCCAGCAGTTAGCACCTTAGAGCAGAACTGTTGTTTGGTTTTATCTTTGCACAGCTGCCAGAGCCAGCTCTTTAGGGCAAGGTGAAATACCGAGTCATGTTATCCCACTCCGTTTGCGTTTCTGTGCCTCGCTTACTGAAGTAGTTAGGAGGCCGAGTCCTTGTTTGAAGAATGTAATTTATTATTTAGCCTTGGCAGCCGACCACTGTTTCACTTGAGCCCTTCTTAACCTACGAAGGTCAGTTGGCCGCGTGCCTGGCACAGTCATAACTCTTCACACTGACCTAATCGGTTGGGACAGCTACGGATCCAGAATGCGTGTTACAGCGGCGGGATGAACGCCGGGCTGCAGCCAGCCGGGCTGGCAGGAGGAGCCAGGCAGGCATTCTGTCCCCCCGTCCCGCCGCATCGGCGTTGGTATTAAGCAATAGGTCAGATGAGGAGTTTCTTCCCCCACGTTCCTAGCTCTCCCCCACGTTTGAGGACTTGCATGGCAGCGTTTCCCGCTTGGGTTTGGAGAGGATTCCTTCAAGCCGTTTCAATTAGTCACGGTGCCTGCTGTGTGCTGTAAGGTGCTGCTCCTTCCCCTCTTGCCCTGCGCTGCTTTTTCTCCACCGGCATGCCTCTGTCCCTCTGCCAGCCCCGCAGAAGAGTGACCCTGGCTTTCTCACTTGTCTATAAGCCCTGCCAGTCTCACTAAGGCCCTGTTTGATGGTGCTGGTAGAGGCTCCAGAGCTGGTTTTGCTCTGTACAAATGTGTGAAGGTGGCCTTGACCATTTCGGTCAGTTTTGGCATTGAAAGAATTTCACTATCTCTGTCCTTCCACCCAGTGGTGAGAGAACGGGCTTAGTTTTTTGGGGTAGTTTGTTTTTTCATCTGTTTTTCAAATGAAAGGTTGAGGTGTCCCTTAACAATCTTTTAGGGTGGGTAATAGTATATTGCACTTAATTCTTGGATTAAGGTAGTTTCAAGCTAATAGCATTGATTGTTTGGGATGTGAAGCATCTGTGAAGCACTGACTTTTTACCAGTGGAGAAGAGGTGGAGAAACTAGGGTCATCCAGTGTTTTGGGAATATGTAATCTTAAATCCTGACTCTTTCAGTTTCTAAACAAATTACAGTCCCTCTTTTTAATAAGCAAGTGGACTATATGGCTAAAACATGCTGGTTGCTGTGCCTGCTTTTAAAGTTTTATTTGGTGGAACTGATTTTGGCTTGCCAAAAACCCCAAATGCACTTCTCCCATCCTATCCCACCATTCACTCTCCTTCCTTTGGGAATCGCAGTGCACAGCACCTTAGCATAGGGTGAGCAGTGTGGCTGGAGGCTGACTGCTTCAAATAATTTGTCCTGTCTTGAACTAAAGAAATCCAAGTGAAAACTTGTAAAGCTTGATCTGAATACAGGTTACAAGCAATTGCTCAGAGTTAAATGAAATGATCTGAGACAAAAGGGTGACTGCAAGGGGGCGTTAGACCCACATAGTATCAAGATGTTCATCTCCTTAGTAGATGTCCCACCGTCTCCTGCACCTGAGGAAGAGAAAGCTCCATCTCCACCTCCTGTACCTGCTCTGAAAACTGAACTGGAGCCTGCATCCATGGAGGTAAGAGCATATTGGTTTTATCTGACTCCAGGGGGATTGTCCAACCACTTTTCAGGTGCTTGGGGGAAGGTCCTGTTTGCCTGTCAAGTCCATCACATCATCCTGCTTGGAAGAACCCACCATGTTCATTAGTCCGTTCATTTTCTAGGCTGTTATTTAAAATCTTTAAGTTTTCTACTGACAGTGCAGTTTTCTGTTTTCTTCTCTTTTCTTCTCCGAATGGTTCTATGAATTGTAGCTCGTATTTGAATGCTCTTCCCTCTGAATCTTGGCCTCAGGACTCGGGGCAGGGCCAGAAATGAAACCAGAGACTCTTGGTATCAAACTGGTGTCTCAGGGAAGCTGCTGCGTAAGGGAGGTGGGCTGCGATGGGCAAGAAGTTAACCTCTGAGCTGAGAAAATGCGTGTAGTTCTACTGAAAGTGCAGCTGGTTGTCACAGCACGAGGTTCCATGTCTTGCACACCTCGTTATATCCTCATCCTTCGGGGGGATGATGGGCCAGCCCCAGTGCCACCTTCTCATATAACTAAACGCCTTTCAAAATGTCACATACCCCAGAAAAAAAAATAGTTCCCTGTGCTGGCAGACAGGAAAGCTTGCTGTCTCATTTAAATTGTGTTTTTTTCTCTCTGAAATTTGGCCCGGTAGGACGGGGAGAATTGTGGCATTAACGAAAATGACACTAGAATATCCTGGGAAGGGACAGAATTAATTGTCAAATCATGCTCAGCTTCACTAGGGAGACTAGATTTCACTCCTGAGGCTGCTGCTTTTATGACCTGTGTACGTGCGTGGGGCCTTAACTCTTGTTTTCTCACAATGCTGCCATGTCCTGCAGGCTTCAGCTGGAGGGAGGAAGAGGAAACGGAAGCGCGTGCTGAAATCCAAAATGTTTATTGACGAAGAAGAAGGCTGCATGGGTAAGACTAGCTCAGTGAAACTAACTTTATTGCAGATGTGTTGAAGAGTTTTACAGGCCAGCCTCTCCCAGGATTAGAAGGAGCTTCAAAAATCACTTTGTTATTCCAATTCAACCTCACGCTCCCAGATTGAGGTAACTGGCCTTTGGTAAAGGCCCGGGTAGGGAGTCATGGAGCTGTAGCTGAATCCTTATTCTTTTTTGATTAATCACAGATTTTCTTTCAGTCCTTCTCCCTTCATGCCAGCATGAACACCTCCTTCATTTGCTCTCCTCTCCAAAGCTACAGGCTTTTAAAGATGATGCAGAGAGAGGTCTAGGTTTTGGGATAAATTCTGGCTGGGATAAGTTTGATTTGTTTTTTGGTTTTTTCTTTTGGGGATAAATCCAGAGCTGTGCAGTAGAGCTTGATTATATGTTAATATAAACTTTAAGTATCCCAAATAAACAGGGAATAAATTGAGGCTTAAATCCTTGAGAGGGTTTCTGTTTCTGATAAGGATGACTCTGCTTTCAGGAGGGAAGAGAGTCTCTACAGAGGTACAGAGAGCCAGAGGCTTTAAATGATCATAGAATCACAGAATGGTTTGGGTTGGAAGCGACCTCAAAGATCATCCAGTTCCAACCCCCCTGCCATGGGCAGGGACACCCTCCACTGCACCACGTTGCTCAAAGCCTCATCCAACCTGGCCTTGAACACTTCCAGGGATGGGGCAGCCACAGCTTCTCTGGGCAACCTGTGCCAGTGCCTCACCACCCTCTGAGGGAAGAATTTCTTCCTCAGATCCCATCGAAATCTCCCCTCTTTCAGTTTAAAGCCATTGCCCCGTGTCCTGTCACTACACACCCTTGTCCAAAGTCCCTCTCCAGCTTTCCTGTAGCCCCTTTAGGCACTGGGAGGTGCTGGAAGGTCTCCCCGGAGCCTTCTCTTCTCCAGGCTGAACAGCCCCAACTCTCCCAGCCTGTCTCCAGAGCAGAGGTGCTCCAGCCCTCGCATCATCTTCGTGGCCTCCTCTGGCCCCGCTCCAGCAGCTCCATGTCCTTCTTGTATTGGGGTGAATTCCAGCCTGACTGGACACTGCTTCCTCCTGTGACCTGGAGAAAGCTGTGTGACACCACTGTACTTGTTTCCTCCTCTGTTCCTGACATTGAAATCAAGCTGCAGGAGTTCAGAATCTTCTTTTTCTTTTTTTTTTTTAAACATTTTCAGAATTTAAGAGGGTGGCATGTGTTTTCTTGTAGCACTGCTGTCAGCTCAATTGTATGGGCTGCTCAACATTCTCCAGCCTTGCCAAGCTGGGTAGATGTCACGGGAGCTCAGCCAGTTGTAGGAGAAGATGTGCTGCCATTGCACAGGTTTCTCATTGTGCGTAAGCGTAGATATGGGCTTGCCTGGCCCAGATCTGGAGCTGCCTGGTCGTGACTCAGCTCGTGTCTGTTTGCACCTGTCTGTGTCTTACGTTTCCTGTTAAATTCCTGTGTCTCCTTTAAAGAAGCATAAAGCCCTCAGCAACTGGCTGTGCTGGTAACTGAAATCCTCAGTACTGGGTTGTTGGCAAAGAACTGGACTTGCACAAAGTTCCTGACCACTTTGGCTAGTTGCGTTACGGGGTGTTTTGCTCTCCCATCCCAGATTGAACCATTAAAACACTTGGAAGGAAAATGGAACAAAAAAGCATTAGCTGGGGAGCTGAGTTGAACGAGAACGGTGTCCAGAGCTCGCAGTGATGACTGGTCCGGCTTCGGCTTCCAGCAAAGAGCGCTCTTCTCGTTCTCTTCAGCCTTTTCCAAACGGACCAGGGCTGGGAAGGTTGCCTTGTTTTCCCTTCTCTCCACTCCCAAGAGCTGTGATAGTCTCTTGTGAAATCCAGACCTTTTGGGTTTACAGTTCATATCCGCTACCGCTTTATGAAAAGGGAAATGCGAGCCCCTGCTGTGCCTTCAGGAAAGAGGGAGGAATGGAGCTGGGATACTGAGGAACTGAGGAGGGAGGACATGCTGCTTTCCCTACTAAAAACCTACCAGTCTGTTGTGCAGAACTTGTCTGGTTATTGCCCAGTTTCTCTCCTCCCCTCCCTTTCCATGCACAGGCCTAATCATTTGAAGGCTAAATAACTTGCAAATCTCTCAGGCTAATGTAAATTGTTGTTATTCTTTGAAATAGAGGGGCTTCTTTCCCTCTCCCTGCTGTCTTTTTTTCTTTTTTTTTTTATCAAGGACTAGATTATAGAGACGTCAAATCCTAACATTAGGATTAGGCTGTGCTTTACATTTCTCCATGATTTTGAGTTATCGTTTGTCACAATAGCAAGGAATCAGTGTCAAAAAGCAAAACTAATTTAGGCATTAGCCCAGAGGGAAACTGAGCAATTAAAGTATCTGTGGAGTTAAGCACAAGGCATGTTACAGTGCATCAGCTGGGACTCAGTCAACTGGAAGAAGGACATGGAGCTGCTGGAGCAGGTCCAGAGGAGGCCACAGAGATCGTCTGAGGACTGGAGCACCTCTGCTCTGGAGACAGGCTGGGAGAGTTGGGGCTGTTCAGCCTGGAGAAGAGAAGGCTCCAGGGTGATCTTATTGCAGCCTTCCAGTACCTAAAGGGGCTACAGGAAAGCTGGAGAGGGGCTTTGGACAAGGGTGTGTGGTGACAGGACATGGGGCAATGGCTTTGAACTGAAAGAGGGGAGATTTCGATGGGATCTAAGGAAGAAATTTTTCACTCTGAGGGTGGTGAGGCACTGGCACAGGTTGCCCAGAGAAGCTGTGGCTGCCCCATCCCTGGCAGTGTTCAAGGCCAGGTTGGATGGGGCTTTGGGCAACCTGGTGTAGTGGAGGGTGTCCCTGCCCATGGCAGGGGGGTTGGAACTGGATGATCTCTGAGGTCCCTTCCAACCCAAACCATTCTGTGAGTGCCTGTAGCAAAGGGGGGTCACTGAGGTTTAAGCTGGTGCAGTTCTACCTTACACTTTCTAAAGCTTGAGAGGACACACGTGGACTTGTATATGGGAATGTATACGTGTCTGTTGTGGGTAACTTTGTCTTACAGCGCTGGTTGAAGTTAAAGCTCACGTAATTGGAGTTACTGTGATTTAGCAAGTCTGGCTGTGAGCTGAGCGTCAGGAACTATCTGCCCGTGGGCCCATAGCTGCTGCAAATACAGATTTTTTTAAGCTCAGCTGAGATCTCATTTAAAAAAAAAAAAAAAAAAAAAGTTGATTTAAGCTATGTTACGGAGTTACCAACAATCACTGGCAGGGGTGACAACACAGTGACTTTTTGAAGCTCAGTAAGTGACCAGTGGCCTCTTAAAGCTGCTCACTGAAGAGCCGGTTGCCTCCAAAGGGAGGTTATAGAATCATAGAATGATAGAATGGTTAGGGCTGGAAGGGACCTTCAAAGGTCATCTAGTCCAACCCCCTGCAAGGAACAGGGATATCTCCAACTAGGTCAGGTTGCTCAGGGCCTCGTCCAACCTGGCCTTGAACGTCTCCAGGGATGGAGCATCCACCACCTCTCTGGGCAACCTGTTCCAGTGTTCTACAACTCTCATGGTAAAAAATTTTTTCCTAATATCCAACCTGAATCTACCTCCCTCTATTTTAAAACCATTACCCCTTGTCCTATCACAACTGGCCCTCCTGAACAGCCTCTCCCCATCTTTCTTGTAGGCCCCCTTGAGGTACTGGAAGACCGCTATGAGGTCACCCCGGAGCCTCCTCTTCTCCAGGCTGAACAGCCCCAACTCTTTCAGCCTGTCCTCATAGGAAAGTTAGTTTGGGTTTGCAGTCCCTGGTTGAGCTGGCACTGCAGAGCAGGATTTCATACCATTCCTCTTCCCTGTCTCTGGTTCTGTAGCAAACCTTATTTAACGTGATGCATTAGTACCAGCGAAAGCCAATTTCCCAGAAGAAGGGAAGTCAGGACATCTGTTTAAAAGAATACTGTTGCTAAAGAAAAATGGCTTACTAGAAGAATACCAGAGCACTGCTGGGAAAGCTGATATAACAACATTTACCAGTATCTAACGATGGCTTTCATCAGTGGAGCTGACTCCAGTTTAATTTCCGTGAGCGTTGCTTTATATCCCTTAGCTTTCCATCACCAGATGCCGACGGCAGTGAGCTGGCGATCCCGTTCACCCACAGTCCTTGCTTTCAGTCATGGGTTTGGTTTTATTTTTTTTTAAGGGATTTCTTTACATTTGCCCTGTTTGTCCACTTGTACAGAAAAAAGCTGCCCCCAAGGTTTTCTGCTCCTTCTTTCATCTCTGAGATGTGCTATGTTTGCATCACTCTTCCCGGAACATCCGGTGTGCGTGGTGCTGGTGAGGAAAGGCTGGGTCTGTCTCCGGATTCTCTTGTCTGGATTTCAGGACAATCATGGAATGGTTTGGGTTGGAAGGGACCTCAAAGATCATCTAGTACCAACCCCCCTGCCACGGGCAGGGACACCTTCCACTACACCACGTTGCCCAAAGCCCCATCCAACCTGGCCTTGAACACTTCCAGGGATGGGGCAGCCACAGTGTTGGCAACCTGGGCAACCTGTGCCAGTGCCTCACCACCCTCAGAGGGAAGAATTTCTTCCTTAGATCCCATCGAAATCTCCCCTCTTTCAGTTTAAAGCCATCACCCCGTGTCCTGTCACTCCACACCCTTGTCCAAAGCCCCTCTCCAGCTTTCCTGTAGCCCCTTTAGGCACTGGAAGGTGCTGGAAGGTCTCCCTGGAGCCTTCTCTTCTCCAGGCTGAACAGCCCCAACTCTCCCAGCCTGTCTCCAGAGCAGAGGTGCTCCAGCCCTCGCATCATCTCCGTGGCCTCCTCTGGCCCTGCTCCAGCAGCTCCATGTCCTTCCTGTGTTGGGAACTCCGACCCAATTGCTTTGGCCCCTGTGAAACTCAGACTAAACCAGAATGATGGGTTTTAAACGTAAAATAGATGTTCCATCATCTAACGCTAAACTACGGATTCTGATCTCGTTCAGATCCATCACTTTGCGATGGCTGCTTGTCGGCCTGTGCAAGATGAGTTGTTGGCTGCAGGCCAGTCCCTGGTAGAGAACTCTTTCAGCTGTGGAGGTCTTCAGCGCAGTTGGGCCTTGTTTCTAGAAGAAGGCAACGCTTGAATACGTGTGGAGAGGGAACTGTCCTCTCAAGGGCCCTTCCCAGTGGGGAGCCTTGGGCTGCTGCTGTTTAAGGCCTGCGAATGAAGGTGTGTGATGAACACCAAGCTGTGTTGAAAGAGCTGGATGACATTAAAGCTCCTGAGTCATTAACTTGCCATCTTATACTTAAGAAAGAGGGGAGGCAGTTTGACTCAGTCATCTGGATCTGCTGCATAACCTTGAGCAACGGACTTAATTCCTGGATCTGGCATTGTACTTCTTGAACCCAAAAGGCTGATTTCCAGAAATACAGTGGGAAGGTCTCTGCTCTTTGATGCAGAGGCTTAACCACCATCATCTGTTCTTTCTTTTCTTTTAACCAGTGACTGAGAAGGTTTACGAGAGTGAATCCTGCACAGACAGCGAGGATGACTTCGCCAAGTCCAAGCCACCAGCTGCGCACAAACAGCCCACGCTGCCTCTGAAGAAGGAACCAAAGGAAGAAAGGAAGAACCTGAAGAAAGGGGCAGCCACTGCCAGCAGAGCCAACAAACAGGTCTCCATCATGGGGTTTTTTCAGAAGAAATGAACTGGGTCTTTCTCCTGGCCCTCTTGGCAGCTTGGGAGCGTTGCTCTTTTTGTGTGGCTTTCTGAAAGCTGCTGCGTTGGAGGAGAACAACATGCAGTCTTCTTCAGTGACGTAAGATACCTTGCTTACTGTGTAAGTAAGCCCTCTGGACTAGATTTTTGTATCAGAGAAAAGTTTTGTTACTGCAATAATTTCAATCGTCTTTACTAAGCAGGATGGGAATCGCCAGCTGGAAGGAAAATCTAGAGGAACTCTTGAAAAACTGTTCATCTATTCACACGGATTTTTATTTTTTTAGTACAGCCTTTCACCTGTTTGGTGCTGAAGGCCTGTTCCACGAGTGGTAGATGGACTAAATCAGGAGTTGAGTTGTGGCTTTTTTTTTTTTTTTCCCCTCTCTGTACACCCCCACCTCTCCAGATTGATCTAAATGTTCTCGTTGGTTGGAAGGTGTAATGTAGAAGGTCTTCAGGCGTGCACACGAGTCCTGAACATCTGCTTCAGCTTTAACTGATTGAAATGAACTTAATTTTCCCCCTAAGACTGGTAAATAGTTTTTGCTCGGCCTTTCATAATCTTTTTTTGGACAAAGCAGCGCATATAAAATTTTCTTACACTTTTCTCCCTTGAACATATCCTCTGTGAATTGCTCAGATGTCTAATTATAGACACTGTTGGTGCTCTGTCTTTGCAAAAACATCTTTGAGGCTTCCCACACAACTGGCTCCAGTGTAACTGGGAGAAGACTTGGCTCTTCTTGGGAAAGCAACTGTATGTTTAACCTTGGAAGTTAATGAGTCGAAGGGGAGGGTGATTAGAGGGCACTCCTGCTCACACCAGTCAGGTACCTGCTGCTGTTGTCTGTGAAGAGTTGGTTTTGCTTTTTGGTTTTGTGAAGTTTGGATTTGCCTGAAGGGGTTTTTTTGCAGGCATAAACCAGACAACAGAAGAGTTGTTTTCTAGGACATCCCATCACCTGCCTGCTGAAGGAAGTGTGTCACGGCAAACGGTGCTGAGGAACCGGTTTGTGGAGATGAATAAAGCACAACAGGCCCGTTAATCAGAACCGAGTCGTTGTTTTGGATGCCTTCTGGTTTTCTGGTGCTAAATTGGATAGGTTCTGTATAAAAGGCCAGATTTTCAGGGGACGGGTGCTGAGCATTTCCAAAACTTGGCCTGGCAAGGGCTCCCAAACAGGCAACTGATGTCCTCAGTGGCTGCTGCTGAGTGGTGGTAGGCCAACGTACATATGGATATGTGTGTATATTGGTTTACAAAGTGTTGGTGGTTGGCAGAAAGGTAGATAAAGAAGAGTGTGAACCAAGGAAGAAATGTCTTCAGGCACCCAGCAGGAAGTATTCCGACCCGTGGCCAGTAAAAGGGCCAACTGGGTGTATTTACGCAGTCGTTCTGACCAGGAAATCAGGTTGGTGACTCAAGAACTTTGAACGTGCACCTAAGAACAGTGACCAGCAGTTGAGCCCACTGAAGTCACGTCCCCCTAGGCAGCTTGCACCCTCAGCAGATGTGAGAGGAGCTGCTTCAAACCAGCAGCTCTGGATTTGTGTCCCGGCTGGGTGAGTCCAGCTGCTCACTGCACGGGTTGCTGCTCTCAGGAGCACTCAAGGGTAACCTCATAGCTCAGCACCCTCCCCACGTAGCTCCTCATAAGCGTTAAGAACTTAAATTCTGGACTTTCTCAATGGAGATGTTTAGGAAAAATAAGGGGAAGATGGGTGAGGGAAGGCAGAACAGGCACGGTGCTGACAGACATCCCAACGCTGCAGCAGGTTCCATGCTCTCGTGATATGTTTGAGTGACATGGGCAGCAGAGGTCCACGGGGAAACAGTGAACAACCTTGTTCTGACTTTTATGAAGAAAATTTAACTGTTCAAAACCAAAAAATACTTCTGTAGTGTTTCTGTTTTTCTTGATAGAATCGGGGGTGTATTTTGTAAAGCAATGATGAGTAACAAAACCCATTAAATACATTTTTTTTTCTTTTGTCCTTGCTGTTTGTTAAATGATGTGCTACATCCTGATTTCCAGTGGTTGCTGTGACATTTGACTGGGTGGAAGAATATCACTGGTGAAGGGAGTAAAAAGTTCTTCCATCGAAACCAGGGCTGGCAGCCTTAAAATGAGCATTTTAGGGCATCTGAAACGTGGGTAAGAATTCTTCAAAATATCTGTATGGAATTTGGACCCCTCGAGTCTTATTTCTGTGGCAAATGTTGACAGGACATAATGTCTCGGTGCTCTTGCACCTCACCTCTACCGTGGTCTAGCTGGAGCTTTCTGCTCCACCCCGACTCCCTCTATAACCAGATCAACGTCATATGCGACTTCCTCAGGAAAATGACTTAATGTCTGAAGAAGCAGGACATGGGCGAACTTCAGGCTTCCAAAAATCATGATCTAATACTCCCCACTCCTGCACTTCATGGGCTGCCAGCCCCAGGGGGGCCTCAGGTCCCTGGATGCCCCCTTGGCGAGGCTGGAGTGTCCTTGGGTGCAGTGTGGGAGCGAGGACTGGGGCTGGTTCCCCGAGGTGCTGGTTAAGGAGAAGGTGCCCTCTTGCTTCCACGGGCAGATGTTGCCCGTTTGGCACCCGGTGGCTGGTGGGGGGCGAAATGTCTGAGAGGCAGTGGCAGATCCGTGCAGCTCGGAGCCAGGCACCGGCTCTCGGAGCGAGGAGCACATCTCCTGCCTCGCTGTTGGCTCGAGACTCCGCACTGATGGTGCTCAGGGGGTCCAAAACCTCGTCCTGGAGATACAGAAGTCTTTTCGGGATTTCCTCACCTCTTCCCTCTGCTTCTCCCTTCCAACCACGTTTACACCCTTACAGGTGGCAGTGGGAGAGGGTGTTAATCAATTTAATATTCTCTTCTTTATAATGTTTCTTTGCTCAGGCTCCCTGAAAGCCTTTTTTCAGATGGAGGGAGCTTCATCCTTGTTTTCCAGGTGGGGAGAGAAACTGAAGGAATTAATGTCAGATACTCTGGGATAAAACTTATTGATTCACCGAACTCCTGTTGGCAGAGGTGCCTCTGAACCAGCAACTGCCCGTGCCCTGGGAAGGGGGCAGAAATGCTGCTCCTAGGGATAAAAAAAAAATAAAAATCCCCGTTGTTTGGAAGACAGCGGAGCTGATTTACCACCCTCCTTCCCACCGGGCAGAGCCTGCTCGGAAAACCTTCCGTGTTTCCCGCTCCGGGGCTGCCTGGCATTTACTGGTTAAAGAGAACCAGAGGAGGGATGCGAGGAAGCGCTGCTGGGTGCCAACGTCCAACAACAAACCGGGCAGGAGGGTGTCCCGACGGCCGCGGGGAATTGTTTTGCTCTCCGGAGGGGCGATGCCAGCTCGGCCGCGGATGCCGGAGAGGGGAGCCTGGAGCAGCAGGGCCTTATAAGGAAGCAAAACCCAGCTCGGCGAGGCTGAGCGGGCACTTGCCAGCGCCCTGCGTCAGCGCTTCGCTTCTCCCCGGCTGCGGGGAGCGGGCTGCGGCACCCCGGGGTGCCTGCGAGGTGTGGGTGCTGCCAGGCTGGACTTGGGGCACCCCCCTGCTGCATCTGGATCCGCTTTATCTCACTTTGGTGGTGGTTTTTTTTTCCAAGATGCATAGAGCTGAAAGGAAACGGTTCAGGCACGTTCCACCAGGTGGGGAAGACCCCATGTCTCTTCTGCTCTGTTCTCCATCCGAAATCAGTCCCTCCCCGCTGGCACAAGGGGTTTGCCCATCCTTTGTCTGACCAAACAGCAAAGCCTGCTCGTGGCCATAGCCAGCATCACCGTGCCGAGGAAACTGCTGCTCTGAATCCAGATTGGATGAGGCTTTGGGCAACCTGGTGTAGTGGAAGGTGTCCCTGCCCATGGCAGGGGGTTGGAACTGGATGATCTTGAAGGTTCTGTCCAACCCAGACCATTCCAGGATTCTATGAATTGGCCAACGACAGCTCCTTTGAGCCTTGGAAAAAGGTGCTGTAGACACATTGGGGCTTGGAAAGTGCTCCTGAGGAGCCATCATTTCCAGCCCCTTAGGGCTCATGATGCTTTAAAGGCCTAAAACATCGTCCCCAGCACCAAGAGCTGCCAGTTCACCATCCGACAACTGTGCCAGGGGAAAGGCAGGTAGCTGAGATGACTTCAGGGTTACAACTTGCATGTATGGATGGTGTTTCCAATACTTTGGTGGCTTTCAAGAAGATGGAGATGGTTCTGCATCGGTTTGCCTAATGAGCAGGGACAGGATCGAAGGATGGGGTTAAATGCAGGGCAGTGGGGCTGAAGTCCAAGAGGGTTTTGGGAACCTTCCCCCATAGGAGACTCAATCCTCAGCTCCAAGTGTCACGGCAGGGCAGGGAAGAGCGATCAGTGCTGTCCCTTGACCAAGATGGGCCACGTTGTCTTCTGATAAAGTCCATTTCATCACCTGTCCCCGGTCTTGGACTATTTCAAGGAAGGTTATGGGTGATTTTGTCCATGTTCGTGTCTCCTGACCAGGAGACACCACAGATGCTGAGTTTCAGCAGAACTTCCAAGGTTGCTGGTGCCATTATTTGACGTTTTCAGCCCATATCCTACCAGGAGCTGTGCACAAATGGCATGTGCTAATTCATGATTTGATTTTTTTTTTTTTTTTAAAAGAGTTTTCCTATCTTAAACTATGTCTTCTGCAGGGCTCAGAGGAGAGGGTCTGGCACCTGGAAGCTGCCTGGAACATCCCAAAAGCTCCCAGTTTGGAAACCAGCAGCACACCAGGGCAGCTCACCTGTGGGAACCCTGAGCCTCTGCTCTAATTTTGGAGCTGGATCTCACATCAAAGCTGGCCCTGCTCTGGGGCTCGGACTGGGGCCCTCCAGGGGTCTCATCCAGCACCCACGAGACTAGAAATTAAACTGGCAGCTGTGCAAAATCACGGCAACAATAAATATTTAAGGCCCAACGTGGTGGTCTCCAAAGTGGGGGCTCTTCCCTGCGTGGTGGCTGCTGAAGTTGCCCCTGTTGGGCTGCAGTGTGGCATGTTAGACGTCTGCGACAGGAAAACACAGCAAATGGTGCCCAGGTGGAGCCGAGGGACGAGTACGAGGGCACAGCCACTAACAGCCAGCCCTGGGAGCAGCGCCAGGACCTTCACGTTGGTAGAGAGGAGAAGGGGACGAAGCTGCAGAATGCAAGGAGGAGAAAAACCATCTGTGGGCTTTTGGAGATGGTTTTTCTGCATCCCCCTCCCATGGTGGGTACCACATCCCACTCCTGTGCAATAGCCGAGCATCCCATCCCGCTCACGGAGGCACGAGGGCACCAGGATCACGATGCTGGAGGAGATAAGCCATCCTGCCTGGGTGCTGGTCATCCTCCAACCTCATCACTGATCACCCTGGGGCCTTCAGGGCTGAGCATCACTCTAAGGTGCTCAGCATCCTTTCTCTTCCCTCTGAGGGTGCTGAGGCACTGGCACAGGTTTCCCAGAGGAGCTGTGGCTGCCCCATCCCTGGCAGTGTTCAAGGCCAGGCTGGATGAGGCTTTGGGCAACCTGGTGTAGTGGAGGGTGTCCCTGCCCATGGCAGGGGGGTTGGAACTGGATGATCTTTGAGGTCCCTTCCAACCCAAACCATCCTGTGATTTTGTGAGCCCTCAGTGCTGAACAACCTTTCTTGATGCTGAGCATCCACCACGGGGGCTGAGCAGCTTCTTGGGTGCTGGGCATCACCCAGCCTTGGTGCTGAGCATCCTCCCTCAGGGCTGAGCATCCCCACTGGTGCTGAGCCCTGCAGCCCTTTTACACGACCCCACATCTCCTTGCGGCCACGTCCGTGGCTTTCGGTGGCCCGTGATGTCCCCATCTGCACGAGCATCCTCGGACCTGCAGCTTCTGCGCCACCCGGCACGTCCCTGCGCTTGTTTACTCCTCGCGTCCCGCCGCGTCGCTTCACCCCAGCGCTTCCTGGGCTGGTGTCTGAAAATAGATATTTTTAACCTTTTAAAAATAGAAAGTCTCGCAGAGCAGCAGCTCCTGTTTTTCCATTCCCTTCTCATTTCATCTTGCGACGACGGAACCCGAGCTGGGCTGTGCCGGGGGCAGCGGGAACCCGGGCCCGTAAACAGGCTCCTGCGAAACGGGCGCTGGGGAAAACACACGTGCGTCTGGAGAAGGAAAAGAAAGGAAAAAAGAGAAGGGGGAAAAGAAAAAAAATCAATAGAAAGGCCGTCCACCTTTCGCACGGAGCCTTATTTGGCATTTTCATGAAAAGTTATATCTTCACACTGTAAAAAGTGCCACTTATTACTCATGCTTTACTAGGTAAGTGTATTTTCCTTGGCATCAAGCGCGTTGGGGTTTGTATTTTTTTTCTCCGCTACTCCCGTACAAACTATTTCGAAGGTCTCATTAGTTTCTCCATCAGAACTGGCGCGTTGTGCCGCTGTCTGGAGGACCAGTCTATTAAACCCGAGACAGAACCGCTGTTTGTTCGGGAAATATTAGGCTTGACTTCGCGGGACCGTAAAACTACAGCGCGGGTGCCCGGCGACGGGGCGCACAGGGCGGCCTTTCAGCCCTGCTAACCGGGCGCTCCAGTGCCGGCCGCTGCGTGGACAGGGATGTCACCCCACCCGTGGGTACCTGGATGTCACCCCGTCCCCATGGGACTGCTTGGGGGTGAGCGTCACCCACCCCGCGGTCACTACGTGTGTGTGGGTGTCACCGTCGCTCCGCACGCACGGTTCCCTTGGTCGTGGCATACACATGGACATCACCACCCTGTCCCTGTGGGTGGTGGGACAGGGGGTGGACATCACCCCATCCCATGGTCACTGCAGGTGCCTGGATGTCACCCTGTCCCCGTGGTGCTATGCACATGAATGTCACCCTGTCCTCGTGGGCACGTGGATGTCACCCTCTTCCCGTTGTCACTGCAGACACACAGGGGTGTCACACCATCCCTGCTGTTGCTGCACAGACGTGGATGTCACCCCATGGCACTGCTTGTGCGTGGACATCACCCATCCCATGTACGCGTGTCACCATCGCTGTGCACACAGAGTCCCCTTGGTCACAACGTACACGCAGACATCACCACCCTGTCCCCATGTCACTACTTACACACGGACGTCATCCTGTCCCTGTGGCCACTACTCATCCATGGACATCGCCCCATCCTGTGGTTACCACACAGGCATGAGTGTCACTGTCACCATGCCCACACCGCTGTCACCCTGTCCCCATGGTCACTGTGCACACACATGCATGTTACCTTCTCCCAGGGTCCCTGCACACATAGGGATGTCACCTTGTCCTCATGGTCACTCCATACACATGGATGTCACCTTGTCCCCATGGTCACTGCATAACACATGGATGTCACCTTGTCCCCATGGTCACTCCATACACATGGATGTCACCTTCTCCCCATGGTCACACCATACACATAGACATCATCTTGTCCCCATGGTCACTCCATACACATGGACGTCACCTTGTCCCCATGGTCACTACATACACATAGACATCATCTTGTCCCCATGGTCACTCCATACACATGGACGTCATCTTGTCCTCATGGTCACTACATTCACAGGACGTCACCTTGTCCCAAGGTCCCTACACACGAGTGTCACCTTGTCCCCAAAGTTGCTACATGCACATGGATGTCGCCTTCTTCCAGGGTCCCTGCACACACATGGGTGTCATCTTGTCCCCGTGGTCACTACATAGACATGGATGTCACCTTGTCCCAGGGTCCCTGCACACACATGGGTGTCACCTTGTCCCCAAGGTCACTACATACACATGGATGTCACCTTATCCCAGGATCCCTACACCCACGAGTCTCACCTTGTCCCCAAGGTCACCCCACGCACACAGATGCCACCTTATCCCACAGTCCCTGCACACACATGGACACCACCTCCCCCAGCACCCCTCCTGCCCCACCACGGGCAAAACCAGCTGCCGAAAGCCACCCCACCAGCCCCGTGCCCGTGCCGCCGGCCACCACCGCCCGCCTGTGCCGCGCCGGGGCCGCCTGGCCCCCGGCCCGGGGCTGGGCGCGAGCCGCGGTTCCCAGCCGCTCTAAAAGCCAGCTTTGTGCTCCGCAGCCGGGCCCTGGCTTGGCACACGATTTTAATTAGAGTCTGGTTACACGGCTCGGCAGATGTGGAATGTATTTCTTAGCCCAGGTGGAATAAATCTATTGCCATAAAAACCAACCCCCCTGTTATTAAATTCTCCCTTCTAAATAGCCCGGTATTGAGATGCACGCCGCCCCCCCCCTGCCCCCGGCCCCCCACCCATGCCCCCTCAATGCCAACCTTTCTCTAAGTGCTTAATGAGCTTTAATTTTATTATATTCCCCGGCTGTATGAAACGGGCTTCTGGTCCCGGCACAGGTTCCCGGCTACTGGCCCTGCTGCGAGAAGGGGCGCAGGCTGCTGGGGAGGACCCCGGTCAGCCCCATGGCCACGGGGTGGCTTTGGGGGGGTTGGCACAAGGGTGTCGCCCTGCCCCATGCCCAGAAGGGGATGCGTGCGGGCGGGGATGGCAGAGCTCAGCACCAGCTGCTGATGGACCGTCGTGTCGTCCCCAGTGACAGGGATGCTCGTGGGGAATGGTCCCCCCAGTTTGGAGACCCACATCTGCCAGGGGGGCACTGGAACTGGCTGTGAGGTCCCATTCACCCCAGGGACAACCCTGCTCTTCCCAGGTCCCTGGCGTGGGCAGCAATGCAGGCAGAGCTGCTTGGGAGGCAGGCAGAGGTGTTACTGGAGAGGGGCTTTGGACAAGGGTGTGGAGTGACAGGACACGGGGTGATGGCTTTAAACTGGAAGAGGGGAGATTTCAATGGGATCTAAGGAAGAAATTCTTCCCTCTGAGGGTGGTGAGGCACTGGCACAGGTTGCCCAGAGAAGCTGTGGCTGCCCCATCCCTGGCAGTGTTCCAGGCCAGGTTGGATGGGGCTTTGAGCAACCTGGTGTAGTGGAAGGTGTCCCTGTCCATGGCAGGGGGGTTGGAACTGGATGATCTTGAAGGTCCTTTCCAGCCCAAACCATTCTAGGATTCTATGATTAACAAGGATGCTGGGGTGAGATGGAGCTGGGACACATCCCACCCCACCAGGGCATTCAACACCTCCCCTCCACGTTGCAGGTGTCAGGTGGCCATTCACAGCTTTTTGGGTGTTGTTTCCATGGGTTGAGGGGCTGCTCCCAGCACACAGACCCCAGTGACACCCACTGACACCCCCAGGCACGGCACACCATCACATATCCACCACAGCATCTGCTCACCCATGTCCTGCTAAATTTGGGGTCACCCAGCCTACTAAATCTGGGGGCTTGAAGACTTTTGATCTGTTTATCCAAGAGGAGACCTGATCCTCATCGTCATCCTTCTCCTCTGTCGCTGCTCCTGCTCACCCATCACCCCAATGTCTTCTGCTAGGGTGGCCATCCCCACCGTACTTTTGAAATAATAATATTCAGATAATAAGATTATTCTTATAACGATGGATTTCTGACATTCCTCCAGTCCCACATGGCCACACGCAAGCCCAGGGGACCTCAACTCTGTGCATTCACCATGTCCCCTGGAGCTCAGCATGGGACTCAGCTTCTGAGAGGACTTTAGGAGTAAATTTGGGTGGGATGGGACCTGACTGAGCCGGCAGACGTGCTGTGAAGGAGCCCAGCAATACCACCCTCAGTCATCCTCACCTGCTCCCATCCTTGTATCGCACGGTTACCTGCTGTAGGGGTGTCCCTGTCACCCCATATCATCCCGGTTTTGGCCATGAGGATGCTAGTGGAGACGTTGTCAAAAGCTTTGCTGAAATCCCAGTGTACCTCATCCCTGGTTCACTCCCCATGCACACAGCTGGAATTGGGGCTGGTCCTGATCTATGCTGGCTGTCCTTATCTTCTCATTCTTCTCCTGGAGCTGATGATCTCCAGCTGGGATAAAGCAGTGGTGGCAGGAGTGTGATCTTCAATGCTTCAGCCCCAAATG
Organism: Tauraco erythrolophus; assembly: GCF_009769465.1. NCBI lineage: Eukaryota > Metazoa > Chordata > Aves > Musophagiformes > Musophagidae > Tauraco > Tauraco erythrolophus. The sequence continues at coordinate 136,488,732 of NC_141465.1, read as the reverse complement.
CAAACCCTCTGCCCTGTCCAGGGATGGGACAGAACAGGGGTGTCAATGTGTATGTGTGCATCTGGGCAGGGGGAGCACAAATCCTGTCTCCTGGGCTGGTTGGACATCCCCCTGTGATGCCCCACTCGGCTGCAGAAAGCCTCTAAATGCTTCCTGAGATGGAAACTCAGAAACATTGTGAAAAAAAAAGCAGCATTTCTAACCAAATCCCCAGGTGCTGCTGGTCTCACTTGTTCAGGTGCAAATCAGGAGCAATCAGGGGCCAAAGGCACTCCTGCAGGTCTGCAGCAGTGACCTCAGACCTTCTGCAAGACCTTGTGGAGGTCAAAATCGTGGGTGGCTTCAAACAGAGACCAGGTGGGTACATGGAGCTGCTGGTGGCTCTTGAGCCTGGTGGTTTGGGATGTGACATCCACCTCCAAGCCCCAACTCAGCTCCTGCTGGGAATCAGCGTGGGGGGCACCCCAAGGAAGAGTCATCTCTGACTCATCCTATTTCTTGTGGTTTTCCTTAATTCGGGGAGGGAAAGCAGTGGCGCGGTTGGCACCTGGCAACTTTAGAACTCACTGTAGGGACCAAAAAAAACAAGAAGCAGCATCTGCTCTTCCAGATCCCACCTCTCCCAGCAGGGACCATGGCTGGAAAGGGGAGCAGCCTCTGCCTTGCCAGCATCAGAGCAAGGGCTGGAGCCCACGTCAATGGCTGGAGAGCTTCATGAACCATCACAACACTCTGTTGGACCCCTAAAAAAGCTCTAAGATGTCTAAAAAAAAGGGATTGTAGAAGGGAGGAGAGCATGTCATGAGAGAGGAACATGCTCAGATGCACGGGGCACCCAGGGACCTGCTGAGTCCAGCTCATGAGGACACTGGGATGTCGTTTCTCCAAAAAAAAATCTCCTGCTGACGTACCTCACAGCACCACCCCAAACCAAGATGTTTGAAGAACAAAATCTCAGGGGTTTTTTTGGTTGCAAGAGATGCCTCCTCCCTGCCCTTACCTCGGTGTACAGGGAATAAAACCACAGGCTCTGTGAAAAGCGGAGCCTGAGCCCTCCCCACCAATTCCCAGCTGGGAGACTTGGCTCTGGGCTCACCCATAAGTTTTCCCCCAGCTGGCCTCTCTCCTGGCCTGCTGGCTGGTATTTTGCAACGGCTTTTGTGCCAAGGAGCTGCAGATGACGTTATCCCTCTTCCCCAGACCAGGTGTGGGGAGCATGGCTGCTCCCAAGGATGCAGAACTTCGTGGGGCAGGAGGTACCATCCCCACCAGGAATGGAGACCCCAGGGCTTGGTAAGAGCATCACCCAAGGCTTGTTTTGGAGCCTCACACAGAGATCAGGCTACTCTACTGCTGGTTTCACCAAAAGAAAGAACAATGAGCTAAAACCAAGCTATGACTGCAAGTCCCAGCTCCCACCACTTGTCCATCATCTGTCTTCTCCTAGGACCTGCAACATGACCCCAAGGGGCACCATGTCCCTTGGAAGCTAGCCAGCAGCCAAGTCAACCCAGACATCCCCATCCTAACCAGCACGCGTGCTGCCTGGCCAAGGAAAAGAGTAGAACTCCAGTTTTGGGTCATGGGAAAATGATTCCTCCAAGGCAATGACCAGCTAGAAAGGGTTAAATCGCCATTTCAAAGACAAAACTTCCCTCAAAATCCTTTTGGATGAGTAGGGTCAAACCCGGCCATGCCAACATGAAGGACAAAACTCCCTCCGATTCCAGCGTGCTCTGATTTTCACCAGAGCTGCTCAGGTCTACAGGGCAGGTTCAAGGGCAAGAGGCACCCAAACGCCTTTGGGGATCTGGTCATCATGGGCCAGTGGTTGGTGAGGCTGATCTGGAAATCCAACACCAGTTGTACGATCTCTTACTTATTAGCAGATCAACACTGTTTGGAGAGTTGGTTCCGGTAATTTTGAGTCTCTACCACAGGCTGGTTGTCGTTTGGACGAAGGGTGAGATTATATCCACCTCTAACAGACCTTTTTTGTTGGTTTTGGTGATTCAGCTTCAGCTTCAAATGCCAATAATCCATCTTGGGAAGTCAGCAAAGCAATTTGCAGTTCTCCCTGGAAACCCCTTGGCCCAGGTAGGGGTCGCTACTAGCCATGTCACGTATTGGTGCAGCTATCATCACGTATCCAAAGCCTTCTCCCGTTGCGTAACCGGGTCTTCCTGACTTCCAAGGAAGGTCGTGGGGGGAAGGACAACGTGCAGCTCTCCTCTGTGTCACGTCCCGGATGCTACGTCAGTAGGCTCCAGATTGCCCTGCTCTGCCAAGGAGGAGAAGGAGCCCACACCGGTGTCTGCGTAACTTCTCAGGACGTGCTAAAAGCAGCCTGGAAGGGGATCAACGTTTCCGTTCATTATTTAGTGCCGATCCTTCCGCCACGGAACGGGAGCCGGAAGCCTGACGGGGTTTGGAGGAACCTCAGGAGGTCCCTCCGCACCCCCCTGCCAAAACCCCACTTGCAAAACGCTGTCTCAGGCATCCCACCGGTGAGCAGAACTCTGCTTTACCAGGTTTTCTGGTGCAAACTGCAGCCTGGAGCATGCGGCACCAAGTGAAAACCAGCCATGGAGACAGGCAGGAAAAAAAAAAAAGACCTAAATTTGGCCTGTTTGGATGGATATTGACATTGTAGGTCTTGGTGGTAGGGAACACTTGCCTACGATTCCCGTCTAGATAGGTTTCTTGGAGACCTGCCTGTCCATCCCACTCTGCGCCTGGGGGTTTAATACCTTGTGGTTCCCTTCGTTGGCACACATACCTGGAGGTCAGGGGACTGGTCGTTGAGGTTGTCCTGGAGTTTAACCCTTCTTGCATCCCCCACCCATCTTCCCACAGCCATCACTGGCAGGGAGTAACCACCTTGGGTCTCCAGCAGCCAGTGGCTGTGCAACCCAGTGTGGGAGACGTGGAGACAGGCAAGAAAGGGCTGCCAACCATGGGAGTGGGGTCTGAGGACCTTCCTCCCCTAGAATGAAAGCTGGGCTTGCAGTTGGGGCTGGCAACAGGTGATGGGTTCCCACCTGACAGGAGCCATTACGCAAGCCTACGGTGACATGTCCAGCTTTCTCCAGGCAGGACTAAGACCTGGAGGGCAACTGGACTGGATCCTTCCTAAAATGTGGGTCTTCGTGCCATGCAAAAATGAAAGATGCATAACATAGCAGCAACGGGACCAGCTGGTGAAAAACATCTCCCACCCAGTCCTCAGCAGTGATCGCGCTGCTTGGTGGGAAGCCCATGCCAAGAGCACAGCCTGCTCCAGCCAGCCCCTAGCAGTGCTTAGGAGAAGTGCTTAGTCTCTCTTAGGAGAACCGTTGCTGGGCACAAACACCAAGAAACATCTCATTTTCTGTTGCAAACAGGGATCACAGACTGGTACAGATTATGGTGGCCACAATAGTGCCCCATGTAGGACGACATGGCCCACATCAGTGCTCCGGTGGCTATGTCGAGGTGTAGAAAGCTGGGTGCTCTCGCCTCAGAGGACATGGTGGTGGCCGTGCTTAGCACAGCCTCCACCAGGCATGGCTGGACATCCAGCTCACGGGCACAGTGAGCATGTTGCCTGGCAGTGATTGCAGCAAAACCAGGGCTATCAATCCATGAGTTGCTCCTACCCAAGACCTCATCCACACCCAGACACCCCCTCAGCCTGGAGGAGATGAGGGACAGTGCATCTCACGTGGCTAGTGTGAAGTAGTGATGATGGGGACACAGAAGCCCATGGTGCCACCACTGCTCCTCTCGCAATGCTGGAAAGGGTTCATGGGCCCAGGGACATGTCCAGCTGTGGGGATGGGGGAAGGTGCTGAGACCCCAAGGGAAGAGCATTTGGGGACTGCAGAAGACAGTGTCGAGGGGAAGGACCAACAGTGGGCACAGGGAGGGATGAAGGTGGTCTGGGGAGGAACAAGCGCGTGAAAATAGGCGGATAAGGGGTTAAATGGGCCAGTTGTGTGTAAGCAGGTGGATGGTCTCATTAATTAGACTCCATGGCCTCATTAAGCTCCATTTCTAACTTTTCGTGCTTGAGGGGCTCTCTTCTGTGTGTCTGGGGTCTGGGTGTCAGTGACAGTCAGACCACAGGTCACAGCTGGGTGTTGGAGAAGCAGTCAGTCTGGGACGGATACTGGAGAGACTGGGGGCTGTGGACTGAAACTGGTGGGACTGGGAGGTCTAAGACAGCTCCTGGAGAGCCCGTGGGACCTGGGAGTTGGTTGCTGGGAAGGCTGTGCAGGGTGTACATGGGCCACCACATGTGGCATCTCCTAACTTACGCGACATGGGGAGCCTTATTTCTCAGGTGGTCACCCGGGATGGACTATGCATGAGTGTCTCCTGAATTTCCAGCAGGCTCCGAGCTCCTCTCAGGGCAGCTTTGGACACAGTGAGCAGCCACTCGCCTTTAAAAATCAACAGTGCCTCCTTCCCAACTTGGGGGAAGCTTGAACCCAACTTGGCAAACCCTCAAATCCGTCTTCCAGCACATACAAGAAACTGCCCCATCTCCAAAGTGGTCCAAGTCCTTCTGAGCAGCAGCAGACACCTCTGCAAACCCCAACCTTTCCATGGGGATGGCTCAAGCTTCAATCACTCAAACTCAACTCTCAAAACTTGAAGAGGAGCATCTCCAGGGCAGAAGTCTTTGCCATTTGGATGTGTGGCCAAGCTCTTCTCCCCTGCTCCTTCCAAGGCCACCACCTTCCCATTCAGAGGACACCAACCCACAGCTCAGAAGAGCGCAGCAAGATACGGGGTGATGTTTGCTCCCCAGTCCCTCTCCCTGTGTCTAATGGGTCCACCAGGATTATTTTCATTGTCCGTGCAGCTGGGAGGCAAAAAGGGACGCCGGGGCCAAGAAATCCTTCTTACTTCATTTTCAACTGTTTTCAAAGCCCCTGATCAGACGACCCAGATGGTGCTAAATGGCCGTGAACAACTTCTAAACAGTGGGTTATTGTTGTGCTCATTGAGTTAGATAATTGTGATGGGCCCGAACTAATTAATTTCTACCCCAAAAGAAAAAAAAAAAAGCACTGAATCATGGTCTTTTGGCAGCGCTGGTGAGAAGGGCTCGTAAGCAGTTCCCTTCGGATTTATCCAGCCTGTACAAACTGGGATCTCTGTCGGGGGCTCCGTGTTCCCATGGGCAAAAAGTAGGAGACCAAGAAACACCACCCCGGTGTGCCGGAGAGCGGCGTGGGTGGATCTCCTGCATCCCATGGGGCAGGAGGACCACGGGATGCTCCACCGGCTCCTTTGTACCATCGACGTGTCCTACCTCCCCTTTGGAAACCCCACATTTGGGGGCGGCCACGTAACACGTACAGGGCACAGAGGCCAAGCACCGGGATGGAGGAAAGGGCTTCTACCTCCCATCCCTCCTTCATCTCCAGCCCCACCAAAAGCAGTCTCCAAGGATTTCCCTGTTTTTCTCATCACCCTTTTCTCGTCTTCCAGGCAGCCAAGGGCTTTTTCCAGTGTCCGGATAGTCTTGACTTGCTGGCAAAGCTTTTCTCTGCAGGGATTTTTTTTTTTTTTTTCCCCAGTTTTGGGGGTGTCAAGCCTTGGCAAAGCTGGAAGCAGGGAAATGCGATCTTGTTTCCCCAGCAGCTCGGACAACCCACCAGATTGGGTACATCCTGAGCAGCTCCGGCATCCAAGAAGGTGCAGAAACAGGAGAAAAGAGTGATTACAGACACATTTCTGTGTGAGAAGAGACAGGAAATATTAGGACTGTTTAGTCTGGAGAGGAGACAGGTCCGTGGTGGCACGAGAACAGCCTGTGAGCCGTGCAGCACGGACGGTCCTCTGGTTTCTCCATTTCTCATCACCGAAAAAAGAAAGGGATGTGCAGAGGAGAGCGGAGGCGGGGGAAACGCCTGCCCCAGCACCGTGTGTGGGTCTCTGTGGAGAGCTCTAAGCATCATTTTAAGAGAAATCTCATCCCTTTGGGGAGAAATCCTCATCTTTGGCTAGGGAAAGGCGATATGAGAACACACATCCCAATTCATTGGGAGATATTTGGTCTCCAAGCCAAAAATTCAGACCATCTCCAGAGCTGTCAGCTTCATACAGGATTCATAGATTCATAGATTCATAGATTTCTAGGTTGGAAAAGACCTTAGAGATCATCAAGTCCAACCATCCCTAATCCCCATTAAACCATATCCTCAAGTAGCTCATCCACCCTATTCTTAAACACATCCAGGGATGGGGACTCAACCACCTCCCTGGGCAGCAGGACTTCCAGGGCAGCACCAAACCCAACAAAACCGTCTTTTGTGTGACTTAACTTCCCCACGACAGATCCCTAACGGTGCTGACACCCCAAATGGAGCGGCGCACGTCACCGGCCTCGGTTCTTCCGTCTTGCCCGGTGGGGAACGAAGCTCCGGCGAACGTTCCCGAGCTGCCTGCAGGGAAGGGGGGCTTCATGCAGATTAAGGTGAAAGTAGATATTTTGCATGACTGAAAATCCGATGCAATGGAAAACAGCAGGAGCCAAGGAAGTGAGTGTAGCTGGCAATTATATAGACATATAGTTTGGAGAAGTGTTTTGACTAACCTGATAACAGAGCATGAAATAGCGTGGCTCTGACGTAAAGAAACCCTGAGACCCCGGAGGTAGAGCCAAGATTTCTGATGGTGACTTGCCATCCGTCCCAGAGCACACAGCCACGGGGTAATTCAGGTTGGACGGGACCCCAGGAGGTCCCTGGTCCAACCTCTGGCTCCGAGCAGGGATAGCTTTGAAGTTACATCAGGTTGCTCAGGGCTGCATCCAGGCAAGGGCTGAGTTTCTTCAAGGATGGAGATGCCCCCCCCCACCCTCCCCGCCTTCCCTTGTTCCAGCGTTTGATCAGCCCAACTTTTTTGGCATGTCTTCCAGCTGGGCTGGGTCCAGCCTGTCACTGCCTGCCTGGTACTGGGGACCCAAACTGGATCCAGTGGCCAAACGCACTCTGCAGAGACCAAAGGTGTCTCAGCACAGGTTGCACCAGCCATGGGATGTGCGATGAGCTTATTGCACAGAAAACAGACCATAGCAAGAGCAGAGAGGGATTGCAGCAGGGCTCATGGGAGATATGGGTCCTGCAGAAGAAACAGCAGGAGATGTGGGTCCTGCAAAAGAAGTGGCAGGAGATATGGGTCCTGCAGAAGAAACAGCAGGAGATATGGGTCCTGCAGAAGAAGTGGCAGGAGATGCAGGTCCTGCAGAAGAAAGAGCAGGAGATATGGGTTCTGCAGAAGAAGTGACAGGAGATATGGGTCCTGCAGAAGAAACAGCAGGAGATATGGGTCCTATAGAAGAAGCAGCAGGAGATGCAGGTCCTGCAGGAGCAATGGCAGCATGCAATTAGAGCACATCTCCCTGAGGGTCAAAAAGGGACTGTGATAAGGAGTGAACGAACTGCCCCAGCCAGGGATGCTGCACTGAACACCCCTGTGTGTTGCTGACCCCGTGGAGTCAAATCCCCTCCAATGGGAGGTGCTGTCATGGTCTAACTGCGAGGATGCACCTGCAAGTACCCCAAGGACCCCGCAGAGAGTTTGGCTTTAAACTGAAAGATGGCAGATTTAGATCAGATGTAAGGAAGAAATTTTTTACAATGAGGGTGGTGAGGCACTGGAACTTGAACAGAATCAAGAGCCACGCTGCTCCTTCACCTCAGTGGGGCCACCCATGGGTGCTGGCTTTCCACTCACAGGTTTTAATCACATCAACAAAGGTCCAAGCCAGCCGAAACTCCTTCTCATGCTCTGTGGCTAATTCCAGAGAAACATGGGAAAGGCAGTCCGGAGCAGGAGGACACCAGCCAGGTTATGCAGGGAGGTCCATCTTTCCCAAACTCATCTCCACAACACCAAGCTGAGGTTTCTCCTTGCTCATAGATGTGCAAACACCGTCAGGATTGCGAGGTTTTGTTCCCAGCCCTTGAACAGATCAGAAATGAGTCACGAGCAGCACAACTGGACCGTGAAAGAGGGGAGATTTAGATGAGATACAAGGAAGAAATTCTTCCCTCTGAGGGTGGTGAGGCACTGGCACAGGTTGCCCAGAGAAGCTGTGGCTGCCCCATCCCTGGAAGTGTTCCAGGCCAGATTGGATGGGGCTTTGGGCAACCTGGTGTAGTGGAAGGTGTTCCTGCCCATGGCAGGGGGGGTTGGAACTAGATGATTTTTGAGGTCCCTTCCCACCCAAACCATTCTGTGATTCTGTGATTCTATGATGTCTTCTCCCTCCCATGCCACTGCAGGGAAGGAAAAGCCAGAGGGCCCAAAGGTTATGACTGGGAAAGGTTGGATGGGGAAAGATGAATGGAGAAGGATGGATGGAGAGGATGGATGGATGGATGGATGGATGGATGGATGGATGGAAAAGATGGATGGAGAGGATGGATGGATGGATGGATAAGGATGGATGTGGCAGGGTGAGGACCCCACCTAAGAAAGTCATGGTTGCATCTCTGTCATCTGAAGGGAGATCTGACCCCACCTCTCATATCCCTGTTGCCTCAGGGATCATTTCTGATGGGCAAGAGCCTTTCCTGCCTCACCACAGAAAGCAGCAGGGAAGGTTTGGGATCTCCTTGGATGGAGACAAGCTGTCCTGTGCCACACGTGGCTGGGCCCCTTGGACGGCAGACATCAGTGCTGCTCCGAGGCCAGTGCAGGGTGAAGTGCCTCCAGGCTCACTCCTCCAACCAAACCAGCAAAAATCAATGTCATCCCAGTTTTCTCTGCCAGGATCTGGCAGCCGAGATATGGCACTTGGCTCCTGCCTAACTGGAGTTTGCCCTTCGGTCCGTGCTGCCGCAGCGAGCGACGGGGAAGAGCAGCCAAGGCGAAAATGTTTTACCGTTGAGTATAAAATTTATGGGGTGCCTTTTATGAGAGTGTCCTGAAGCAGGGCCGCAGTCGGGGGATAATTAAACGGCAGCAGAAAGCCTGACTCGCAACACAGAGAGCTGGCAGTGGCGTTACGCCTGGCGGCGGGGAAGAAGCTGACGCCGGAGAAGATGAGATGCTGCTCGGAGTCAGCCAGGGCCAGGGGGTGAGATGGGTCTGGGAGATAAAGTTATGGGAGGATGGGACAGTCACATCTGCAGCCACACCAGGCAAAAGGCATCTTTGGAGACTTATCGCAGAATCACAGAATGGTTTGGGTTGGAAGGGACCTCAAAGATCATCCAGTTCCAACCCCCCTGCCATGGGCAGGGACACCCTCCACTACACCAGGGTGCCCAAAGCCCCATCCAACCTGGCCTTGAACACTTCCAGGGATGGGGCAGCCACAGCTTCTCTGGGCAACCTGTGCCAGTGCCTCAGCACCCTCAGAGGGAAGAATTTCTTCCTTAGATCCCATCGAAATCTCCCCTCTTTCAGTTTAAAGCCATTGGCCCGTGTCCTGTCACTACACCCCCTTGTCCAAAGCCCCTCTCCAGCTTTCCTGTAGCCCCTTTAGGCACTGGAAGGTGCTGGAAGGTCTCCCCGGAGCCTTCTCTTCTCCAGGCTGAACAGCCCCAACTCTCCCAGCCTGTCTCCAGAGCAGAGGTGCTCCAGCGCTCACATCATCTCCGTGGCCTCCTCTGGCCCCGCTCCAACAGCTCCATGTCCTTCTTGTGCTGGGGACCCCAGAGCTGAAGGCAGCACTGCAGGGGGGTCTCAGGAGAGCAGAGCAGAGGGGCAGAATCCCCTCCCTCGCCCTGCTGCCCACGCTGCTCTGGATGCAGCCCAGGACACGGTTGGCTTTCTGGGCTGCCAGCGCACGGTGCCGGCTCATGGTGAGCTTCTCATCCACCAGCACTCCCAAGTCCTTCTCCTCAGGGCTGCTCTCCATCCATTCTCTGCCCAGCCTGGACCTGTGCTTGGGATTGCCCCAACCCACGTGCAGGACGTTGCACTTGGCCTTGTTGAACTCCGTGAGGTTCTCACAGGCCCATCTCTCCAGCCTGTCCAGGTCCCTCTGGATGGCGTCATAGAATCATAGAATGGTTTGGGTTGGAAGGGACCTTAAAGATCATCCAGTTCCAACCCCCCTGCCGTGGGCAGGGACACCCTCCACTACACCAGGTTGCCCAAAGCCTCATCCAACCTGGCCTTGAACACTTCCAGGGATGGGGCATCCACAACTTCTCCGGGCAACCTGTTCCACTGCCTCACCACTCCCTCCAGCGTGCCCACCACACCACACAGTTGGTGTCGTCAGCAAACGTGCCAAGGGTGCACTCAATTCCACTTCCAGGTCCTCCTTTCATGGTGGGTACGTTCAGCAGCAAGCACCGTTTGCTAGGACCAACTTCAGTAAAAGGACAACAGCAGCAGCAGTAGCAGAGCACTCCCGATCCATCCCGGAGCACTGGCACCGGTGCAGCAACCAGGACAATGCCCTCCATGTTTCTTGGGAAAGGATCAGGCAGCAGCAGCATCTCTCGGTGGGAAGCTCATTGGGATGAGACTGCTTCATCCCTATTTTGTATCTCCATGAAACCTCTCTCCAAAGAAACTCCCTCTTACACAGCCCTGTTAATCTCCAAATCTCCCTGCCCGAGGCAAAGCTCAACCAGGGGTCCAGGGCGATGCAGCACTGCCAGGGGTGATCCAAACTTCAAACACGGTTTTTAGAAGAAACACAATGCACCACATTCTGGGTAGAGGTTACTCAGCGAGGGATGGCAGGATATTGGAATATTGTGTCCAGTTCTGGGCCCCGCAGTTCAAGAAGGTCAAGGAACTGCTGGAGAGAGTCCAGCGCAGGGCCACAAAGGTGATGAAGGGAGTGGAGCATCTCCCTGATGAGGAAAGGCTGAGGGAGCTGGGTCTCTTTAGCTTGGAGAAGAGGAGACTGAGGGGGGACCTCATTCATGTTGATAAATACGGAAAGGGTGACTGTCATGAGGATGGAGCCAGGCTCTTCTCACTGGCATCCAATGACAGGACAAGGGGAAATGGATCTAAGCTGGAACATAGGAGGTTCCGCTTAAACATGAGGAAGAACTTCTTCCCAGTAAGGGGAACAGAACACTGGGACAGGCTGCCCAGAGAGGTTGTGGAGTCTCCTTCTCTGGAGATGTTCCAAACCCGCCTGGACACATTCTTGTGTGATCTGATCTAGGTGGTCCTGCTGCGGCAGGGGGATTGGACTAGATGATCCTTTGAGGTCCCTTCCAATCCCTGACATTCTGGGATTCTGTGATTCTGCGAAAGGGTTTCTCCTGGCCATGGAGCAGCTGGCACCATCCACCATCCTCCTGGATATGGTAGAGGAGCTCCTTGTGCATGGCACTCAGGTGGTTTGCACCCAAGAGGTCTCCTGCCTGTGTCTGGGCTCAGTGTAACCTGTATGGGCTCAGTAACACATAGATCTAAGGAAGAAATTCTTCCCTCTGAGGGTGGTGAGGCACTGGCACAGGTTGCCCAGAGAAGCTGTGGCTGCCCCATCCCTGGAAGTGTTCCAGGCCAGGTTGGATGAGGCTTTGGGCAACCTGGTGTAGTGGAAGGTGTCCTTGCCCATGGCAGGGGGTTTGGGACTGGATGACCCTGAAGATCCCTTCCAACCCAAACCACTCTGTGATTCTGTGATACCTGCAGGAAACATCATCTGGGCCAGGCAGTGCAGGGTTTGTGCTGGTTTTCTCCAGGCCCTCCCAAGGAACCCAACTGGGCAGCTTCATTTCAAAGGGCTGCCGCTTCTGGTAAATGAGGGTGAACTGGGCCTCAGCTCTGCTGCAATTAGAGCACGCTAGAGCGAGTTAATTAGGCTGACGAGTGAGGGATCAGGCTCTGCCTGGGGACTGGCAGCTTCCCGGGGCATGGCTGGAGTTGTGCACATGGCCACGGGGCAAGAAAGTGGCTTCACCCCTCTCCCTTCACCCCATGCCACAGGGGACACCCCCAATGCCCAAAGCATCACTGAGATATTTTTCCTGGATAAATTTAACCAGATTGGCCCTATTGCCCGCATCATCACAGAATCACAGAATGGTTTGGGTGGGAAGGGACCTCAGAGATCACCCAGTTCCAACCCCCCCTGCCATGGGCAGGGACACCTTCCACTACACCAGGTTGCCCATTGCACGGCTCCCGTGAGCAGTGCCAGGTCGGTGCCCACCGGCTGCTCCGATTATCCCCGGTTGCTCCTTGCTGCAGGTCCACTGGAGCTGCAGGCACTTTTCTCTCTGGCTTCTCTGTCCTTTGGCTGCGCACAGACCTGTTTTCCATCCACATCCCGAGCCCATGGCAGCAATCCCTGTTTTTTTGGAGTGTAACGAAGAGAGAAGGGGGAGGCATGGCCATCCCTGGGGTGGGAGCTGCTCGTATTGATCCTTTTATAATCCCCCGTGAGCCTGTCCAAGAAAGAGCACCTGCACTCACTTAGCAGCTTGCTTGGGCGCCCATCCAGCACGCCCAGGACCTCCCGTTTCCTGGCCCGGGTTTGCCCCCCAGCCTTTTCCTGACCCCCACCCCGTGCCCGCTGCCAGCCCTGAGCTCCATTTTGAGCCCCAAACCGGCTGCAGACTGTAAGCAAGTGGGGTGGCATGATCCCTTGATGATGAGCGAAGCATCCCTGGGATGTTCTCTGCATGTCTTGACCCCCCAGCCCAACTCTTGAGGACGTTGCCTGAGTGAGTGCAAGGGGATCAGACCCCACTGGGATGGGGGTCTCACCCCACTGGGATGGGGGTCTCAACCCACTAGGATAGGGGTCTCACCCCACTGGGATGGGGGTCTCACCCCACTGGGATGGGGGTCCCAACGGGGCCCCTAGAGTCATAACACAGACCCTACAGGGAAAGGAGAGCCGGCACCAGAGGCTGAATCAAGAAGACACTTTAATCAGATTTATCGGACAGATCTGGATCTCCAAATAAATAGATTTATCAAAACAGAATAAAACAAGAAACCAGGGATAAATACATGTACCGAAACAACCTGAAAATCCCCCAAAGTTATTTCCAGACAGGGGGAGGGTGATGCTGCTGCATTCCCTCCTCCCCACGCTGCAGAAATGGTCCTGTTTGCCCTTTGGGAGATGCCCCTCCTGTGAATACAGCCCAGTAGATATTATGTAGGATATATATAAATATATAGCATAATAACACGCTTAGTAGCGACCTTAGTGCAGTGCTCAGGGTCCCAGACCCTGTCAGCAGGCGGGTCCTCCCAAAAACTACATCTTCAAGCAACCTGCAAAGAAGGGAAAAGAATCCTCCCAGCTGAAACAGAGGAGAAAAGACCCAAGACTTTTCAAGAAATGCTCTTTGGAGGGTATTGAGCCAAAGAAACCCTTTGCAGATCATAGGGGCTCCAAGAAAAGAAATAAGGATGATTTTTCTCTCCTTGCAGGTCATCTTTATGCTGGCGGTTGGTAGAAAGCACGGTCAGGTTCTGCTTTGCTGCGAGCTCTTGAGGTTCTTCAGAAAAAACGGGGCATCAGGGAGGTATCCCACCTCTCCACGTCGCCCCAGGTCTCACATCTCCGCCGTCTCTCCCTCCTCCCTCTGCACACCCGACACCTTCGGCAGCGGGAGACGACGGCCGGCTTCTCGCGCTCTCCCGCCGGAGAGAGGCACCTCCACGGCTGCGGCTTCAAGACGGTTCAATCTGGTTCATTGGCTGGAGTTTCTGGAATTTACACTAGTGCATCCTTTATTGCTGTGCCAGTCTATTTAATAATGCAGCTTTGGTTTTCCTATATATGTGCATGTGTGTATGTGTGTGTGTATGTAGATAAAATCAATAGCTAGGTTAAAGTTTGGGTTTTTTCCTTTACAAGTTCTTTGTTTCCTTCTCTGGGCTCTCTGTCATCCTCAGCTCTGATGTCTGGGCTCGGAAGATGTTCCAGTGACCTGGATGAAAAGAGATGGACACTCATTAGCAACAACCCTTGGATGAGGAAAACATCCCTGGAAGTGTTCCAGGCCAGGTTGGACGAGGCTTTGGGCTACTTGGTGTAGTGGAGGGTGTCCCTGCCCATGGCAGGGGGGTTGGAACTAGATGATCTTTAAGGTCCCTTCCAACCCAAACCATTCTATGATTCTATTCTATGATTCTATGAAAACACAATTCACCCCATGTATAGCTTCCTCCACACTGGGGGACCATGCTGGGAGAGAGATGGGGAGAGAAGTCTACCCCCAACACCGGCCATGGCCAGAGCAGCTCATCAGTGGTTCTGTAATCTGGTTCTAGACTTTGCCATCTTGCAATTAAAATGGTGTTTGCAGTCAAGGGGGCCCTACATACCTCCTGCAACGCAATTAACAGCACAAGCAATGGTAGAAAGGGACTTTTTACAAGGGTACATAGTGACAGGACACGGGGCAATGGCTTTAAACTGGAAGAGGGGAGATTTCGATGGGATCTAAGGAAGAAATTCTTCCCTCTGAGGGTGGTGAGGCTCTGGCACAGGTTGCCCAGAGAAGCTGTGGCTTCCCCATCCCTGGAAGTGTTCCAGGCCAGGTTGGATGGGGCTTTGAGCAACCTGGTGTAGTGGAAGGTGTTCCTGCCCATGGCAGGGGCTTTGGAACTGGATGATCTTTGAGGTCCCTTCCAACCCAAACCATTCTGTGATTCTATGAAACCACTCACATGCTCTTAAAAGAAAAGGAGCTCAGTCGGAAACAGGGATAAATTCCCCTCTCTGCCCCCTCGAAGGATGATTTAACATGAGTGATTTGGGGCACATCCTCCCCAGCGTGTTTGGGATTTGTGCTGACTCTCTGCCTTGCAGGGGATGAAGCATTTCACTTGTCCTCTGACCCATCATCAGAAAGCTAAAATTCACGTTCTGTGGGCCACAGTCAGGTACACTTTTCTCCCCTCCCTTCTGCCAGCCCCATTTCTTTCAAACCCCCCACATTTATACTCATTTTTCTGCTGCTGCCCCAACCTTGGCTCTTCATGCAGGGCTTTGCAAGCACCTACGGCAGGGAATGATCCTGCTGTAGAAGGAGAAGAAACCCCCCCCTAGATCCTCCCCACAGCCTCACCTGTGAGCTGCAGACTCCCTGCAAAGCAAACGCATCGGTGGGAGCTGGGAAACATCCCAAAAACTAACAGAAAGTATCCCAATCCCTCTCCTCGCTCCCCCAGAACACCAGCATCCCCGTACGGGCAGGAGGTGCCTGGAGGTGCTTTCCCTCCAGGTGGTCGCTTCCCTCGTAATCCCAGCAAGGATTACGCAGCCCTAATGTCGTCATCCCTGGGATGGGGGGAATTAATCTCCCGTTGTGAAGAAATCCTCAGCCAATGCTTTCCTAGAACTTGCGGCGACGGCAGAGAGATGGTTTCACAAGAGGGTTATTTGTCAGGGGAAACTGAGGCAAGAAGAAGGGGGCACATGCCAGAGACCCCATCAGGGCGCGAAGCCCAACTTGGGGACAGGGACTTGAAAATCTCCCCCGGTTTGGTCAAGAGATGTTGTCCCAAATGGATCGGAGGTGAAAATAAATCTCCACCCTCCCTGGGGCACCGGGTGTGCTGGCACGGACTGGGCAGCAGCGCCGTTCCCGGCTGACCCGGCGACACGTGGGTGCTGGATAACGCGGGAATGGCTCCGATCCGACCCTGACCCATTAAACTCCAACCCAGCCCAGGCGAAGGGGCAGCCAGCGGGAAACGGCACGGCAGTTTCGCTCCGCACAGGCACTCTCGGCATGTGCACCAGCATTCCTGCTTTTTGTAACATTTACGCACATCCAAGAGCATTAAGAATGATTTTTCAAAAATATTTCGAGAGTTTATTTTTTTTCAAATCCCTTGCATCACTTTTTTTTGTTTTTTTTTTTTTCCTCCCCACGGAACGCCAGATGGATTAGATATAAAAATCAAACAGTTTTACGGGCTTTGGAGAGACAAAGCCTTTGGATTTCACAAGCGTGCATCCACTTTTAGAAAAGCTGGCTGCCCTTTCCCATACCATAAAGCGAAAATGTGACGGCTGACCAGGAGCGTTGCGTGTGCGTGCGAAGACAGGCCAGCCCCAGCTCTGCTCTGTTTGCACAAGCCTTCTCCCTGCCTTCTGCTCCCCACGCCGTGCCGGGGTGCACGGAATGGCACGAGCACGGCAGCAAAACACGGGGGGTTGTTGGGTGCAGGGTCTGCTGGAGGAGCATGGAAATGGGATTTTTCTCTCCCTACCTTCGTTCGTCCTGGTGATCAGCCTGAAGTTCTGTGCTTCTTGCTTGAATTCTTGTTTGCTGATCTTCTTGGTCTGGATCAGATGAAATATTCCTGCGGAGGGAAACACAGGGCATCAGGCTCTGCGACGCTCGATGTAAGGCTCAGCCAGGTTTGGAGGCACACCTCTCTGTCCCCTCCTGGGATGCAAAAGGGACACTGCCTGCTCTGGATGCCCCGGGGTCCTGGTTTGGTGCAGGACCTGCTGCTGAAGCCTGGTGGGAGTTTGAGAGTGAATCCAGGGCTGGCTAAAGACCAGGAGAGATCTCGTTTGAAAACAGTAACTGCTCATTAAATCAGAACGCAGCAGGGACAACATCATGAAGCAGGTGAAAGCAGTAAGATTTTGTTGCTCCAAAAAGCATCTCACACTGGAGGAGGTCTGATCTCCTCTAAGACTATAAGAGAAATAAAGGTGAGACCAGTGGGATCCTGGGTTGGAACTGGATGATCTTTGAGGTCCCTTCCAACCCAAACCATTCTCTGATTCTATGATTCTGGGATCCCTGTCCTCTCTGCTCACTCTCAATCACCCACCTTCCCCAACTGCAGAAGACCCTCCATCCTCAGGTGTTTTCCTTTCCTGGAAGCAGCCGGGGACCAAAGTATTCCATCTCTCTGTCCTCAGCCCTGAAACTCCTCCAGGACAGAAAAAACCACGAATGACCTCAGCAGAGATTGATATTTCTGTCTGTGCCAGCACGGAGGTGCCTGACTCAAGACGTTTGACCCAAGAAAACCAGAACTTGCATTTAGCAACGGAAGCGACCTTTCCGTGGGATGAGGGGTTACGATATCCGTACTCGCCTGCGAAGCGTGACGAACCGGGCAGGTATGCCAGGCATATCCTTCCCCACCTCTCACCCGGGCTCCCCGTGCGTCCACCCTCTTGCTGCCAGCAGATGTGAGAGGCAACGTGGTCCCCCTTATTTGGTTAAGATACTTTCCCTGATTCCCAGCAGCAATTACACATAAAGAGAGTATGTAACGAACGGGAACCGGCTAGCAATCGTATAAACGAGATGTTACGGGCTGTGGAAAATTAATACAGGAAGTCAAAGACATCCGGAGAGATATGTGGCTATTTGGACTATTAATAAGTCCTGTAAGTGGCTCAGGAAAAGAAGTCCTACCAGTAACAAAAGAAACTGGATGGAGATAATAAAACCGTTAATGACGCAAGAAAGGCACAAGTGTTCAATAAATCCTCCTGGTCTATACTTAGAAAGGAGCAGGAGGGTGTGCTGATAGTCCCCGCGGCTGACGAAGCACTTTCCAGGACATTAGTAACCAAGAGGATATTTTAAACAAGAGCTACGAGAGATAAACATCTTTTAATCAACCGACCTAGATAATGTTCACCCAAGAGCCCTGGGAGAGCTGGCTGAGACCTTCAGCCCCCGGGATGGTCGTTTCTGACGGATGCCAGGAGCTGGGGAGCGGCGGAGGAATGCTGTCGGTGCTCCAGCACGCACGAGGAGAGCATGAAGCGGCGCAGAGAAGAATAGCCCGCTGCCTGTGCTGTCCACGGAAGAGGCAACACGGGATGGAGTTGGTAAAGGGTGATGCCATTTCCTGGCTAGAAGATCCTGGGATCGTTCTTTGCAAAGTTTGGGATGAGATGGAGGGAGGTGGTGGGGCTGTTGGGCACTCACTGCCTTTCCTGGTGCTTTCAAGAGGGCTTATAGGAAAGATGGGGCCAGACTTTTTAGTAGGGCCTATAGAGACAGGACAAGGGGTGATGGTTTTAAACTAAAAGAGGAGAGATTCAGACTAGGTGCAAGGAAGAAATGTTTTACAATGAGGGTCGTGAAACACTGGCACAGGTTGTCCAGAGAGGTGGTAGATGCCTCATCCCTGAAAACATTCAAGGTCAGGTTGGATGGGGCTCTGAGCAACCTGATCTGGTTGAAGATGTCCCTGATCATGGCAGAGGGGTTGGAACTAGATCATCTTTAAGGTCCCTTCCAACCCAAACCATTCTATGATTCTATGCTTTAGGCACTGCCTCTAGACCAAAAAACAAGCAGAGTCCAGAAGACCACAAGGAACGAATAAAGGACCAGCCCCATCTCCAAGGGGGCAATTCATCTTTCCTAATTTTGGAGAGACAGGGGAGAGAGATGGGCTCTTCCATGGTGCCATCCTACCCAACCTAAACTGGGTGGACAGGACATAGTGTAACTGCTTGCCCAGAGAAGCTGTGGCTGCCCCATCCCTGGAAGTGTTCAAGGTCAGGTTGGACGAGGCTTTGGGTGACCTGATGTAGTGGAAGGTGTCCCTGCTCATGGCAGGGGGTTTGGAACTGGATGATCTTTGAGGTCCCTTCCAACCCAAACCATTCTATGATTCTATCATTCTATGATTCTCTGTTGACTACATGGGGAATCAACGTGACTCTTTGAACATGGTGCTTAATTTTGGGCTGGGCAGTGAAGAGAGTTTAATTCAAGAAACTGGTCTCAAGATTTGCGAAATCATCTGCAAAACAAAGCCTTGGCGGGTGGATGGAGACAGGAGAATGGGTCCACGTGGATGTATGAGACCCATCCCAGCAGGACACAACCTTTGAGCAGAGCCCCGCACCCCGTTTTGGGCTCTGCACTTCAAGAAAGACAGAGAGAGTCCAGGGCAGAGGTATGGGAAGGACCAAAGGACCAGAAATTTCTAACATCAAGAAAAGACTGAAAAAAAAAATCAACTGCTTAAACTGTGTAAGAGAGGACAGTGGCAGGAGCTGATGGCATCTTCAGATGTGTTAGAGGAAAGGAGTCTGCTCTTCACAGTCCTGGTGAAGGGTATGAGAAGGCATAAGCTTGAGCTGCAGGAGGATCGCACGTTGGGAAAAGTCTTCCCTTAAGAAGGGGTTTGTGGCTCTGGAAGAGATTACATAGGCTGTACATAGAGTGTCCATGGCAGGAGATGTTCAAGCACATGCCAGAAGAGTGTGGGGACAGCTGGTCTGGACCCCACAGGTCCCCTCCAGCCCGGGTGTGAGAGTACACCAGTGTGGTAAAACACTGGGGATTGCTGAAGGTCCCAGAGCTGCAGGTTTTCAGGATAGGAAGGAATATTTTGGTCAATGTCTAATCAACACCAGGCTAAATGTGCGAAAGAGGTCCATGGGGGGACCACACCTCCAAGCACAGCCCAGGCCCCCAGCCAGGCAGGGTGAAGGGCAGAAGTCAACAACAGAGACTCCAAACCATGCTGGTCCCTCTCTGATCCTGCCTGTTCCTTTGTTGTCCTCATTCTCCTTGATAATTTCTGCTCTAAAACATCAGAAATTCACTTTTCAAAACTCCTGAGGTGTTCAGATCCTAAAAACATGGAGAAGCCCTCACTGCAACTCATCTGGGAGCTGGTTGTGCACCACCAGCAAGCCGGGTAAAGCTTTCAGCTGGGTGTTGGCACCAGTTTCTCCTTCCAACTCCTGCCTCGTGGAGGAAACCGTCTCAGCACAGAAATAGATGAGGCCACGTAGGTATCATAAGCCCATACAAAGGCAGATGGACGGGCTCCAGGCGTGACTTGCAGCCTCTTTTCTCCACACATGCTGCTCTGTTGGTAGAGTGATGGACCATGGAGAGGTGGAATCCATATGTGACTGAGCTCATGCTCTTTCCCAATAGTAACACTTCGCTCTGCCAAGCAAAAGAGCTGTGTTGGCCTCGGGGACAAGGGCCTCCCCTGTCCTTGGCTGGCAGGGCTCGGGAGCTCCGTGCAGACGCGAAGCTTTTGGCCTCAGAAGGTGGCGAGAAGGTTTGGGTGGCGACCTCTGCCAAGGAGTAAGGAGAGGAAACGGTGGGGCCCAGACAGTGCAGGCTCAGAGCTGTCCTCCAGCTACAAGGTGCCATTGTGAAGGAGGCTTTGCCGAGGAGGAGGGGAGGACAGGGAGAGGGGCACCGTGGAGGACAGAGGATGGCAGGGGGAGGAGAGAAGCACGGTGGCAGCCAGGGCTCCATCTCTGGAACTAATTTCTCCTTAGGGAGAGAGGTGAGACATGAACATACCCAAGAGACCAGCCACACGGGCTGAGGGTCACTGTATCCATATCCATATATCCACCCAGTGTCCCTGCCCATGTCAGGGGGGTTGGAACTGGATGATCTTTGAGGTCCCTTCCAACCCAAACCATTGTGTGATTCTATGATAGGTTGGGTGTAACCAACCTCTACTGCTCAAGGCACAAGTTTTCACCAGGGGTAGAGTATGTCCAACAAAGACTCGGGGTTGAGGCACTGCAATACTTTCCCAGACCCAAAAGAAACACAACACAAATATCTACTGGACCATGTTTGTCCAGCAGAGACAGGCTCCTCTGGTCTACAAGTGTTGCAAAGCTAAAGGTCTGGGGAAAGAGCAAGAGGACAGTGTCATTTGACAGTGTGTTTGCTGTGCTCTGGTCTCTGGAGAACACACCAACCAGAGCATCCAAATCCACCCATCCAAAAAGTGAGCTGGGGGCAACTCATTCCCCCTGCGTCCACCTTTGCAGCAGCTCTGCAAACTTTGCTCCCAGTGACGGGTGGACCAGGGGGAAAAAAAAGCACAAAAACAAAAATATGGAGAGACCAGAACATTTTTTGGTTTGTTTTCCACGTGCGTTTGGCATGGAAGTGGGCAGGTTTGGAGGAACAGCCCCTTGTTTGCCCACGTGCTGTGCCTCCGGATGGGGCTGCAGCTCGTGGCAGGGTACACGGGGGCCAAAAGTGGTTTCCAGCCCCTGCAACTGAGGCAAGAGTGCAAAAGTGGGGGAGGTGGAAAAGCCAACCTGCTGTCAGTGTGTTTCAACTGACTACAAAAGGTCTGGAGCACCATGAGAAAAGCTTGAAAAACTGAACAAAGCTTGGAAAGCTCCAGGTTTCCACACACACCTCCTCCGTCGCCGGCTGGTTTCGTTACAGGACTCACCTTTAATTAACTTCCAGTTGTAGATTTCCACCTCTTCCATGGTCTCCTTCTCAATGGCGATCGTCCTGAGGATCTCCTTGGAGGTCTCCGAGCTCGGTGGCACAAACATGTACACCAGGACACGGTTGGGGTTCTTGCCGCACCGGGCGGTGACTGTCTCATCGGTGGGTTTGACTCTGGTTTCTGGGCAAAAACACAGACAAGGTTCATGAAACAGGAGCAGGAAGGAGCTTGGAGGAGCCACCTCAGCACCCAAGCTGAGGAGAAGGCATCTCATTGGGTTTGATGTCATGCAGTGCAGCGGCGTCTCCGAATGGGACCTTGGATCCCAGGATCCGCTCTCCAGTGCCGGCATCGGCAGCAAAGGGAGATGTTGATGAAGGATTTGGGGACCTGCTCATCCCCGTATTTTCCATTCCCCTTGATTTTGGCAGCCTCCGTGCCAGTGGGGATGGAGAAGGGGGATTTTCTCCACCTGGATTCCCCATACCCACCGCAGGGACCTTGGTACATAGAATCATAGAATGGTTAGGGCTGGAAGGGACCTTCAAAGGTCATCTAGTCCAACCCCCCTGCAAGGAACAGGGATATCTCCAACTAGATCAGGTTGCTCAGGGCCTCGTCCAACCTGGCCTTGAACGTCTCCAGGGATGGAGCATCCACCACCTCTCTGGGCAACCTGTTCCAGTGTTCTACAACTCTCATGGTAAAAAATTTTTTCCTAATATCCAACCTGAATCTACCTCCCTCTATTTTAAAACCATTACCCCTTGTCCTATCACAACTGGCCCTCCTGAACAGCCTCTCCCCATCTTTCTTGTAGGCCCCCTTGAGGTACTGGAAGACCGCTCTAAGGTCACCCCGGGGCCGTTATCACAGCAAAGCCGAGGCTGGATTCCCCGCTTCCCATCTCGCTCCCGCTGCCGTGCCGGAGGAGCAAAGCGAAGGGATGAGCTCGCAGCACGGGAGCCAGCGCCGTGGCTGGGCTGCCTGGGCAGCGTGCCCGGATCAGCCCCGCGGGTGGGCTCAGCCCCAGCCCCAGCCCCCTCCCCACACGGGGTGCTGCAGCGGTGAGACCCACATCAGGGGCACCGGCGGGACCCTCCGGGACATTTTCAATATCCTTGGTAAAGGAGAGCTGCTAAACTTTTAATTTTATTTCTTTTTAATGTAGCTGGAGTAATTAAGAATCCCCCATGGTTTTGGAAGGAGATTTATTGCCTTTGGTTGTGGTCCTTGGAACGCCGAGGAGCCCAGCTCCGCTGAATTTAGCCTTGTTCTCCCCGTCGTTTTGGATGCTGAAGCTTTTTACACTACTCGAAAGAAAGTTTGGCTATAAATAGACACGCGGGGTTTATTTCAGTAGGACAGTTATTTTAGGCCTGATCCTGCTCTCCCCCGGGCTTTCTGGAGCGGTCCTGAGCTGCTTGACCCAGGGAAGGGATGGAAATCCCAATTTAAAGGGATGCAAACCAGGGCTTTTTCAGCAACACCAAGACAAGCGTTCAGCTCCGCAAGCTCAACATGACACAAAGTGGGACAACCACAGCCCCCCACCCCTGCCACAAGGTCCGGGTCCATCCCAGACCATTAAACTTCACCCACTCCAGGGCAGCTCTTCGCCTCGATCGAGGCAGCCCCACCTTCACAACAGGGAAGGAATTACACGTCCTCGCAGGTGCAACAGGTATTTAACCACCTCGGAGCTTCACGCTGGAGCCACTCGATGGCCAACAGCATTGGGGTGGAGGAGCAGGGACCTGGGGGTCCCAGCCAGCAGCTCTGTCCCCAGCAACTGCGATGGTCTCCCCATTCCACCAACGCATCACAGCAATTCCCCTTCCATCAGGATCTCTTTGACAAATAGAAATCACGCAGCCTTTCTCTCCAAGCTTCCGGGTGCAAAGGAGGAAGAGGAGGAAGAAGAGGATGGTCATGGAAATGGGGAGAAGAAGACGATGGGTGAAACCTCCGTGCAGTGAAGGACAGGACAAGCGCGTGACTGGGCTGAGCAGTGTGTACATGTGTGCGATTGCTATCTACGAGTGGTGGGAAGAGAAGAAGAAAATCCTTTTTGGCTGGGTGGGAGTGTTTAACTGGAAATTAATGCAGACTGAACAGCAGACGAGAGATCCCAGCAAAGAAAGTTGTAGGCTTTAAACCAGAAAGACCCACAACAATGGGAACGCAAGACTGGAAGGGCTCTGCTCAGTCATCACATCTCATTCCCACCAGGCACCACATCATAAATCCAGCTCATAAACGTGTCAGAAATCTTGTTAAAACAAGCTGAGCTTCTGCCCTTCGCTCTCCCGGGGAGGCCATCCCAGAACCTCCCTGCTCAGAGGTTGGAAAACCTTGAAAATCCCAGCTGAGATTGTTTTGCAGCCTGTTTGCCCCCGTTCTTAAACGTGGCAACGCCCCTTGCATTGGAACAGGCTGCCTAGGGAAGTGGTTGAGTCACCAACCCTAGAGGTACTTAAAAGATGTGTAGATGTGGTGCTGAGGGATGTGGTTTAGTGGTGGACTTGGCAGTGCTAGGTTGGACTTGATGGTCTTAAAGGTCTTTTCCAACCTAAACAATTCTATGGTTTTCCCTGGTGAGACCCCTCCACTAAACTACGTTGAAGACACACATCAGAGGAGATGATCAGAAACTGCTGCATCTGCAGTCAGGCTCAAAGACACTCAGGTATCTTTAGTCTCTCTGGGGAAGCCAGTGGGTGGCCCATCACCTGAACATCTACTGCTGAATGATAGTACAGAGAGGTATAACCTAGAAAACATTCTCCAGTGGGAACAGGAGAAGATCTCATGCCCTGCCACATCTTTGCCAGGTCTGTTGTTTAAGGTAAACAGCTTTCCAAAGACCAAGAAGCAGCTGAGAAACCCAAGACTCTTTGAACATGAAAAAAAGAGGTCCTCTCCACCATGTCCCAGGCCCAGCACCAGCTCAGTTCTACCTGGCCCACCCCAACAGTTGTGTGCCTAACCCTCCCCTTCCAGAGATGGGGACCTCAACTCAAATTCAAACAAACCGTGAGTGCCACAGATAACCCCGTACCCAGAAAACGTCCTCCCAGTTTCAAACCTACGTTTCGGGTGCCAGAATTTAACACTTTGACTTCTTGTCCCAGCTGGAGGTCTGGAGAACAGATTGTGCCTTCTCCCCAGAAAGCATTTTCTATCTGTCTGAAGACTCTTAGCATGTCCCTCCTTGGGCATCTTTCTCCAGACTACACCTACCCAACAGATGCAAACTTTTGGGGTTGGTGCAGTTTCCTCATGTTGGGTCAGTCCTGCTGTCCTCCAAGACTGGCCAACCCTTACATCAGTGCTTGCCCAGCTGAACCCACCTGGTGTGAATACAAGTCACCAGTGATGTGGAGACCTACACATCTGCTCCGGGCTTTAAACCAAGGCTAAAGGAAGGAACTGGAAGGCAGCTGCAGGAGCCGGTGGGATCTCACCTACCTGGACATATTTTACAGCATTTCCCATCTACTTTCTCTGGATAGTCACATGGATAGTCCTTGGGACACGTGATCTTCTGGCAGTCCTGGACACCATCCCTGCAAGTGCAGAGGATGCAGGGCAGGAGGCCGTAGAGCCGGAAGACGGGATGCCACACCTCCCCATGGGAGTAGGTCTTCCCGTTGTAAACACAAGCTGGAGGAGAGAGAGAAAAGAGTTGCTGGTGTCCTCTTTGTACACCCAAGGCTTGGTGGAACTCAACACATTTCACCATCTCAGAAACAGGTGGCCCTGCTGTCTTGAGGAACATGGTCCTCCAGTAGCATGTCGGGCAGCAGCGGACCCAGGGAAATTGCAGCCATCTCACCCAGGAGGTGCCACGGGGCAGGAGGACCAGCTCCAGGAGATGGAGGCTGCTGGGGTCAACCACCCTGGTGGGGATAAGTGGTAAGTGTGGGCAGGACCACACCTGCCTCCAAGTCTCTGCAAGCCTAGAGTCTCTCCGAGGCTGTCACAGGCATGAAGCACAGTGAAGGGTGCCACCTGCTGACTCCTCCATGAAAAATTTTGGAGGTCCCAAAATTTCATCCAGGACTTCACCTCCAAGGACTGGAAAGAGCCCTTCTGGAAACACAGCGGTGGGAGAGCCTCCCGGAGGAGAAGGGACCTGTCTTTTCCTCTTCTTACTCTCTCCTCCAGGAGGAAGACCACAGCACTGGGGTAGACCCAGCCCACGGTGGGTAGGTGCAAGGAGGAACAACCTGTCTCTCTATGGCACTGTCCTGGAAGGACCATGTGGAGTCTTCCAGCTGAGCACCTCCCTTCCCAGGTCCCAGATCTCCAAAACACCCCAAGGACCAATCTTCTTCCAACTCTTTTTGAAAAGTAGAAGGTGCATGCAGCTAGGGGGCTGTGGGCCACCAGGGCTGAGATAGCTGGGTGAAGCTGGCTGTGGAGAGGCAGGAAGTAGGACTTGGTGGTGGGAACCTGCTGCTGAAACAGGTTCCCTGGAGAATTCACCTTAGGCTACGTACAAACTGCCTGGCCCCGCCATCCCTTACCTTTCTTGTGCTTCTCTTTCATGACGATCTTCACTGTGGTGCCACCTCCTCCCTTGGGTTTGAAGCTCCTGGGAATGAACTCCAGGGAAGAACTGAGAACAGTGGACGTGGTGGCTCCGGGTGGCTTTCTGCCCATCGCTTCCCCCAAGCACTGATCTTGCGAGTGCCTCTGTGAGCAGTCAGAGAAAAGAAGGGGACTCAGACCCAGGCAGTTGGGTTGTTCTCACTCTAAAGCATGCTGGGAAAAGCCATGCACACCTTCCATCAGGAGTGGAAGGTCCAGAGACCACAGGGATGAGCAATAACCCAAGAGCCATCTCGGTGCTGAGCAGTTTGTGTCAATGCCCCACACTGGTGTCCTCCCTTTGCTGCACGTGGGTCATCCTCCTTGGGGCAGCACCCTTCTCGTCTGACGCTCAACCCCATGCCCTCTGGTGAGGTCCTACATCACTAACACAGGCTGGGAATTGGGCTGGTCTCTTCCAGATGCCTGCTGGAAACTGAGGACTGGCATTTGTGCAACCACACCAGGATGGTAAGGACAGGTTGTATCCTGTCCTCTCACCTGGCTGGCAGCAGGAGGGTTGGTGTGGGGCTGCCAGCCAGCAGGACTAAAATCCCAGGAGCATCCCAGGCTTCCAAGAGCAAACTGCTGGGACAAGACAGGCGGCACAAAGGGTCCCCTTGTGTCTATTTTGGAGGTTTTATAAACTTTATAGGTGGTGGAGGTGTGACGCTGGCGTTTCACCCAGCAGTATGGAAAAGGGCAGGGCCAGGAGCTGTAAGTGACCTAATCCCACAGACCTGGCATGGGACACCCAGCTCTGAAATGTCACCATGATTCCACCCTCAGAAGCCAAGGAGTCACTTTTTCCTTGCTGGGGCTGCTGGTACAAACAGCCTGGAGAAAGCACGCTGGTGGCCAGCTCCAGCGCTGGCTGCTCTGTGGGAGCTACGTCTGGGAGGCAGGACACCTTTGAGCCCAGGGCGGAGAGGAGACCCCAGCTCCTGAAGCAAAAGTCCTCAAAGAGAGATTTGGGCCATCTGACTCTATGGATAAGGGTTACGTCTGGCTGTCGGTCACCTCTGAGTCTGTTCTGTCCATGTTCCTCAGGTGTTTTAACCCACTGGCCAACCTCAGCCAGGTTGGCCAACAAGGAGTTGAATTGCCCAAGATTTCTAGTTCCCACAAGTCTTTTTCTTTTCCAAAGATATCAGAGATGCTTCAGAGGAAGAGGACAAGAGTCTGTCTTTGGCAGTCGGAGGTCTCAGCCTATGCTGATAGCCCTCACCTAGAGTCAATTCCAAGACACAGTTCATCTGCAAACAGGTGTCTGTGGTTCTGCTGTCCAAGGAACTGACTGCCCACCTAGACCTGCTGTGGGTCATTTCTTTGTAGAAGACTATGGCCAAGGGCAAATGGCTTGCTTTGAGCTGTTCAACGGGGCTGTGCTAGGAGCAATAACCTGAGGTTTAAAATGCAAACGTCACGTACAACACCTCGGTTTAACTGCAGGGGTTCCTCTTCCGTGGACTTCTCATACGAGCCATCTGCAAGGAAAAAAACATTGTCCTGTGAAATGCTGCAGGGCTGGATGAAGAATTGCTCTCTCTTTGACTGAAAGCAGCTCTCTTCAGGGTGCTGGCCCACCTGTGAGGTCTGGAGAGAGAGGAGCTTTGAATATGCAATTCACATCGCCCAAAGCAAGTGGGAGCCATATCCCAAAAACCCTTTTATCTCCACTGTGAACAATAGTTCCACTCCAAGAAAGACAGGACCATGTAGCTTCTGAAGTTAGATGGCATGAAAACACCACAGAGGTAGAGCATGAGGTGATGGGGATGATCTGGCATTAAAAAGAAAGCCAAAGACATTTCTCACCGAGTCAATGACATGCCCCAGCTGCACCAAAGAAAACTAGGAGAGAGGGACGCAAATTGCAAAAGGGGAGAGTCTTCAGGAGGCACCTGGAGCAGGTCATTCCGTGCCCATGGCCAGGAGACCACCACGGCCTTCCAGCTTCATAAATATTTCTCATCTTAAATGGTCATTTTATGCTGTGGCTGCATTGTCAGCAAGGTGTGAACCCACCTATTCGCTCTTGAGACTGTCTCATCTGGAGACAGGGAGCTTGATTACCTCCTCATCCTCCCAGGTGTGAGCCAGGGGAAAGAGCAGCATTTGCAAGAGTTTCTCCCCCATGGCAAGCTGTGGGAGCAAATCTCAGCCATGCAACATTGAGGTGGAAGTGGAGAGGGTTTCCCTGATCGTCCTGGAAACTTCCCTGAAGCAAGAGCAGCATGCACAATCTTTACATGGTCCATACAACCATCTCCATTCTCATGGGTGAGTGGTCTGGAGGACTTTGCCTTCCATGCAGGTCATATCTCTTGCATGATGCACCAGGGGCAGGGCAAAGAGCTCAGCTCTGGCCAGCACATGGGCTGCAGGGAGGCAGGACACAACTAGGTGTGGGAGGGGAAGCATGCCAGAAAAAAACCTGAGCCCTCATCTTTTGTTTCCTGGTGCAACCAAGACATAGCAAGTGGCCTGATGTACAGCACAAGCTTCCAAAATCCTGCTAAAGTGGCTTGAAATGGCTCCTGCTAGCTGGTGGCAATGCCTACGTCTCCCAGCCCTCGCTCAGGAGCAGCTCCTGGGCCCTTCATTACCTTTGCAGACCTGGCAGCAGGAATCTGGCACGGTTAGGGGAGAGGAGCACAACAGCTCTGGGCAGGTCACCAAGCCGCAGTAAATCTGGCCTTCCTAGGAGACAGGAGCAAACAACAGCATTGTCAGCGTTATCAAGGTCTGGGGAGGGGTGCTGGTCACCCTGGTTGGGGTGCCAGCACATTGCAGATCTGATATAAATCATAAGTCCCTCAATGGTCCATCCTCAGATACCACCAATCATCTGGCAACTGACGAAAGCCGAAAATCTGCCCCTCTGTACTCTCCATCCTGTGGGTATAGCGGGCTGGACGGTGTCTTCTCCTAACATGGCTGGTGCACCGATTGCCAGTCTGCATGCTCATGAGTGGAGTCGTCTTCCCCAAAAAGGGGGAGGCAGAGCCTTACTCTCAGGCATCGTTAAGTGCTACTGGATCTGAAACAGTTCCAAGTGACACGAGAACCTTTCCTCTGACATCTCCCAGGACAAGGACCTGGAGGAGAGGTGGAAAGGAGAAGTGTGATGCTGAACCCAGACCCAGGTCCATGCTGCAGCTCTGCCCTCCCTCTGTGTTGGGTTATTCGATCACACCAGAGCCAAGCCCACAAAGACACTGGGTCAAGAGCTGTGGATGGACCTTCAGGTGTAGACCTTCTTCCACTGGCTAGGTGGTTAGTTTGGAAAACCTCATGGCTGTAGTGATTCAAGCTGAGAACAACTGGCCAAGGCCAGTCTTGGTCTCGGTGCATCCCAGTCCCACTTCAGTCAATGGATTTGCACCTGTTTTCTGCAGGGCTGAGTTTCTGCTGCTCTGCAGAACGGTAAAAACACATGTTCAGCAGGCAGACCTCAACAGCAAGGTCCACTTCTCCATGCAGTAATTTTCTTCGTCGTGTCCCCAAGCTCTCAGTCATAGAATCATAGAAACATAGAATGGCATAGGCTGGAAGGGACCTCAGAGATCATCTAAATGATGAGGGACCTCAGAGATCATTCAGTCAACTGAAACCAAGGGGTGAACCAAGGATTGCCTTAGAAAACCAAACCACAGCAGCTTCTTCTGCCATCAGGAAGCCAAGAAGCTGTGCAGGGGACATGAAGAGGAGGAAGAAGTCTGGTAAACGAGAGGATCTGCTGGAGGTTCATAGAATCATAGAATCATAGAATGGTTACGGCTGGAAGGGACCTTCAAAGGTCACCTAGTCCAACCCCCCTGCAAGGAACAGGGATATCTCCAACTAGATCAGGTTGCTCAGGGCCTCGTCCAACCTGGCCTTGAACATCTCCAGGGATGGAGCATCCACCACCTCTCTGGGCAACCTGTTCCAGTGTTCTACAACTCTCATGGTAAAAATTTTTTCCTAATAAAAAAAAAAGGTTGCTGCAAACCAAACCCTGCTCTCTGCTTCAAGGACCTCCACGGAATCCAGACCTGCATGGAGTGAGGTTTGGCCACATAGCCTCTTCTTTCTTTCTCCTTCTGACCAGCAGCTCCCGGCGAAGACCTGCCTCAAGCAGGAAAGAGCAAATGCCATAAAAAGCAGGATTTATCCCACAGGCTCTGGGCTCGGGGCGGGTTTCAAAGAGGTTTAGACCAGCTGTTCACGCAGCTGTTCTAGCAGCTGACAACATCAGACACAGCCCGGTGAGCCCCGGCACTGCAAGGCTCCACGGCCATCCTTTTATTTTCCCCTTCGTATCCAAGGCGTCATCCTGCCGAATAAACAGAGCCGGAGCGAGAGCCAGGGCCTCTGAGAGGGACACGAGGGTCCGCAGGCTCCTGGGGATGGTGGCAGATGGGGTGGGAAAGCAGGGCCAGGTGGGCACGTACAGAGAGGTTCGAGGGCTCCTTCCTGGCGTCTGTCCCCAGCCTGGTGGGGTGGCATTGAGTTGGGCTCCATCAGAGAGGAACCAGCCTCCAAACTGTGTCATTTCTATGTCTGGGCTACTCCTCTCACCACCTGGCTCCAAGTCACCTCACTCCAAGGTGTGCACAAGTGCCAAGGGCTCAGAGCAGCTACCCTGGTATTACAAATACTTTACTACCAAGTGCCAGCTGATGGTAACCACCGTGTGCGTGCTCTTGGCACGAGAGAGGGAGGTGGTTTGGGCTCTCTCACTCCTTTTTCTTTCTTGGCCAAGCTTAGTGTAATTATTTGCAAAGCAGGAGCCTGGTCCCATCCAAGGGCTCCGTTCTGGGGAGTGAAAGCCACATCTTCAACCTTCTTCTTTGTTAGGGCAGAGGCTGTAGCTGCTGCGAGCGGTTCCCCACAGCATCCAAGTCCAGCGTCAGCACTTTCTATCCCCTTCCTCGCTCCCTCTCGAGGAGGAGGAGCTGCTCCATTTATCTCCCAACACTCAGCTCCTGGCACGCGTGGTCCAGCGCTCCGCGCACCTTCCCCATCGCCGCTGGCCAGGCTGCCTCGTGCTTCCCAAGCGAAGCGTCAGGACTTGGTTTTTGATGGGTTTTTGCAGGATCCCAGCCCGTGGGAGAGGGATGGGTAGAGTGGAGCCAAGCGCTGACTCAGGGCGCTGCTGGAGGCTCAGGGAGGAGGGACGTGGGCGACCCACCACAGGGATGCACACCGAGGACCACAGAGCACCCCGGATGCTGCTGCAGCCCTTGGGTAGGGCAGAGCAGATAAATTGATTGGGACCAGCAAGGACAACTGGCACACAACGGTCCTGCAAAGGTCGCTACAACTCAAGGTGAAAGGCAGACACTTCCTGCAAATCCTTTTCATGGACAGCCTGGAAAACACACGCATATCTCCAGGGTGCAGCTCTGCACACGATGGCCTGGACAGCTGGTGGACACACTGGAGGAATTTCCAGATGAGATCGGCTCCTGGTGCAGCCCAGTCACCTGGGTGCTCAAGCACGTCTCAGCCCTGGGTTCAGCATCCGCTTAAATCCAAGCGAGGGGGACGAAGATCACCAGGCACCTGCCCATTGTCATCTCTGATGGCCAGGCTCTGCTGCAAATGCCCCCATCTCTCTGCCATCATCTCCTGGCTGCATCAGGGGTGAGCTCCAACCATGCAGGGCAGGATCTGGTTACTGAAGGCACCACGAGACACAGGCACCCAGAAGTGGTTGGGAGCCACCAAATCCTTTCTGGAGCTCAGCTCAGTCCCACCAGCTGGACACTGGGCTCAATGTCCCAAGAACTTCTGAAGCCCAACAGTTGGCACCTCGTGTCTACATTGCTTTGCAGGCACGCTGAGGTCCTTCAGACCCCCATGGCCACAAACCCCACCTTCTTTGCAGCGAGCACGTACAGGGAAAAGCTCCCAGTTGTCCTCTCGGTCAGCTGTCTGCTGTACAATGCCTCAGTGGGGCAGGTGGGACAGCTGGATGCTGCAAGGACAACCCCAGAGCGCTGGTCTTCACAGTAGGCAAATGCACCTGCTGGTGTGCTCAATGGGGATGGGGCTGTCCCCCTGCCCACCCCAAGGAGCCCCAGCGGAGTCCACCCAGAACTGGCCCAAGGGATCTCCAGTTGAACAACCCACCCTTGGAGCAGCTTGTTTGTGCTGTTCCCATCAGGGAGGAGATGCTGGTGAGTACTTTATGTTTCAATCCCAGGGCCCAGCGGGCATTTGCAGCACACCTTGCTCTGGGTCAAGGCCAGACAACACACCCAAGAAGAGAGGGAAGCACCCAGCTCTACGGTGGTCCATAGTCACTGGGCAGGGAGGACCCAGCACCATTTCAGAGGAAGCTCAGTCTCTGATCCTGATGATAAACCATCCCACCACGGGCTGGTACCACCCAATGGTCCTCATGAGGTTTTTGACCTGGTGGGACACTGTTGGGGTGCAGGAGCAGACCCCGAGCCCTTCCCACCTCCCGCGGGCTCGCAGGTAGCTTACGGAGCAGCTGCACTGCACACACTGGTTCGGCTGGCGGCTGGGAAAGAGCTCGCTGGTGGTGAACATCTCGCCTTGCTGGTAGGTCGTCCCATTGTACTGGCAGGACTTGACGGGCGCCCGGAGGCCAGAAGGGGAATGTGGCTCTGGAAAAGAAGATGAGAAAGAAACAGGATGAGAGCCAGTCCTTGCCCGGCCCCGACGCAGCATGGGTGCTCAGCAGGTTCCCTGCCACCCCAACCCAAAAGGACAAGGAGACCTCTACACACCACAGTTGTCACGAAGAAGCAGCCGGTGCGTTGCGTGGCCCGTGGGGCTTTGTGTGGCTAAAAGCTTTTGGAGAACAGGGTTGCCCTGACCAGGTGGAGCTCAGCACAAAGGTAAAACTAGAAGTCTGACCTCCCGAAGTCTTGTCCCCCACCGTGCCAGAGCGGTGGTGAAAGCTAGTCAAAAAC
Organism: Tauraco erythrolophus; assembly: GCF_009769465.1. Taxonomy (NCBI): domain Eukaryota; kingdom Metazoa; phylum Chordata; class Aves; order Musophagiformes; family Musophagidae; genus Tauraco; species Tauraco erythrolophus. The sequence continues at coordinate 136,456,078 of NC_141465.1, read as the reverse complement.
TATCGACGACTTGGGAAATTAGGGGAAAAAAATAGAAAACAAGGTATTTTTAATTTTTTAGCTAATTACCTATGGGAGAAGCCCTTTTGATCTGACTTTGGATGTTGGAGGTCATCATCCAACACCCAGGAGAGAGAAAAATTCAAGAATTTTGTTAAAAATCTTCAGAAATGAGAGTTGTAGAACACTGGAACAGGTTGCCCAGAGAGGTGGTGGATGCTCCATCCCTGGAGACGTTCAAGGCCAGGTTGGACGAGGCCCTGAGCAACCTGATCTAGTTGGAGATATCCCTGTTCCTTGCAGGGGGGTTGGACTAGATGACCTTTGAAGGTCCCTTCCAGCCCTAACCATTCTATGATTCTATGAAATGGTTTTTGTTTTCCTGTATCCAACACATTTCACTGGCAAATGATCTGAATAAAGTGCCAGCTCCTCCTTTGTCCCCGAACTGTGAACCAACATTTTGTCCCTGCAAGTTAGAGACATGGGAGACTTGGAGAAAGTGGTCTGACAAGAGAGCTCTTTTCCATCAAAATGACATTTTTTGGTGGAAAAATCAACATGAGCCACCCGCCGTGACCCTGTGAGCAGGGCCAGACCCAGCATGGCTGCGCTGTTCCAAGTGTGAGCGTTCAAGTGACTGCAGTTGAGATATGCCCAGAAGGACCACGGCCACCTTGTCACCCCCTCCTCGTGGGATGTCCACCTACCAAGACACCGTGGGCAGCACTGCTGGGGGTCTGTGATGGGGCTGGCACACTGCAGAGCCGGGCACTGGATCCGGTAGCACCTGGTGTTGGCATTCTGAGGAGAGATAGGGAGAAAGACGGTTCGTTCAGCTAGATGTTCACCCCTGCAATGGGAGGAAGATGTTGGATGATGGTCACATTATTGCAACAGATTTTGCTGGTTTAGCCAGCCAAGGACATCTCCATTCTGGCTCAAACCGAGCCAGCTCATGGCCTCATTTCTCATAATTAAAGACCATCTGTGGTCCCACAGTAGCCCTGAGCCACCTCCACCCACAGCCCATCAACACTACTTAGAAAGCTCCCTCAGAAGGTCAACCCAACACCCTCGGGGGAATGAGGGGCTTTTTCAAAAGGAAGGAGATTAATTCAACATCCCTACGGGACTGGAAAGGGCTTCTCTGGTCAAATTAGACACCAGAACCGATCTGCTTGAAAGCTGCCAAAGTGATACCCCAACGCAGCAGCATTCCCACCACCTCCCGCGGCACCTCGCGGGGGACGTGCCTCGGAGCAGCTGCAGCGGATGCAGTACATCAACCCCTGTGGCTCCAGGTAGGGGTGCCAGCTCTCGCCCGGGCTGTACTTCTTGCCGTTGAAGTCACAGAACATATCCGGCCCTGAAAGTCAACCAGGAGAAGCTATGTGAGAACGGGCTGGTCCTTGGGAGACCTCTCCTCCCTCCGTGATGAGAATCATAGAATCATAGAGTGGTTAGAGTTGGAAGGGACCTCAAAGATCATCTAGTTCCAACCCCCCTGCCATGGGCAGGGACACTCTCCACTACACCAGGTTGCCCAAAGCCCCATCCAACCTGGCCTTGAACACTTCCAGGGCTGGGGCAGCCACAGCTTCTCTGGGCAACCTATGCCAGTGCCTCACCACCCAAGAAGAGCAAGGACAGCTCGGTGCCTTCATGCTATCCCCCATGAGCAGCTGATGGCCACATCCCATCCACCAAACCCCAGACTGAATATATTCCCCAAAAGCCATTTTTATGCTACGATTTCGGGTTCTTTTAGCCTGGGACCCATGTGACCAACTGGCAACTGTTCTGTGCAAGCTGGACTCCCTTTGCAGGCAAGGAACAGAATGGGTGTTTCTGAGGCACAAATCAGAGTTCTCTCTCTAATATGTCAGTAGAAATGCTCGTTTGAAGATGGGCAGGTGATTTCAGGGTGATGCTATGAGACTGAATTTTCCCCAGAAGGGCCGTGAGTCATGGCGGGGATAGGACAGCCTGAATTTATGAGGCATTTTCACTGTTACCCAAAAAAGATGAAAAAAAAAAGACATTTTGGGGTAGAAACACATTTGGAAGGAAAACCTTTTGCTTCCCTTAAGAGCTTCAGCTCATTCTGTCAAGGATCCCCAGACAAGTGCGATCAGCACACGAGCAGCTGAGCATCAGCCCTAAGGAGCAGGACTGTGCTGGCTTGTCCCATCCCACCAGGCTCAGCCCCTTGGCTTTACCAGGCTCGACGTAGCACTGGTCTGGTTGGAGTGGGTTGAACCACAACTTTCATTTCCAGGGGGACAGCAAGCCCACCTTGTCCACTTTTTGCCCCCAAAAGCACAAACCCATGCATTTTTCTATTCCTCTCTGATCTCATCATCCTGAGAAGAGCCAGTTTCCAGCCACGCTCCTGAACTGGAGGTGTCTGTCGCAGAAACGATCCAGCCCTGCCTACAACGGCATGGGTTTAACCTTGCCATGGCACAGGGAGAGGGACGAGATAGATGGTGCTCAGTACAACTGGTGAAGGAGATCCCCTTTGGAGACCTCCCCTCTCCCCAGATTTTAGCAGGTCCCCATCAACCCTTCCATCTCCAAGCCCTTGATTACACACCAACCCTTTGACAGGATGAAGCCAGCCTTAAGCAGGATCTGTGGGACAAACCGTGGCCTCAATCACCACCAAAAAGCACAGGGATTTGGCCAGAAAGCCCAATTCAGTCATCAGTGGTTTCGTTGCTTACAGCCCCACTAAAAACTGGAGGTGATTTAAAAGGTTATGTCATCGAGGGGATTTGAGGTAGTCTGGGCAATGACGTTGCTCAAAGGCAATGGAGACGTTTACAATCCCTGAAGCATTTATGGGTCTTTTAAAACCTTGCAGCACCCTGGGGACACGGTGAGAGGGGAAAGGGCTGTTTGCTGAGGCATCGTGCCCAGCTCCCACCGCCCGCCGCATGAAGTCAGGCAAGCTGGCAGGTGCTGACCCTGCTACGCTGCTGGAAGGACTCCTCGATGAATAGCAGAGGGTCCTAAAAACGAGCTCAGTGGCATTTACCACCCCAGTGATGTAAAAACCCATCCCATGCTCCACTCTGTCACCTGGGGCAAAGCAGTGGTCTCGAGAGCCCGACCAGCGTTGTCCCACCTTGCCAAAGCTGAAGATGCCACCTGCTTAATGTGTTTCTCCCACCTATCGGGTAAAATTCATATGAATACACGGTGGTGGGGTGCCATTCCTCCTCCAGCTTCTGACCATCCTCAGGATAAACCCAATTAATGCTCTACCACAGCTGGTCCCTGTGGCCATCAGGAAAGGTCCATGATGATCCTTACGGTCTCTTCCAACTCAAGCCATACAGGTCTGCCAGCAGCCCTCATTGAGTTGATGGCTTCGAGCACATGATTCTCCAAGCTGCACCTTCAAAGGAGGTGGCCACCAGCTGTCCAGACCACTTAGTCCAAGCCCTTACTTCCAGACCACCTAGACCAACCCAGCATGGCATCCGCAGAGGTGATTTGCAATGGTTTTGGAGTGGATGCCATCAGAGGGGCAGGCAGAGACATTTTCCTTCCTTTTCCCTACTCAGGTCTTTACACCGTCCCCATAGCTTGCTCCAAACCTCTTGACAAGTCAACAAACTCGTATTCCCGGCCATGCATGACACGAGCTTACAGCAAACCGCGCAAGAACGGGGAGCACGTGGCTGGAAACCGCAGAAACCTGGGAGAAAGGGGAAAAAAAAAAAAAAATCCACAGAACTGAAAAAAAAAAAAACCCAACCCACACTAAAAAATAAATCATCATTTTGCAAAAGGGTGAGAAAATGACTTCATTTTTCCCTGCTTGCAGCATCTTCATGAATTACGCCGAGGGTGAAGAAATCGAGTTGCCTTCACGTGACGCGGCCCCGCTCGGCTCGCAGGCTTTTCCGTGCCAGTTGGCTCCTCCGCTCCAACATTTAATCACAAGTGGAGCCCTGGTTTGGGTCCAGCCCTCGAAAGCAGCCTGATTCATGTCTGCCGAGCGCCCGCCGCCGAAATTACAGCCGACGGGCAGCGCCGGGCAGCGGCAGGCACTTGCCCGCATCTCAGGAGCGCTGTGCTGCGTCTTTGGCAAGAGGCGCCGGCACGTTTGGGTAGAAGCAAGGTGGGGATGGATGGAAGGAGGAGGCTTAAAAGCTGGAGGCTCTGGATCATTTTTTCCCCATGCCAGGCTAATAATTTCGTTTTCAGAGGTCAAACTTTGGATATCGTCCCAATTCACTCGGAGTGAAAAGCCATTTGTGGCAGTAAATCGCTCCCGTGACGTTCGGTCTCCTTATTTATTGCATCTTCAGCAACACCACGCTCACAAAAGTCACGTTGTTTTACTTCTCAGTTTCCAGAGAGGGCTCCTGAGCTGCGGAACATTTCCGAGCCTGCCGTACCAAAACTCCAGACGAAGCCATCACCTTGTTTTCCTTCCCGAGGACCACGCCATCGCTGGGGAGGAGAAGACAGCGGGCCAGCCGGGTCCACGTCACCTTGGAGACACAACCAGAGCTTGCTATTACAAGCCAGGGGCTCCACACTTGGAGGGGACCCTATGGGACCTGGAAGCAGGAGCAGAGGTGGAAAGGGATGAGCTCCCCATTGCAAGCACCTCCAAGAACGGGTCCCATCTAACCAGTTTCTTCTAATACAAGAAGGCCCTGATACAAGACCCTGCTCTTCAGAGTACCATTATGGGTTGTACGAACCAGAAAAACTAACTGAAAGCCATGGAAATGGTTCCTCTGCTGCCCAACGGCAAGTCCTGTGGCCTCATGCCCAGAGGAAGGCTGGGAGATACCGAGGAGGGCAGCTCCTCCACATGGGAGCTGCTCTGCCTTGCCCACCCCGAAGGGATCTGCTGGGGACATCATGGAGAAGGAAGGTTTCTCCCTGCCTCCCCGTCCAACAGCCGTTTTCTCCCACGGCTCCAGTGTTTTCTTGGGTGAGGACCACCTGGTTACATCCAAATCATCGAATACTCCAAGCCAGGGTCTGAGGCCAGTGACCTGACCCTGCTCAGGTCCATACCCACCTACTGGAACCACCTTGGCCCAACTGTCCCCAGTCATTTGGCAAAGCCCAAGTTGACATCAGCCAACATCACGCTGGGGAGCGCACCCACAGCAAGAGTCTGGACAGCTCTGGTCAACGCTTGAGGCTACACCCAGGCTCTGGTTAACTTTGATTATCATTAATTGTCATTAATTATCATTAATTGCATCCTGGGTGGCAAGGAGGGTATGTATCACCAGATGGAAAGTACGACAGGGAGGGCAAGGTAAGAGAGGGCTGTTACCAAGAAAAGGGTGATCTCTGGCCATGGTAGGGACAAGAAGAAGCAATCAGCTTGGGGCAAAGCCTGGAAAATTTAGGATAGGTGTTGCAGGAAGTTTTCCAGCTACAAGAAGACTGAAACCCCAGAAGAGGCTACCACTGAGATGCTCTATGAACCCACTGGAGCAGCATCTTCACAAGATGGTCAGACATCAATCCAGGGTGACAAACAGAATGGTGTGGAAAACCCATCCCGCACTGCGTTCAGTGGCTGTTGATGTCTCTCTCACACCATGAGGATGGCCTCAATGTCTCTTTAGGACATATCTCAACAGCTTCATACACCAGCCACCAATAGGATGTCATCTCATGTCTTCACGACCTGCTCTAGACCCAGTGAGAGACCACGAAACGAGGGGAGATGAGAAAGACCCCACAGCCTCCTTGTTGAACCATCAAACTGGCCAACATTGGTCAGACCACAGCCAGACACCTCCTGGCCTCAGATGCAGACAAGTCCCCTCGGGACAGCATGTCCATGAGACCTGTCCCCTGAAGCTCTCCCACCCGCTGACACAGCCCATTTGAGTCAGTTCCTTGCACCCCTTCACATTCACAGCAGACAAGGACATCCCCATGGGCTTCCCAGTACAGTGTGACTCATCCTACTGCCAGGGCATTTTGACCATGGCTGACCCAGGGGACAAAACAGGTCAGATGTTCTCCTGCACCGCTCTTGGGCCTGTCAGCAGGAACCACAGCGAGCCATCAAACCTGCAAGCGTGATGGCTACCAAAACACCGTGTTCTGCTGCCAAATCCTCCTTTGGCTCAGGCTGAGCCATGCTCACTTCACCTCCCTCTGCAGACAGGGACTGATGGTCAACAAAACCAAGCCACATCCACACGCACGCATGCAAGACCCTGCCCCTACATCCCTCACTCCCACGTTGGAGTTTCCCAGACCTGAGCAGTGTCCTGATGGGTCATGAAAGGTTCAAAGCTGCTTTAACATGACTCCATCAGCCCAGGGAACAGCTCTCATTCACACCCCCGGTACTCAGCCAAGTCTCTGCATGCGTGGGGTCACCGTACATCGATCTCGATTCACACTGGAGCTTCTCTGCGCTACAGGACACTGAAGAGTCCCCAGAGGCAAGTCCCTGCTGCAGTTAAAGCCTTGACCCGTGGCTAGAGAGGGGCTAATACACCCAAGAGACTCCAGAGCATGGAGAGCCCTGTGCCTCAGTTTCCCTAGCAGGGACTTTCACTCCAGGTACCAAACTGGCTCCAACCGGGATGATGCCAAAATATCCCGCGGGTCTCACCCAGCTTCTCCCTCATTCCATCTCACGGCACTGGGCTTCCTCCCATCTCCGCACCCCCAGGCGATCTCCCCGTACCTCTCCCCCGAGCAGGGCACGTCTGAGCCAGGCTCCGACCGCTGTTCCGGAGGTCACACACCTGCCAGCCAGCGCCGCGCCGGGCGTGCGGGGGGGTGTTTACGCAAACCAGTTTGGGAGTTTGAAGAGCGGTGCTGGCTGGTACACGACGTCCAGGCGCTGCGGTGACAGCTCTGTATTTATGAAGGGCTTAAAGCGCGACTCCGCTGCGAAGGGACTGCTTGAACCGCACCGTGTGGCATCCCGGCGACTCCGCTCACGGCCAGATCGCTTCCCACGCGCGCGCCTCGCGCAGTCCCGGGCTGGGAATTTCTTCTTGGGAGCCTGGAAAACTGCAGCTCTGCAAATGCAGCATCACCGAGCTGCCCAGGGCGGGGAAGCCGAGTGAAGTCCCGCGCTCAGAGCATCCCCGCGGGCTTTGTGAGCAGCAGATGGGACCTCATTTCCCTCCGCTCCTTCCCAAGGGGATGTCTGGTTGTCTAAAGCGGGGCAACCCTCACCTCTCCCTTACCGTGGCCGCCAGTGGGATTTGCTTTTCATCCCGGTCCTTCCCATCTCAGACTGCTCAGGCCCTCGTCACACTGGCTCCAAACTCATAGGATCCCACGAACCTCCTTTTCTCCAGGAAACACGTTGAAAAGAAGTGAAAAGGCAACTTCCAAGCTCCTGGGGAAAACCACGGCGCCGCGCTCTCCGGAGACGCCGGTGTTTCAATGCCTCCAGCCAAAACATCACCGCGTTCAGCTATTGCCACCGAATTACTCACAGTGGCCGGGCTGCAGCACGTTCGGCCCAGTAACCTGTGCCTCTGGTGTTTTTTCAGCTGAGAGTGTAAATCCCCTAAAATAGCCTGTTTCTGTGGGCAAATTCTTCTTTTCTGACTTGCCTTCAAGCCCGAGCGTTTCTGTTTCTCACCTATTTTTAGCCACAACACTGTAGGTCTCTTGGCTGATGAGCCTGCTCGTAACTAATTTATTCCTGTCTCTGTTCTCCCTGAGTGCTCAGCCCCGAGAAAAATGTGAGGCAGCGAGCTGCGGAGGTGGACAGCGGAGAAAAGTTCACGATTTGATGAGGATCTTGCCACCAAGACCTCCCTGACCTCAACCACGGGGCATCTGGAGCCCAGCCAAGCCGCCTGAGCTGTGGGACGTGCCTGGTGGCAGAGACAAAGCGATGCAGAGCTGGGAAGTGATCCCAGACCTTCCTGCTCCAATCTTGTCCTTGTCCTGCAGTCCTGTCCTGGTTTTGGGACCACAAGAAGTCTCCAGCCTTTTATCACCATTAGAAAGCGTAGAAACATAGAATCATGGAATGGTTTGGGCTGGAAGGGACCTCAAAGATCATCCAGTTCCAACCCCCCTTCCATGGGCAGGGACACCTTCCACTATACCAGGTTGCCCAAAGCCCCATCCAACCTGGCCTTGAACACTGCCAGGGATGGGGCAGCCACAGCTTCTCTGGGCAACCTGTGCCAGTGCCTCACCACCCTCAGAGGGAAAAATTTCTTCCTTAGATCCAATCTAAATCTCCCCTCTTTCAGTTTAAAGCCATTGCCCCGTGTCCTGTCACTACACACCCTTGTCCAAAGCCCCTCTCCAGCTTTCTTGTAGCCCCTTTAGGTACTGGAAAGCTGCAATAAGATCACCCCGGAGCCATCTCTTCTCCAGGCTGAACAGCCCCAACTCTCCCAGCCTGTCTCCAGAGCAGAGGTGCTCCAGCCCTCACATCATCTTCGTGGCCTCCTCTGAACCCGCTCCAGCAGCTCCATGTCCTTCTTGCAGTGGGGACTTCAGATCCCAAATCCTGCAAACAGATCCCAGCGCTTCGTCCCAAAGCAGACAAACTCCTACTTGCCCCCACTCATCCTGGTTTATGCCCAGTTTAGGGGCTCTGCTACCATCAGCAGGCACCTCTGAAAAGCAAACATCTCACCTAGCACCTGTTTCACCTTCTGGAGATGTCTCCATCCTCCTCCTAACCTGGGTACCAGGGTTAACGCAGCCCTGGCAGAGGCAGGGAGTCAGACCCACATCCCTCGTGCAAGAAACAGACGCCGTGCTCCGAGCTCAGCAGCTTTCGACGAGCCCAGGGAAAGGAAAAGAGCCAAACTCACCCGGGATTTGCTCTCCAAGGCTCTGCACAGCCCCATCCATCCGCTCACACACCCCACTGCCAGGACAAGCAATCCAGCGCCCAGATTTCGGGTCGGCGCTCCGCGAGGACGATTATTTGCCGAGCGCATCGTAAATCACCCTAACGCAGCCACCGCCAGACTCGGCTGGGATTTCCAGAGATTAAAGGGGAGAATAAATGTAGGGACACAAAGGGTCCTGCTCTGCTTTGCCGGGTGCTTGGGTGGCTTTGCGATGCTATAGGGGTGTCCAGCACCCATTGGTGGGATCTCAGTGCCTTGGCCAAGCCAAACCAACCTCCTGGCCCCGATTAACACCTCCAGCACCCTCCAAGCTGCTAAACTGCCCTGGCCAAGTCTTTCCAGCCCTTTTACAGAAGGAAGTGCTGAACCTCCCTTCCCCATCCCAAATCTTACCTGCCCCAGTCAGCCAGCTGGGAGCAGAAGCCAGGAGAGAACAAGGGGTGGACACAGAGACGGACAAGGGATGGACATGGACAAAAGCCCCCAGCTTTGGTTTGGTGGGGGGGGTCATTTTCCCAATCTGTTCATGTCCCCATCCACCCTTGGAGGGGAGATGCACCCAGGTGGGGTGGGATCCGTGCAGGGGAAGGGCTGTAATTCCCCCCTGCCTCGTGCTATTTCTAGCTCATGGGAGGTGGGTCCCAGATCTTCAACATGTCCCTGCCAGCCCACGAAACCCCACAGCCCCTCACCAGCACGCAGGAGTGTGCTGGGTGCTGTACGTCCCCGCAAAGCAGTCGGAGACAGCAGCGGGCGGAAGGGGACACAGCTGTGTCCCCAATGGTACAGGATGGGGGATCTGGCTTGCTGTGTGGCCTGGGATAACCTGGCCATGGAGGACCAGCACATGCCATGGCGAGGAGCCTCCTCGTGTCCCTGGCCATGCCCGCAAAACCCCCCTGCAACTTCTTGGGGACCGCGGCGATGGGGAAACTGAGGCACGGAAGGACCCAGCGCAGCCAGGAGGGGAGCGGGGGGGACTTACGAGCCCGGGCTCGGCTCTCGGAGGCGAAGAGGAGCAGCAGGCACCGGAGGAGGAAGGCGAGGGGACCCGCCCCGGGAAGCATCTCAGCCCGGCGATCGGCGCCCGGGGGCTTCGGTCCCGGTGCCCGGGGGGGTGCCTCGGTCCCGGTGCCCAGGGGTGCCGCTTCCCGATGTCCCGGTGCGGTGCCCGGTGATGTCTCGGTGCCGGGGGGGGGGGGCTTCGCTCCCGCTGCCGGTGCCCGGTTGCGCCGCGGTCTCGATCCCAGTGTCGGATGCCTGGGGGCCGGTGAACGGGGGTGACGCGGTGCCGGTGCGATGCCCGGGGCCGGTCGGTGCCCGGGATGCCGAAGTGCCGGTTCCAGGGGGTGCCGGTGCCGGGGGTGCGGCGGTGCCGGTGCCCAGGGGTGCCAGGGGTGCCGGTGCCGGGGGTGCCGCGGTGCCGGTGCCCGGGGGTGCCGCGGTGCCGGTGCCCGCGGGTACCGGTGTCGGTGCCCGGGGGTGCTGCGGTGCCGGTGCCCGGCGGGGCTCGTCTCTCTCCGATCAAAGGCGCCTCCTTTAGGGAGAGCCGGAGAGTTTGTTTGTTGGTATTAAAGGCGGAGATGGGGGCGGGGGGGGGGGTGGGGGGGAGATCCGCAGGGTGGGTGTTTGGTTTTTTTTTTTTTTTAATTATTATTATTTTCCCACTTTTTTTGGGTGTTTTAGGAAATTCCTCGGCGGCGGCAGGGCGGAGGGAGGGCGGGCGGGGAGGGGGTGCGGGAGCCGCAGGTTTAACCCCTGCCTCCCTGCGGCCTCGCCGGGGCTCTGAGGGGAGGCGGAGCTGGAAGGACCACCCCGTCCTGGGGTGCTACGAGGTGACACTAAGGGGATATGGCACCAGCAGTACCCGCAAGGCTCGGCTGCACCCCTTCTCCCTGTTAAACCCCACCCAGACGCCCGGCTCTGTGATGCTCAGTTCCCCCCCCCCCTCAGTGGGAGAGGTTTAAAGCCCCACGCTGGGGTAAAGCCCACACGGACGCATTTACCCCATCCCGGGGTGAAACCGGCCCTGGCACAGCCCAGAGCATCCCACACTCCGAGTGGAGCAAAGCAGAAATCCGGGCTGCAGCCTCCCAGGGCTCTGCTCCACCACCGAGGTCCTCCAGTGCTCTGACTCCATTCCCAGTAAACCTCAGTTCTCTTCCCAGTGCCACGGAGAGGCTCCTTCCTCTGTGGGGCAGCGGGGTGCAGCTATCCCCCCTGTACCCACAGCATGCAGGGCAGGGGTTTCAGCAGGAAAAAGCAGTGGAGCTCGCTCTCCCCGTCAGCTGCTTTACATTCCTCCAGCTGCATAAAGCCATCTTAAATGACCGGCGTAGCCCCTGCCTGCAGGAACCCCCCCTGGCCCCATGCCACCATCCCAAATCCTCCTCCCGCCATCCCAGCAGAGCCGAGAGCAGGGCTCGCACCTCAGCTGCCCTTCGTCTCCGCAGCACGGAGCTGCTGGGCACGAAACGTCGTGGGTTGGAAAGCCACCGGTCATGCAGTCACCCCTGGAGAAGCCACCTCGCTCCTGTTCCCACTGCTCCCCAAATCCAGCCCTGGTCTGCCTGTCTGTGGGGCTCAGCTTTCTGCTCTCCAAGACCCCCATGGAGAAGCTGGGCAGCACTGGATCCTTCCTGAGCAGCTGTGTCAGCTCAGCAGTGCTGGTTTCCATGGCCAGAATAACCCAGGGCCACCAGTCCATCATGGAGATGGGTTCCTGCAGCTTCCTCAGACCCACAAGGCCAGATTTGGGGTGGTTTTTTACCCATTTCTCCTGCTCCGCCTTCACAACTCATACTTCCCTGGGTGCTTAGAGCACGACACTTAATTAGCACAAGAAATACAGGTTTTAATGCTGAGCTGAACACCTTCACACCCACATTCAGTCCTCTGGGAAGGCGTGGATGGAGGTCCTAGACCTCACAGGAGCCCTTTGCAAATGGCTTCACCTCTACACTGCGGGGTCTCTCTCTTCTATCTTCTTCTGCTTCCCCCCACCACTGGCTGGGGAGAGACTGTCATCACCTGCGATCCCTTTGGCACCAGGTGGCCAGATATCTCCTCCATCAGCCATGTTGTTATTTATTTTCCTCCATCAATTCAAGCTCGGGATCAAGCTTTCCAAGGTGTAAGATCTTTGTGGCTGATGCCAACCCGTTTGAGAGTTGCACCAAGCCACCAGCCTGCCAACAACTCCAAGATGTCCCCAGACTTCTAATGGTGGTCGCACCAGCCACATTCCCCATTTGTCTCGAAGAGGAAAGCAGACAACGAGAATTTCTGCAGCAAAACCTCTTTTTTTCCATCCATCTCTTCTTTCTGCGTGTTTCTAGCTCTGCCCCAGGAGCCAACCACATCCCCCTGTACCAAACTACGCCCGTAGGTGCCTTTTCCTGGAGCTGGATATGAGAGAGGAAAATCTCCTTTGTAATAAGAAACTTCTTTTAATAACACTTTAAATCATCAGCTTTGTTATTTTTCTCCTTAAGCTGCTGAGCACAAGAAGTCAAGATGCTTTTCTGCACCCGCACGGACTGGATGGCGTCTTTTGGGAAGAAGGTGGCAATCACTGAGCCATGGCTAGCGAAGGCAGACGAGCCCTCATCCCGCAGGATATCCCGTACGGGAATATCTGTGATCCTCAAAGAGCACAGCTTCGTGCGTAGAGCAGGAGACAGAGCTGAGTCGTCTGCGGGGATCGTCACAGGTCTACTTGTTTATAAGCTCTAAAAATAATTTTACTGCTTGGTGCCCTCCGCGAATTACGAGCACGATTCTGCTGAAGGACTCAGACACTCCAGGGGAACGTAGGAGCCCATAACCCTGAGCTGCTCTGCACATCGTCTGGCACCCACCAGCTCCAGAAAGCACAAGCAGTGCCGTTGCTTTTGCTTTTCCAGGCTAACCAGAGCAACCCTGATGTGACCACACACCTTCAAGACAAACTAAAAAGTTGGTTTTTAGAGAAGGCAGCAACATGCCTTGTGGATTACAGCATCCGATACGTCAGAGAAACTCAAAGCCTGGGATGGTCCCAGAAAGCCAACCGTGTCCTGGGCTGCATCCAGAGCAGCGTGGGCAGCAGGGCGAGGGAGGGGATTCTGCCCCTCTGCTCTGCTCTCCTGAGACCCCCCTGCAGTGCTGCCTTCAGCTCTGGGGTCCCCAACACAAGAAGGACATGGAGCTGCTGGAGCGGGGCCAGAGGAGGCCACAGAGATGATGCGAGGGCTGGAGCACCTCTGCTCTGGAGACAGGCTGGGAGAGTTGGGGCTGTTCAGCCTGGAGAAGAGAAGGCTCCGGGGAGACCTTCCAGCACCTCCCAGTACCTAAAGGGGCTACAGGAAAGCTGGAGAGGGGCTTTGGACAAGGGTGTGTCGTGACAGGACACGGGGCAATGGCTTTAAACTGGAAGAGGGGAGATTTCGATGGGATCTAAGGAAGAAATTCTTCCCTCTGAGGGTGGTGAGGCACTGGCACAGGTTGCCCAGAGAAGCTGTGGCTGCCCCATCCCTGGAAGTGTTCCAGGCCAGGTTGGATGGGGCTTTGGGCAACCTGGTGTAGTGGGGGGTGTCCCTGCCCATGGCAGGGGGGTTGGAACTGGATGATCTTCGAGGTCCCTTCCAACCCAAACCATTCTGTGATTCTATGATTCTCCTCTGAGCAATGGGTGGGCACCCCTGCAGCTTCCGCGTAGGTCTGGGACAGGGATGTCCCATGCTGCAGTTGGAGGACCCGCATTTTTTCCCCATCTTACTGTCCCCGCTGTGTTATCTGTGCACTGACAGCTCCACGCAGGGTCGATTCACACCGGCCAGGTTCAACTCACCCAATGGTCTCCAACGTACCATCTAACCCAGCTTCCCTTGTTTCACCGCTTCACTCATTTCCAGTTCCCCACAAATTTTGCTGGCAATGCCCCTCTATTTTCACGCTTCGATGAAGACATTAAAGGGGTTTGGGCAAACAGCAGGCTCCTTCCAGCTCCCACCAGGAGCAGCCAGCACCTCCTCTCCCAGCTCTTCCCTCGCACAGGACAGACTTGAAAAGCCCGTTTGTAGCGTAGGTCTGTGGGCAAGTTATGAAAGTGCTTAGAAAAATGGGGACGTGAAGCTCAACTCAATGAAGTTATTTTGCGTCTCCGCTGCAACAGCAACAGTTGAATCCAGGACTGTAGATCCTGGCCCTGCATCAGGGCTAAAACTTATGGGAAGGTTCAGCCATGTCCTAAGTGCAGACCCAGGAAATAAAGGCCAGCCTTGTCAGGAGCAAGGTGCTGTGTTACATCTCTGTTGCGTCTCATAAAGAATACATTCACCCTTTGGCAAAAACGAGGCTCTTTATCTTCATCTGCGAAGGAACCCGGCTGACAGTTCGATACTGCCAACATCAATCCATCTGTGATCATGAATCAGGCTCCAAAAACCATGGGATTGGCTTGCAAATAATAAAACTTGGGTCCTTTTTATTTGCCTTCTGGTTCCTGAGCCTTTAGGTCAAACTCACTTCATGTTTTCTGGGCAATCAAGAAGACGAGACGATTCCTTTTTTTATTATTTTTTTAAACTTTTTTTTCGAGTGAAAACCGAGATTCTCCTACAAACTACTGAATAAACAGCGTGGGCTCCAACAACATCCCCCGCCACGCAAGCCTCGTGGCAGGATCGTGAGCTGGCCAGGCTGCAGGCTGGTGGAGCTGGCTGCACACCGTACCTTTCCCTGGAAATCTGCAGCCCAGCATCCCTGACGCTCGATCCAGGGCAGAAACGCACACAGGAGGGCTGCCAGCTGCAGGCGATGGAGCTGGAAACCTGCAGGACCATGAACTGTTGCAAGAAGGACTAAAGAAATCCAGCTGCAGGAGCGTGTCCTGCCCCTGGGATGGAGGAGCTGCTGCCTCACCTGATGGTCGGGCTGCAAAAACTCACAGCCTGATGTGGTTTCTTCTGCTCGGACAGGAAGGTTGCCCATCCTGGGGAATGCAGGAGTAAATCCTGATTATCAGTCATCCTGCAGTGAAAATCATAGAATCATGGAATGGTTTGGGTTGGAAGGGACCTCAAAGATCATCCAGTTCCAAGCCCCCTGCCATAGGCAGGGAAAATTACAGTCCCCATTCAAGCCCCGCAGCCAGCCCACCCCACCGACCCCCAGTCAGCAATAAAATCCAAACTGGCACCAACCTCCTTTCCTCAAGCAGGGAAAATCATCTCCTATGAGTGGATTCTGCTTTTTTTTAAAAAAAAAAAAATAGGCTGTGGCATGAGACCCAGAACAAAACTGTCACAGCTGCGTGGGAACTGTGGCTGGCAGGAGGGCAGTTGCGCTGGCACCCAAATTTGAGGTTGCCCAAACCAGAGGTTAGATTCCTGATGTAACTCCATAGTCTTCCTCCATCCCTGTTGAAGACTGGTGACCACGTCCTCTATTTCTGGCATGCATTCAAGGAGAAGTCAATGCATCCCACATCGGTATGCAGAGATCCAAGCTAGAGTCAGTGGAGATGGAGCCCTCTGATCCCAGCAAGATGGACATGAAATGGGATTGACGCCTCTCCACCATACTCCATGGGGTATGGCTAAATCGAGCAAAATCCAAATTTCCTTTGCACCTCAGCTTCATAAAACTCCCATCCTATGTCTGGGGTCTCACAGGTTTCCTCTCCTCACTTGGGGATTTGAAAGCTGGTTCATGCCACTTCTGCAGAGAGACACAAGCTCACGGTACCTCCCTGGCCACCAGTTCCAGCCCAGCCTCCCAGGAGGGCAAGAATCATATCTTCAAAGCTCCCCAAGAGCAGAAGACATGTCACCAACGCTGGCAGCCAAGCCTGAGCCTTGCTGCAGAGTTCAAACAAGGTTGAGACACAGCCCGGACTGATCTTCTTCTTCTGCTTTCCCACACCACCTTGCTTCAGTGGTGCTTCTCCTGCTGTCCTCCTCAAGGAGGCTCTTCTCACTTTTGTCACTCCTACTGTGCAGAAGGATGAGATCCTGCAAAGTCCTGCTTGGAGAGCATCAGCCACAAGCTGGATATCCAGGAATTGCTTCCTATCAGCCCTTTTCCTGTTTGTCTCTTTTTGGCCTTTCCAGCAGGCAGCAGCTATGAATTCTCCACCATATCCAGGAGTGTCCACCACAGTGGAGTTGGTCTCCTCCAGCCTTCAAAGCCTTGAGCCCACGCGTGGGCTGGGCAGGCACGAAAGGCTCCTACTCCTGGCCCATCCTACTCCTGGCCCATACTGCTCAACAGCCCTCCTCCCTGAAGGCACAGAAGCCACCGGAAGGTGGACAGGGACATTTGGATATAATCGAGGCGGATGGCTTGGGTGGCTCCATCTTCCACTGGTCCTTCTGGGCACCATGCAGAGGTGGAGAGTTGAAAACAGCTCTCTCCAAGCTGCAGGGTCAAATTTGCCTCCCTGCATGATGCCCCCAGAGCTGCTCTCATCGCTGGCGCTGCAGCTCCGACTGGGGTGGGAAGAGGAGAGCTGGCAAGGACCCTTCAGGCTGAGCCTTGGCCTGGTTTTACGATGTTCTTTCTCCTGCACTAAACCAGCGGTGGAATAATGCTGCAATTCACAGCAGTGAAACCACGGGAGAGGAGCTACCTCGTTCCCATGACTGACACTGTAACCCCTTGAACTCCTCGCTGGGCTCACTGCAGCCACCTCTGCAGCCCCTACCCAGGGCCTGGCTTTGGTTCAGTGACAGCAGGAGATGTGCCTTCAAGCTAGAAGTCAGCACTGAATGTCTCCTGGAGCTGCAAGGACACACCTTGCCTTCGAGCAACCAGCACCTCCTCATGACAGCAGCTCAGGGAAGCTGCCTCCAGCTGCAATTTTAATACAGACATCACTTCACCCAGTATCTGATCTCTTGCTCCCATCCTGATGAGTGACTAACGTCAGCAAGAGCTTCTTCTGAAGGTCTCTTGAAGGCAACTGTGTCTGGGGGATGTTCAAGCAGAGCGTCCACCATGGAGCAGCCCCAGATACTGCTCTGACCAGTGGACCACGTGTGAAACTCAGCTTCACTCAGGAGCTTTACCGCGTCTCATACCACACCTCAAGCTACAAAGACTGTCTACAGAGGACACCCTACATCTCCTGACTCATGCTCTGGGGAGAAGAAGGAGCAGCTTTTACATCTACCACCCTACAGCGATCTAACGACCCGCAGGACTCATGCTGGAGGCAACATAATTTGCTACAGCACCTTGAATGCCAAGTGTGCTCCCAAGGGCCTTGTGGAGTTGCAACAGGGATCTGGTCAAACCCTGCGAGAGCACGTGCCAGCTCTGGGTTACCAGCATCTGAGAACGTCTGCTCCCCATGCGAGCAGCCATAACTACTGCAGGCAGGGGTCGTTTTTGCATGAATCTGAGCGCTGGAGGACTTTCAAGAGCTCTAAAGCTGCACCGTTGGGGGTTTAAGGCAGTCAATGGCAGGCTTAGAAAGATACTTCACCAATGGCATCACGTAGTCCCACCTGAAATAGGAAATCCAGTTAATTTTTTCAGTGTCTGAGCGTGTTCCGAAGTAGAAGACCATCGCATGGTGAATAGTCTATACTCAGTGATGTAGAGAGGACAGTGAGTAAGAGAGTCCCCTCCAGGGACGGAGATCAGCAACCAAAAAAGAAAGAGGGGTGAAGAGAGGCTGGGCAAAGCAAGGGGGAGGACAGAGAGGAAAAATGGGGGAGCACAGTGCCATGGGCCTGTCCACATCTCCTGTCTCTGCTGCAACACATCCCCACCTGCACCCTAGGGCAAGTGTCCGGCCAGGACCGGTATCATCGCTGGGAGGGCCACGAAGAAGAGAAACGGTGGCAAAACCCTGCCAGCGCCTCGGGAGAGCTGAGAAGCAAAGAAATGTTCCCTGGCAGGCTGGGCAAGGCAGAGGTTTTGGCTTGGGGTGGCGGGATGCGAGGCTGGAGCCTTGCACGGGCTTAGGATACCCTCTGCAGGCCAGCGCTGAGCTCCGCACGTCCCGGGCTGTAGCGCTAATCACAGAATGGTTTGGGTTGGAAGGGACCTCAAAGATCATCCAGTTCCAACCCCCCTGCCATGGGCAGGGACACCTTCCACTACACCAGGTTGCCCAAAGCCCCATCCAACCTGGCCTTGAACACTGCCAGGGATGGGGCAGTCACAGCTTCTCTGGGCAACCTGTGCCAGTGCCTCACCACCTTCATCATAAAACATTTCTTCTTATGTCCAACCTAAAGTTATCTTCTTTCAGTTTAAAACCCTGGCCCCTTGCAGGGGTTTGGGTCAGAGGACAAGCTGGAGACACGGAAATCAGGTTCAGTCCAGGGTGGGCTGGATGTGCGAGACTAATTTGGCAGAATATCTGGCAGAGACCCCTTTACAAACTCGCTGTCACGACGACCTCTTCAGAGAGCTGAAGCTCTGCGCGGTGGCTTGTCCCACTTTTGTGGGGAACAGTCTCCTCTTCCCATGTTCTCTGCTCCTCCCCAAGAGCTCCCCAGGCCCCAGCTCCCAGGTCAGGCTGATCCCAGGAGTGGGCAGCTTTGTGGGGAGCCAGGGCATCTGTAGGAATAACGTGCCCCATCTGACTCCATCTACCAGCAGCATCTACAGGACAGGCACTCAAGTTGCTGGACTAAGTCCAGTCCCAGAACCAAACCGCTGCCTCCTTCACGTCGTCATTTGTCTTAATAAAGTCACTACAATTTTTTTGGTTCCTGGAAATTAGCTTTTTTGTCAATCGCCATTTTGTGGGTCCCCGCCACAGCCAGGATTGATGCACTGATATCCTTTTAGTCATCCAACAGCTGAAGTAGAGACAACTAAAGATAGAGGTGTGGGTGAGGTAGCAAGTAAATGATGTCCCCTAGCACGTTCCTGGCACACATTTAGAGGCTGTTTCTTGGGCATGGAGCTTCCCTTCCTCTCTCCAGCCATGGGTCTTTCAAGGAAGCCCAAAGGTGTAGGGCTTCACCTCCATCTCTGCAGCCACATTTTCTCTGCTGCCAACCCAGTGTCTAGGGTGGCACAGAGCCTTCATCAGAGAGGGTCTTGACATGAAAAAAAGACTATTTTAGTGCCCCAATAAATTGATGAAAAGCAGAACAGAAGCACAAGAGATTTCCATAGCAACCAGTGCAGAGGCTCTGCCTCTTCTGATTTTCTCCGATTCACCTCCCCTGCACACAGATAATCCAGGGGTGCTGGTATGATCACTGACCCTGCTGGAAAGGGATGGCCTTAGAGGAGGTGCAGTGAGCACGAGATGGAGCCAGGCAGACAGAAATCCCCTACACTGGCTCCTTCACCAAAGGAAGCACCAAGTTCCTCTGGAGGGGGATTCTGAATCCAAGGCTTGCTTAAAAATGCCCTCAAAAAATCAGTTCTTCAAGCTGATTCAAGACCCTGAATGTAGAAACCTGCAAAGCCAAGTCATGCTCTGAGAGCCCTGAGCACAACTGCCATCGTGGTGACATCCAGCCCAAGAACTAACAACATCTGCGTTTCAGGCAGTACACAGAAAGGCGAGAGCTCTGTTTGACTTTAAAATAAAGCCACACACAGACTCGATGTACCTTTGGTCTTCTCTGATGAAAAAAAAACAAACAAACAAACAAAAAATCAAAAAACAAAGTCACCCTGGCAAGCTGAGGGTTAAGAAAGAAGTTCTTGCCCAGCTGGTAGAATGCAGTGTCCTGGGGGAAGCTGATGAAGCAGCCAGGCTGGAGGTCACAGAGAGCAGAGAGGCAGCAACTGGAGGCATCAAAGCAGGACCATGGCTGGGGCAGCCCTGTGAGAAGAAACACTTTTTCTGAGCTGTGCTGCTGTTTGAGATTTTTTCCTCTATTTATCATAGAGATAGGTAATCGAAATAAATACTTGTCCAGCAGGACTGGACAAATCCCAGGCTTAAATTTCAATAAAAGAAATTCAGGTAAAGGAGTGAGATACTAAAAGATTGGGACTGATCATCTGAGAAGACTTCAGGGTCCCCACTGCTGGAGATCTTTGAGAAGAGGCTGAACGTATCTGTCAGCAATGACGTGCGCTGACCTGATCTCACCTTGGACAGAAGCGTAGGAGCAATCTGGATTGCTGTGTCCAGCCCTCTGACCAAGGCTGCCATGGCAGCAGAGGTTGAGTTCTGATGGTCAACAGGGCATCCACACCAAGTACCACACTGGGACACAAAAAAAATTCCAAATTCCCACCTAACGAACAGATTAATACACCAGGTGAGTGTCTCTGATCTCAAAGACCTCTCCCACCCCTTCAGCCCTGAAGCAGCAGAGAGTTTGTGTAAAAATCAATCCAGCACCTCTGGTTGTCTGCACTGAGGTGGAATTCCCTTAAACACATTTGCTGTTGGTTGTTAAGAGCATCAGGCATTGGAAAGAAGGACGTGCAAACCCAAGGCATGGCTTCTCCGTGCTCTGTCCCGCTCAGCACACAGCTTTGCAAAAAAAAAAACAAACACCCAAAACTCCCCAAGCAGATGCCTCAAAAACACACCCATGAGCTGATGGTTTGGTGGCATTTACTGCTACCTGCATGACCCATCCCAACCCACTGCCGTGCCCCTCCACGATGGCTTCCTGAAGCCTTGGAACATCCCTGTGTGAGCAGGTGTCTCTCCCACTAGAACTGCCTCAGCCATGTAAAGGTCCCCAGAGGCTCTGCTACCCTCAGTCCAACACCTGAGTGCTCTGCTCAGCTGCAGATAAACTCCATCAATATGGCAGCGATGAGGAAGTGCTGGAGGTATGAAAAGGATGGAGACACACCAGAGAGATCTGGTGGCTACAGTGACCTAAACCCAAGAAAGACTGGATCTCCTGAAAAAAATCCCTAAATCTCTATTATACTCATCTTCCCTTCACTCCCAGAGCACACGAGAACAGTCAAACATGTGGCAGGTGACTGACAAAGTCCTGATTGTCCCGTGTCCCCCTTCCCTAGTCTGCTCTCTGCTCCTCATGTGAGTTCTAACACCTCACGCTCAGCCCCCACAGCTGGTGCAGGAAAGAGCAAACTCACCCCAGGAGAAGTTTCAGGGCAATGTGACCAGGAGGGTTCATCTCCCTCTTCCTTCCCTGCCAGCTCATCTACCAGGATGATGGGACGTTATTAAGTGTCCTGAGCACTTGGCACTGCACAAATACTGAGGCAGGGCTGCAGGATCAGCTTAAGCAGAGAAACAAGAAGCTCACCATGAGCCGGCACCGTGCACTGGCAGCCCAGAAAGCCAACCGTGTCCTGGGCTGCACCCAGAGCAGCGTGGGCAGCAGGGCGAGGGAGGGGATTCTGCCCCTCTGCTCTGCTCTCCTGAGACCCCCCTGCAGTGCTGCCTTCAGCTCTGGGGTCCCCAACACAAGGACATGGAGCTGCTGGAGCGGGGCCAGAGGAGGCCACGGAGATGATGCGAGGGCTGGAGCACCTCTGCTCTGGAGACAGGCTGGGAGAGTTGGGGCTGTTCAGCCTGGAGAAGAGAAGGCTCCAGGGAGACCTTCCAGCACCTTCCAGTGCCTAAAGGGGCTACAGGAAAGCTGGAGAGGGGCTTTGGACAAGGGTGTGGAGTGACAGGACGTGGGGCGATGGCTTTAAACTGAAAGAGGGGAGATTTCAATGGGATCTGAGGAAGGAAGAAATTCTTCCCTCTGAGGGTGGTGAGGCACTGGCACAGGTTGCCCAGAGAAGCTGTGGCTGCCCCATCCCTGGAAGTGTTCAAGGCCAGGTTGGATGAGGCTTTGGGCAACCTGGTGTAGTGGAGGGTGTCCCTGCCCATGGCAGGGGGGTTGGAACTGGATGATCTTTGAGGTCCCTTCCAACCCAAACCATTCCGTGATTCTCTAATACAAAACCCAAAAGCTGTAATTAACAACAAATCCCGGAGGAAAAGGGTTCCTGCGCCCCCGCGGGGCAGCAGAGGGGACACCGGCGCGCTTCGTGCCGCACGGCCAGCCGCCCCGCCCCGCCGCCGCCGCTCTGACGGCCACTGAGGGGACGCGGCGCCGCTCCCTCCTTATATAGCCGCGGTGCTCATGAATATTCATCAGGGGGCGTGGCCGTGCCTGAGTGTGAGGCGGGGGCGTGCCCCCCTCATGAATTATGCGCGCGGTGGGCGGGGCCGCGCGCCCCAACGTTCTGCCCCTTCAAAGTGTGAGAAGATGGCGGCGGCGGGCCCCGGCGGCCGGGCCGCTGTGGCGGCGCGGCGGGGGCGGCGGCGGCGGGGGCGGGCCGGGGCGGCGGCGGAGGAGGCCGAGGCGGCGCTGGCGGGGGCGGAGTGCCCGGTATGCCGCCAGGCGCTGGCGGAGGCGGTGACGCCGCCCTGCCGCCACTCGCTCTGCCTCGCCTGCTTCCAGCGCTGCCTGCAGGGCCCGGGCCTGTGCTGCCCGCTCTGCCGCAGCCGCCTCTCCACCCGGGCCCGCCGCCAGCAGGCCCGCGCCGAGCCCGCCGCGACGACGGCCGCCGGAGGAGGCGCGGAGCAGCGGCCGCCGGACCAAGGTGCGGCGGCGGCGGCGGGCACCGCAGGGCACCGCACCTGCCCCTCCCCCTCCCGCCCGGTTCCAACTGCCGGTGGCGGGGAGGGGCGGGGGGAGGCGGCGGGGAGGCGGGGGGAGGGGGGGGGGAGGGAGGGAAGCGCGGGCCGCGCGCGCGGGGGGCTCGGCCCCGAGGGGGCGGGGCCGGCGCGCGCTCAGCCCCCGAGGGGGCGGGGCCAGGCCGGGCCGCGCGGAGGGTGCGCTGAGTTCGCGGGGGCTCAGCCCCGTTCCCGCGGCGTTCTGCCCCGTTCCCGCGGAGTTCTGCCCCGTTCCCGCGGGGTTCTGCCTCGTTCCCGCGGGGATTCAGCCCCGTTCCCGCCGGGGGTTCTGCCCCGTTCACGCGGGGGCGCAGCCCCGTTCCCGCGGAGATTCGGCCCCGTTCCCGCGGAGATTCAGCCCCGTTCCCGCGGAGTTCTGCCCCGTTCCTGCCGGGGGCTCAGCCCCGTTCCTGCCGGGGGTTCTGCCCCGTTCCCGCGGGGTTCTGCCCCGTTCCCGCGGGGATTCAGCCCCGTTCCCGCGGAGATTCAGCCCCGTTCCCGCCAGGGACTCAGCCCCGTTCCCGCGGGGGCTCTGCCCCGTTCCCGCCGGGTTCTGCCCCGTTCCCGCGGGGGCGGGCGGGCGGCGGGGCTGAGCCCACCACCCTTCTTTGCAGCGGCGGCAGATGGGCCTCGGAGGGGTAGCCTGGCACGGGAGGGGGGTACGTGTGTCCAGTTTGCCGTGCCCGGATCGGCACCCAGTGCGATCAAAGTGCTTGATCGTGCACCGAGTGCGCCCAGTCTCGGCTGTCACGCTCCCCTCGCCAGCAGCGTCAGCGATGGGGAGTGCGGGGCAGTGGGATGGTGCCCCCCTCCGTAAGGCGCTGGGGAGGTGCAAAGGCTGGGCAGCATCGTGCCCCGTTCTCTGCCCCACGCTCATCCGTGGGTTTTAGGGAAACACCCGATGTGGAGCAGGTCTGGCTTCTCCTTCAGCCGCCTGCTCGAACCCCAAAGTGGCGAATGGCCAGTTGTTTTTATAATAATGTTGCCCAAAAAGCAAACGGTTATGGCGGCGCTGCCCGTCGGAAGGGCTGGTGAAAAGTCAGGCCGGTTTCTGCCGCGTCGGCAGAGGAAAGCTTTTGGCGTCGTGGGATGTCCCGGTCCCTTGTTGACATAAAAAAAAAAAAAAATCCATCGTTTCTGACTTCACGGCATTTTGTCACGCGTTTCCTCCTCGTTCTCGAAAGCCGGCAGCCTTCCCCAACTCCTAGAAAACTATTCCCTGCATTTCCTTCAAAAGAAATCCTCGCTTGAGCCAGCGGCGTTGCTCTTTCCCGGTGGGAGCCGAGGCACTGCGGAAGATGCCCACCCACCCTGCTGCCATCAAAACTCCTGGTGTGCCGGGGCCGGCGCCGCGGTGAGTGTTGGTTGGAGAAGTGATCGGCCACCTACGCGAGTCCTTCACCGACGTCGCAGCGCTGGTGGGGAGCCCTGTGGAGCAGATGAGGATTTAAGCTACGGATAAAGGTCCTTTTAGCCATCCAGCCGTGCCCTAACCATTTCTTTTCCAGCGTGTTACTGGTCTCCCGGTTCATGCTTGTGTCAGCACCCTCTAATTTGCTACGGGAAAAATTGGCAGGATGAGCTTAAACAGCTTAAATTGGTGGTTTGAACTAACCCCGCGAAGCTTGGCTGGAAGCGACTCGGGAAGCCTTCGCGCAGAAGGATTTGCTGAATCAATGAACAGACGGGCTGGCCGGAGGGAGCCGAGCCAAGCGGCCGGGAGCGGATCCTCCTCCCCGGCCCAGCTGGAGGAGGGACAGCAGAAACTCCCCGAGTCGATCTCCACTCCAAGGTAGTGGTGTCAGTCATGCTTAAATATACTCAGCTTGATCCAGCCTAGCTTGAAAGAGAACATCCAGGCATGCTGCCGGAGTGCTTATGCAGTGCCTTGGTTGCTTTTTTATGCAAAAAAAAAAATTAGTTTTAATTCTCTTCTGGTCTTGAATTGTCCGAGATGTGTGTGTTTCGCAGCAAGGCAGGCGGTCATCCCGTTGCTTGTCATTTTCTGCCTGCCTCGACTTCCTAAAGCTCTAGAAGGGTCTTGGA
Source organism: Tauraco erythrolophus (assembly GCF_009769465.1). Lineage (NCBI taxonomy): Eukaryota > Metazoa > Chordata > Aves > Musophagiformes > Musophagidae > Tauraco > Tauraco erythrolophus. The sequence continues at coordinate 136,431,610 of NC_141465.1, read as the reverse complement.
GAGAATCGTGGAGGGTCTTAGCAGTGAGAAATGTGGGATGTGCCCCCCAAACTCAAATGGACACCAGCAGCTGAGTGTCCCCTTGTACCCCTTGAGTATGGCTTTGTCACGGGCGCTCTACATTGGGCTGGACCAACCCCTACTCACGCTGCACTCTGATGGCATTTCATACCGTAGACCCCACCACCGTAAAATTGCCCGTAAAGCTGTAGAGCGGTTGAGTTAACAGCAGATGAGGTGAGTTAAAACAAGCTGTCATCTTGAACAACATTCCCGCCGCATTTCTAGCCTGGGATCAAGGTTGTAGAATCATAGAAAAGAACCATAGAATGGTTTGGGTTGGAAGGGACCTTCAAAATCATCCAGTTCCAACCCCCCTGCCATGGGCAGGGACACCCTCCACTACACCAGGTTGCCCAAAGCCCCATCCAACCTGGCCTTGAACACTGCCAGGGATGGGGCAGCCACAACTTCTCTGGGCAACCTTAAGGTTGTCCTTAAGCAGCAGTGGATGGCTGCATCGGGCTAAAAGCTGTGAAGGTAATTGGCCACTTATGTTGTAAGTTGGGCAAATAGTGTAGAAATCAAAGGTAGTTGATCCGTTACAAATGGTGACCTGCTATACATGGCGAGAGAGCAGTGGCTGTGGTTTCCTTGACATTAGTGGACCACTCGGTGGATAAGGAATTGGGTGGATGGTCGTATTCAGAGAGCTGTGGTCAAGAACTTGATGTCCACATGGAGGCCAGTGATGAGTGGTGTTTCTCAGGGGTCAGTACTGGGGCTGGTGGTGTTTAACATCTTTGTTGGTGACATGGACAGTGGGATTGAGTGCACCCTCAACACGTTTGCTGTCGACACCAAGTTGTGTGGTGGTGTGGGCACTCTGGAGGGAAGGGATGCCATCCAGAGGGACCTGGACAGGCTGGAGAGGTGGGCCTGTGAGAACCTCATGGAGTTCAACAAGGCCAAGGGCAAGGTCCTGCATGCAGGTCAGGGCAATCCCAAGCACAAGTACAGGCTGAGCAGAGAATGGATGGAGAGCAGCCCTGAGGAGAAGAACTTGAGGGTGTTGGGTGATGAGAAGCTCAACATGAGCTGGCACCGTACGCTGGCAGCCCAGAAAGCCAACCGTGTCCTGGGCTGCATCCAGAGCAGCGTGGGCAGCAGGGCGAGGGAGGGGATTCTGCCCCTCTGCTCTGCTCTCCTGAGACCCCCCTGCAGTGCTGCCTTCAGCTCTGTGGTCCCCAGCATCAGAAGAACCTGGAGCTGTTGGAGCGGGGCCAGAGGAGGCCGTGAAGATGATCTGAGGGCTGGAGCACCTCTGCTCTGGAGACAGGCTGGGAGAGTTGGGGCTGTTCAGCCTGGAGAAGAGAAGGCTCCGGGGAGACCTTCCAGTACTTCAAGGGGCTACAGGAAAGCTGGAGAGGGGCTTTGGACAAGGGCGTGTAGTGACAGACACGGGGTGATGGCTTTGAACTGAAAGAGGGGAGATTTCGATGGGATCTAAGGAAGAAATTCTTCCCTCAGAGGGTGCTGAGGCACTGGCACAGGTTTCCCAGAGAAGCTGTGGCTGTCCCATCCCTGGAAGTGTTCCAGGCCAGGTTGGATGGGGCTTTGGGCAACGTGGGGTAGTGGAAGGTGTCCCTGCCCATGGCAGGGGGGTTGGAACTGGATGATCTTGAAGATCCCTTCTAACCCAAACCATTCTATGTTTCTGTGATTATTGGAGAATCACAGCATGGCTGATGTTGACGGGAACCTCTGGAGACCCAACCCCTGCTCAAAGCAGGGTCACCAGGAGCAAGTTGCCCAGGACTATGTCTAGTTAGGTTTTGACTGTTTCCAGGGTTCGAGGCTCTGCAGCTTCTCTGGGCAACCTGTGTCAGTGCTTGACCACCCTGACAGTAAAAAGTGTTTTCCTGTGGTAAACGGAACTTCTTGTATTTCAGTTTGTGCCCATTTCCTCTTGTCCTGCCAATAGGCACCACTGAGAAGAGCCTGGCTTTGTCTTCTCTACTGTCTTCCACCAGGTATTTAAGCATATTGGTAAGATCCCCCCAGACCTTCTCTTCTCCAGGCTGAACAGTCCTAGATCTCACACCCTCCTCTTGTACGTCAGTGACTCCAGTCACTTAGTGATCTTCATGGCCCTTCTCTCTTCAGGATAACCAACATCGACTGCTCTCCACTCGTCCGCTGAGCCAGTCACCTCATCTTGGAGGACTACTACTTCTGTTAAGAATGCTTTCCTTTTCATAAATCCAAGCTGACTCCCTCCTGAACACCTCCTTGTCCTTGTCTAGAAGTGCTTTCCAGGAATAGTTGCTCCATCACCTTCACAGAGATTGAAGTGGGGCTGGCCAGCCTGTTGTCGTTCCTCCTTGCCCTTTTTGAAGAGAGGAGTGACATTTGCTTTCTTCTAGGCCTCAAGAACCTCTCCTGATCACCGTGAACTTTCAAAGATAATCAGAGTGGCCTAACAATTATGTTGGACAGCTCTCTCAGCATTTGTGGGTGCAACCTTTTGGATCCCATGGACTTGTGAATGTTTAGTGTTTAGATGTTCCCTAACCTGATCCTCCCTCCAACGAGGGTGGGTCTTCCTTGCTCCAGACTTTCCCTCTGGCCTCAGAGGCCTGAGGTTCCTGAAGCTGGTCTTAGAATCACAAAATGGTTTGGGTTGGAAGAGACCTTCAAGATGATCTAGTTCCAAACCCCCTGCCATGGGTAGGGACACCTTCCACTAGATCAGGTCTCTCAGCCTCATCCAACCTGGCCTTGAACACTTCCAGGGATGGGGCAGCCACAGCTTCTCTGGGTAACCTGTGCCAGAGTCTCACCACCATCATCATAAAAAATTTATTCCTTATGTCCAATCTAAACCTACCCTCCTTCAATTTAAAGCCATTGCCCCTTGTCCTGTCACCACAGGCACCAGTAGAAAGTGTCTCTCCATCTTTCTTGGAAGACCCTGTTAAGTATTGAAAGGCTGCAGTAAGGTCTCCCCAGCGCCTTCTCTTCTCCAGGCTCAACAATCCCTACTCTCTCAGCCTTTCTCCACAGGAGAGATGTTCCAGCCCTCTGACTGTTTTCGTGGCTGCCTCTGGTCCTGCTCTAGCCATAAAGACTGAGGAGAGGTGATGTTAAACATCTCAGCCTTTTCCATGTTGTAGAGTCATAGAATGGTTTAGGTTGGAAGGGACCTCAAAGATCATCCAGTTCCAACCCCCCTGCCGTGAGCAGGGACACCTTCCACTACACCATGTTCTTTGCCATCAGATCCCCTGCCTGCCCAGCAGCAGCCCCACATTTTCCTTTTCCTGCTGATCTACTTGTAGAAGCCTTTCTTGTTTCTCATCGTGTCCATTTGCTTTTCGCCCTTTTGACTTTTGTGTCCCCTAACATCCGCACTGAGACACTGGTGGAGACCTGGGAGGACCTTATCATTGTGGAGAGATCCCTGAAAGGAGGCAGTAAAGGCTCTTCTCAGTGGTGCCCGGTGACAGGAGACACAAACTGAAACACAAGAAGTTTCACTTACCGTAAGAAAATCTTTCACTGTGATGATGACCAAGCACTGGCACAGGGTGCTCACGGAGGTTGTGGAGTCTCCATCCTCGGAGACAGTCGAAACCCAATGAGACGTGGACCTGGCCAGCCTGCTCCTGGTGACCCTGCTTGAGCAGAGGGGTTTGGTTTTAGAGGTCTTTGCCAACCTCAACTATTCTCTGATTCTGTTAGCAAAGACTGAATAATCTGATGTATTTAATTAAATCATTTCAGATCTGCAAAATCGATTTAGAAACTACTTGGTATTATTTTTATTTAAAAAAGGGGAAAGATACTGCTGCTTGACAAAGCTTAATCCTTCCATCTTTAATCGGCTAACTAGTAATGGTTTCAAGTCTTGATTTTTGTCATTTTGGGATTTATAGCTAACAGCAGACTTCAGGAGCTCTCAGACCTTGGCTGACGTTGGAGATTCTGCGTTAGGTGCTTTAGAAATACGTATGAAGACAAAGTCCTTGTCACGACGCGTGTCAGACGGAACCGGGTAGAAGTAAGCGGAGACAACGCGTACTCGCTGCCCGTGTTGTGTCTTGGCATGGGCTGGGTTTGCTTGCCTGCTCCTGGGCATCTGCTGCCCTTCGAGCTGCCCTGCTGCTTTCCACCTGGCCTCTAGCTGCTGCTCCAGAAGGGGCAGGTCACCCATCGGTCCCATGTCCTCTCTGCCTGCTCTGTGGGCTTCTCCAAGTACTATATAGCACCTGGAAAGTCACCCTAGATGCTGGTGCAAAGCCAAATTTTGAGCTAATACTTTGCTAAATAAGGTTTCTTGTATTAAAACAGTTGCCTGGTGAAAGTCTTGGAAGGCAGATAGGTGGAGCAGATGGTAGGCTTGGAGGCCGTGGGTATGTGAGTGAGGATTCAGCCAGCCAAGAAGCAGAAAGAACATAACATGTTCACGGCGAGGTGCTCAGCCTGAGTTGTAGGAAAATAAGTGCATCCCCATTTCTCCCAAGGCAGGTGGAGTGCCCTATGAATCAAGACAAGGATCTTGTTAAAAAAGGACAAGCAGATGAGATGGTGGCTGTGTCTTCTCAGACAGCAGCAGCAGGCCCACCTTCAGTGTCAGATTCTCACCCACATTGATAGATTTTTGCCTATCGATCCTGACATTGCTGTCCCAGATTATAGATGACTTCAGGAAGCTGGGAAAATTGCCGAATGACAAGTGTTCTCCCATGAACTGTGAAGCAGAAATTCAGTTTTCCAAGGAAAGGAGCTTGTTAAGCTGGTCAAGAGCTTTAAACTCCTCACATGAAAGTGATCTAGGAGGGAAAGAAAGAAAGAATTACTGCTTCTATAATAGACCCTCAGGTGTTTTTGGAAGGGGCAGGAGAAATCTGCTCCCCTACTCCAAGGTAGGATCGAGTGTACCTAAACCATTCCCCATAGACATCCGAATCGTCCGTTCCTACACAGATGGTTGAAGGGGATCCCACAACCGCCTTCGTTTCAGCCTCTGAACGCTTGGAAAATTTTGCCTAATATCTAATCAAAATCTCCTGTGTTACAAATGGATTTCCTTTGTTTCCCTCTGCCCGGTAGCTATGCAGAACATCTAAAGACTGATGCTTTAATAAGAGGGGTGGAGTGTTTTCGCCAGACTTCTCATACGACTTCCCCCTCCTTCCTCCGAGTCTTTTTCTGGCTGTGGTTTCCCTCTCTCCCCGCTGGACCAGACCAGTCTAGTTCTTGAGCATTTCCTGGTGATTCCTTAATTTCCTGTCGTTTCTGTTGTTCTGCAGCCCGTCGCCAGTTTTGTTGTCTCAAGACCACAGAGCGAAGAGTTTAGAAACGGCAATCCCGATGATTTACTCCCCGTGCCAACTGATTAAAGTGGACATCACCTCTTTTTTCCTCTTTGTCGCAGCATTGGTGGTGTAGGGCTGTTTGATGGGATGGGTTAAATTTAAGATTGCTCAGGAAAGAAATGAGGTAGAGGTGCCTCTTCAGGGGCAGTAACAACTGTGCCGTGAGGCTGTTGTAGAGCTTGAACCTCTGTCTCCAGCTTCACTGTCCTCTCTCTGGTCATCTACGAAACTCAAATTATTTTTAATCTACCATTCAAGTCATCAGTGAATCATAGAATCACAGAATGGTTTGGGTTGGAAGGGACCTCAAAGATCATCCAGTTCCAACCCCCCTGCCATGGGCAGGGACACCCTCCACTACACCAGGTTGCCCAAAGCCCCATCCAACCTGGCCTTGAACACTTCCAGGGATGGGGCATCTACAACTTCTCTGGGCAACCTGTGCCAGTGCCTCACCACCCTCATAGTGAAAAATTTCTTCCTTAGATCTAATCGAAATCTACTCTCATATCTTAGTCTCTACAGCAGGTAAAATACCCTCTCACCCCTAAGAGATGAACTCATATTGTTACTTGTTTCCCCCTCATCCCTTAATTATCCCATCAAAGAAGGAGATTGGATTGAATTAATGCGAGTTGTTCTTAGAAAGTTGGTGTTAGTTTGTCATCTCCTGTTAACCTTCTAGATACTTGCCAGTGATTGTACAATTGTACAGTTGGTTGTAGTACCCGTTGATGTATGGAAACTAAGCCTGCTGGTTTACAGTTTTCAAGTAGCTGCTTCCCCTCTCGTTCCCCTACTTCTCCATGACCTTAAAAAAAAGCCCTTTGCTCCAGGAAGCCTCGAAGACAACCACAAACAGTTCAGAACTTACCAAGGGGGATCTCATCAGCTTTCTAAAGCCACCTCTTCGCTCTCTCGCATCCCCAGACAGCCTCTCCATCTTCCTTCTTCCTTTATTCAAAGCTTCTTCCCAGGGGTTGCTACCAGCAGGAGCGCGTCTTTTGGATTTATACCCAGTATGGCTTGAACAGCTTCCATCTTCACCAACACGGCACACCACGCAGAGGCATCAACTGATTCTCTGCCACAACCCTGGCCAGGTCTTTCCATTCACAATCTGTTGTGTTCTTGAATTTGGTACATTCCTTTTAGCTTAAATGGCCTTTCATCTCTTCATACCACTGTGCAACTCACAAATTTTATAAATCCTCTTGTAGGATCTGTTTACGGTGCGTACATCGTGTGAAGCTCACAGCCTTGCATTCCGTGTTAGCCGTAGGCTAGACAGCTCATCCATATGGATGAGAAACAGCATTCAAGAGAGTTCTTCTGAAATACCTTCCCTTGGCACTTTGTGTGCCATCTTTCTTTGCTTCGTGTTTCTGCGCTCCTGCTTCTGAACGTACCTGACCACGGTTAGGATTTGGTAAACGCCAAAGCCTCGCTCTTCTGAACACTTAAGCTTTCGTGGTGTCAATTATTTCTCTGCCCTCCTCCCGTTAACTGATGGACTTTTTTTGTTTCAGTCTTGCTTTTCATGCAAAGCCACTTTTTGGTGGATTTGTCTGCCTTTTCCCAGCTCCCCAAGCTGAGCTTTTGAAAATGAAGAAGCAGAAGAGGTTCAGGGGAAAGCAATGCTTTCTGTGCCCCGGCATCAGTGCTGGCTCACCCCATTTGGAACATAAATGAAGCAAAATTAGGTAATTCCCGTCCTCAACACCACTCTGGTGAGACCCAGCCTGGTGCACTGCGTCCAGCTCTGGGACCCCCAACTTAAGAAAGGCATGGAGCTGTTGGAGTGAGTCCAGAGGAGGCCACAGAGATGATCCAAGGGCTGGAGCACCTCTGCTATGGAGACAGGCTGAGAGAGTTGGGGTTGTCCAGCCTGGAGAAGAGAAGGCTCCGGGGAGACCTTCCAGCAGGTCTTTTTACCAAAGCCTGTAGTGACAGGACAAGGGGCAACAGCTTTAAACTGGAAGAGAGTAGGTTTAGATTGGACATAAAGAGGAAATTCTTTATGATGAGAGTGGCGAGACACTGGAACAGGTTGCCCAGAGAAGTTGTGAATGCCCCATCATTTGAAGTGTTCAAGGTCGGGTTGAACTGGGCTTTGAGCAACCTGGTGTAGTGGAACATCTTAGAATCATGGAATCATTTAGGTTGGAAGAGACCTTTTTAGATCATCGAGGCCAACCATAAACCTAACACTGCCAAGTCCACCACGAAACTATGTCCCTGTCCATGGCGGGGGAGGGTGGACTAGATGATCTTTAAAAGTCCCTTCCCACCCAAAGCATTCTGTGATTGTATGCAAATCTGTTGGGAAGACTTTGCTCAGGGAGATCATGGAAATTATTGGTACTAGCCTACTTAGGATGTAGCAAGTGAGGGAAAAAAATGACAGGATATTAGTAGCTATCAACCACATTAACATTTTTCTAGTGTGTCATCTGCTTCAGCTTGAACTCCAGGCTCGGAACCAGATTAAATCTATTTTTGTCCCATTTAACTGTGCATGAGAACTGGCCTGGAGCCTGTTGTGGTACGGGAGCCGCTCTGGGGTGAAAAACCAACACTTTGGGGAGGCTTGCATTTTTTTTTCACTAGATCAGTCTTAGCTTGGCTCAATTCCGTCCCTGGTTTGCTGTGACCACAGATGCCCGCGGCAGGGCAGGAGAAGGGGGTTGGCAGTGCCACGTGTTGTCCTACCAGTATGCGACAGCCCTGAGTCTTCCTACAGCTCCAACCTTACTGGTTCTTCTGCTTACGAGAAGGTTGCAGGTTTGGGGCCAAAATGTTCTGAGTTTGAATTTCTTGTTTCCAAATATGCCGCCGTCTAAAAGTTAACATCCTTTTAAAAGAACTAGAGTTTGGAAAACTGTTTCCAAACCTCGCCGTAGTCAGAAAAACTTCTAACTTCTTGTTTTGTGTTTTGAAAACATCAAGATCTCATCTTCATCTGCAAGTATAAACACTAACTGCTGGAAGTCAAAAGGAGAAACAGTGAAAACCTCAAGGTTTTGATTATCCCTGCCAGGAATAAAGGGAAGCTACAAAATCTGCTGAGAGTTTCCATGGAAGCTGGGAGTGAGGGGGATTCGCTGCTGTGGGTGGCAGAGCTTTGACTTGCCGGATGGCATCAGTTTGGCAAAACCCAGGAGCCTCTGAAGGACAAACAGGGAACCGAAGGATTTCTGAATCGAGTTCAACTTGTTTTTATTCAACCCATGTTGCTGAATTCACCAGATGGATGTTTCTCAATTTTCTGCCAGTAAATATAAAATCTGCTGGTCAGGAGCGTGGATTAACGGTGTAATGCACACTCGTGCGTGCTAACCTTGGAAGGATGGAGTCATTCAAGGGGATTGAGTCTGCAAGTCAAATGCCTCTTACAAAGAGAACCAGCGTTAAATAATTAGAAAGTCTTTTGTCCTCTCAAATAGTGTAGAAATCAATTGGTTTTTTTCCAAGATGGAGCACAATAGGATTGAAACTCTTGTCTGCCAGCATAAAAGAGCAGGATGCTGGGTTTGATCCTGCCGCTGCGGCTGTTTCGCTGAAGCATCCCAGTGCCAACCTTCCCAACAGCCCTTCCAAGTCAGCTTCATTCAGAAACCGTCTCTGTTGACCCACAGCTCGCTTGAGAGGAAGAGTAAGCAGGAGCTTTGCTGCAAAATCGAGTCAAAGGCTGTTTCTTCCATCATTTTACCCATTTCCATTGTTCTCCTAGGCCATAGCACACCTATGAAACAGCTGAGCAGCCTTGTCCTGGACCTGAACGTGCTGAATTAGCACAGGGAGGTGTGCTGGAGGAACACACGTGATGCTCTGATCATCTTGCCCTCCTCCCCGGCTGCATCCTGGTGTGAGGACCGGTCTGGTTCAACTGGCAGCAGTTCTGTGCTGACGGGAGCATCCTTGGCTGGAGGCAGCCACCGTGCACCATCACTCTAACCCAGAAACTACAGTGAGGTGGTGTAAACGTAGATAGACAGTTGTGCGTACATTTTCATTTCCATCTCTTCTACACAGAGCTAGAAATTTGGGTTCTCTGTCTTTTGACCCGTCTATAAAAAGTACAAGTTGTTGCGTAAAGATGCTGTACATAAAATTGCCTCCTCAACTGGCACAACTTTATAGATATATGTTGTTCCATTATCTATCCATTATCTGTTGTTCCATTTGAAGGACATGGAACTGTTGGAGCAGGTCCAGAGGAGGCCATGAAGATGATCTAAGGGCTGGAGCACCTCTGCTCTGGAGACAGGCTGGGAGAGTTGGGGCTGTTCAGCCTGGAGAAGAGAAGGCTACAGGGAGACCTTCCAGCACCTTCCAGTACCTAAAGGGGCTACAGGAAAGCTGGAGAGGGGCTTTGGACAAGGGTGTGTAGTGACAGGACATGGGGTGATAGCTTTAAACTGAAAGAGGGGAGATTTCGATGGGATCTAAGGAAGAAATTCTTCCCTCTGAGGGTGGTGAGGCACTGGCACAGGTTTCCCAGAGAAGCTGTGGCTGCCCCATCCCTGGAAGTGTTCAAGGCCAGGTTGGATGGGGCTTTGGGCAACCTGGTGTAGTGGAAGGTGTCCCTGCCTATGGCAGGGGGGTTGGAACTGGATGATCTTTGAGGTCCCTTCCCACCCAAACCATTCCACGATTCTATGATTCTATTTAAAATCTCTTGTGGCTTGCTGAACCCATGTAAGCAATGGAACAGTCGCTGTGGCTTGTCTGACTGCTGCGTGTTTGCCTCAGGTTCGCTCGCACGCTTTCATTGCCCTGGAGGGAAAAAAATACACCTTTTTAGCGATGAAGATAAGGTCTGAGACAAGCCTTAAACATCCAGAAGTGATTGAAGGTTGCTGCGGGCACGTTACAGAATGCTCCTGCTCTTGGGACTGTCTCCATGGAAGTTCAGCTTGATAAAATTCACAAAGAACTGGAACTGCTCAAGGACACAATTGAAAAAACATTTTGGTGGAAGGTTTCCAGCGTGGCCGGTTGCAGGCGCAGAAGCAGGAGCGAGGAATGCAGCCTGGCTTCCCCAGCATCACCACCGCTCCGGATTTTTATCACACATGTTGGGACATTTTGGATGTTTTTCTTTAAAAACAAGCCTGGCTCGCGCAGGCGTGGGAGTAAGACGGAATAGCAGCTCTTTTAAAAAAAAAAAAAAAACCAAAACAAACCAAAAAAACCCTTCAAATCTATGTGCTTGATGTTTGATTACAAGAGATTTTTTTTTTCCCTTTTACAGCAAGTATTAAAGAAATATTTTGTGGTTTGTTCGGCTCTGGCGTTGGCAGCGTTCCGTCTCCGGAGATCCTCGGGCAGGAAGCTCCGGAGTTTGTGCTCACACTCACTGGTGGGGAGGGACTGAAGTTACGGCGCTTTCCTCCAAGAACTTCAAACTGGTGGAAAGCAGGACAGGTGAAAACAGGATTTAGTCGGTCTTTAATTGGAATATTTCAGCACCAGAGCTGGGATTTGTCCGCAGGGAGGATGCCAACGCGGCTGCGAACCGGAGGACGCCCGCCGGGGCAGTTGGCCACCACGTGTTTGATTTACTTACCCCACCATGAACTTTTCATTTCAGGCCAATGTGTTTGAGGAATAAAAACGCTTCCTAAACAAAACAGGCAGCAGAGCTGCCAGTTTCTATCCCTTAATTTTAGCGAGCTAGGAAAAGGAAACCCCACTGATGTTTCCTGCTTGCTCGTGCCCGTTTCATCCTGAGCGTAGCGTGTCGGGATGCTGAGCTGTGCTGCACCCTGCCTGGAGTGCTGATACGGGCTGAGCCAGGACGGTTGCTCAGGGGTTGTTGTTTATTCCCGTTGTTCCTTCTTCCATCCGAGCTCCTCCGACTGTAGTACAACTTGCCCGGGCTTGCGCTGCACAGGAGCTTTGAGGCCGACGTGAAGAAGGAGTCATTTGGGGAGTAACAAACTCCAGGGATGGAGGTTAAACTATAACCCCGTGCCAATCTGCTTTTGCTTTCTCAGTTCCCCAAGGGGGAAGGGAGGAAACGGGAACAGGACGGGGAATTCCTGCCAGACGGAGCAGCCCGCCCGCCCGGCTTCAAAACCTTGACCTCGGGGAGCGCGTTGCGAGCGGAATAAAAGCTCCAGAGTGGTGGGACGGCGCTGCGGCGGCGAAGGGGACGTGGAAGAGCAAACCCACCGTTCCTACAGGACATGGAGAGCGTTTGGCCATGTTTGTTTAAATGGCAGAAGGGTGTTGGTGTGAGTCCGGGGTGTTGTGTTGCTGCTGTCAGCCTGTTTCTTGGGTGTCTGGCTGGAGCAGATGCTCCAAGCCTGGCTTTATTTCCAGCTCTCGGATTCCCTGTGACATCTCAGGGCTGTTACTTAACCTCTGTGTTTACATCCTCCTGATACTCTCCGGGTTGCTTTAACTGCTTCTCAAGAACTCTTGAGACTCTCAGAAGAAACTGTAGAAGTGCAAAATGGTGTTACTTGGCCATCCTCCTCCTAATGTTTCTGTGTGTTAAACAGAGCTTTAATAGCAGTGTCCTAATATAGAATGATTCTCCAGAATATAAATATATATATAGAATAAATATATATATAGAATATAAACATATGTGCTTGAGAAAACGCTGCAGAACCTCTTGTGCAGTCCCTGGAGAACTTACCCTTTTGGGGAAACACTGGACATCCCCAGTCGTCGTGACACTAAAAAGCGTTTCCTTTTTTTTTCCCCCTTCTCTTTCCAGACTTTATATTCAGAGCACCCATTAAATTAAGCAAACCAGGAGAACTCCGAGAAGAATACGAAAGCCAGCTAAGGAAGGTACGGTATTTTGTGTAATTGCAGTTTTTCTTTTGAATAACTTGGATTTCCTGCAGGAATGCCATCCTACCTATAAGGAAATTTGAAGGGCTTTTTATTCCTGTGCTGTAACAAAGGCCATTTATTCCCTTTATGCTGTTCAGCCAGTTCAGGAAAATGTTGGCAGCAATCGAGCATGTAGAAGCCAGATTTTGCTGTCTTAGGCTGCCTTCCAGCACATGGAAATGTACCTTCCTTGGTGGATCTCGAGCCACTGTTCGGTTGTACAGGGTTTATTAGAGCATCAGTATTTGTGGATGTGATTCCATAAAGGCTTTTGCAGCATAAGGCATCTCCTTGC